>NW_011967244.1:3057475-3140458 GCF_000949405.1 Vollenhovia emeryi | reverse complement strand
GAGAGAGAGAGAGAGAACATAAAAGCACTGAAAGATTCAATGTCATTTATTCATACCATATCTATATTACTTATTCAATGCTATAAACATAAAGAGAAATAATAACTGCGTTATAATGTTTTCACGACATTGCGCGATTAAAAGTAATGTACTTAATTTGCATAATAGCTTGTGCCCTGTACTTGCACGAATTGCTAATTGAAGCTGCATACGCCGCCGGAAACGTGAATATCAGAGGTGAAAAATCGTCGTTACGCGGTTTTTCATTCGCGCCGAATGTGATTGCGCGCGGAGGATCCACTCAAATATAATCCGAATATAAAAACATTCGAATTATTCGAGCGAGTTATTCGAATGTTGAGGTATATTGAAATTCCAGCAATTCTCTGAGGACACACACACACACACACACATACACATATACACGTAAGCGGCCGCGATCGTGTACGCAGAATTTTTCAGACTGATGGCGACTAATCGAGAATCGTGCGAAAGTTCTCATAAAAGAGAGTGCGCCACAAAATAAATTCCTTTATCTACGATTCATCGACCACAACTGCGCTTTATCATTGATTTCATCAAAATCTCTGAAGAAGCAGTAAAGTGACATCGGACGTTCCATAGACATTTATCGACTCGTCAAATGTATGCCGTTAAAAAAAAAACTTGTGCAATAGATATTAACATATAACATTTACTTCATTAAATGCGAAAGTCTAGAACTGTGCACTAAACCATTATTAGTTATTAATAGACTTTGTGTTATTTACGTCTAATTAATTACGTAATTAATGTATAATTAATGTAAGATTACCAAAAGTGAACAATTTATAATGTTATTATAATAAAAAAATTAAATATACATAATAAATACTTGTAAAGCGATATTTCGGCTAAATTGTTTCTCTTTATAAATTATTACAAAGAAACTTTTACCATCTTTGTGGAGAAAGTAACGCTTGCAACATGTTTCTAGAGACCCGTTTATTTCCACCCAATTTATATCTTCATTTAAAGAATTTATCGCATGTTTGCGTCGTACAAAGCCCTTTTTTTATATCTAAAGGGCGAGGTGTTAGATCTTTGAAATTGTTTCGAGATGGATCGGGAGCACGTGCAGCGGTTCAGAATGCGAAAATTATTCAACGGCTGCCCTGGAGAATGACTAAAAGTGAAGGGGAGAAAACACCGGCTGCCAAAAAAGCACTTCCCCCCTGGGTGAGCAAACTACCCTTCTGCGGATAAAAATCGTCACACAAAAGTGCCTGAAAGGATTTTTGAAAAGGACAACCTTTACAATTTTTTTATTTTACTTTAACGATCAATTCAAAGTACTTTTTGTTATAACGTTTTAATTATTTTTTTCCAACAAATCGAAGATGTAACCTTTTAATAAATTAAAGTTTATTCGCGGTAACAATAATAAACAAATATTTTTGATTAATAAAAAAATATTTTCAACGGTTATTTCACTACACTATACATAACATTTTCCGAAAAACTATTAAATTTCATTATTTTTTTAAAAACTTATTTCTTCAAGTATCTGTTATTCATGAAATTTTTTCTCGTGCTTTTTCATCATTTAATTATTCGACATACACATATGCTAAATATGTGTACATGTTGAGATTTCGTCCGATTAGACATTGTGCGTTGCCGGCGCGAAAACCGCATCCATGAAAAAGTTTTTTATCCGCTTCGCTAAGCCGAGTGAAAGGCCTTATTGACGCAAGCATTTCTTCGTGACTTTCGTAAAACGCCATCCACGTTCAAACGCTTTTAATTAAACGTGCATCGCCACGTGTAGTATTCTGCCGCGCGCGTTGCCTATTTCAACTTAATAACGAATTCGCGTGCGAATCGTCCGATATGCATCTTCGTCTGCCGTTAACGCACAATAGATAAATACTCCTCGATCGATTTTCAATTTATTCCCAATTGAAAAAACCAGTTCGATAAAAATTTAATATATCATATATAGATTAACAAGTGCATTTATAATTATAATGAATAAGTACATCTATATAAAATTATGCGGCACTTTCTTTATGTGCAATCACTTGTAATATGCAATTTAAAAAGAAAGTTAGCTGTTTCGTCACAATAGTTAATACCGCAGAATGCGGACTGGCAAAAGTCTCAATATTTCTCATGGACATTAATATCTCGCGTTATATTTTGCATTTCGCGATGTAAATTCCCTTGCTCACTTGCAGAATATGCTCACAAAATATGTGTATATTAAAGGACTCTTTGCAACATCGGTTTCTTGAAATATCGGCGATCGATTTCGACATACATTGAATGCCGAGATTTTTCTATGTTATTCGGTATTAATATTTATATTTACGTTTACATATTCATTCGCTGTACCCGATATGTAGTGATTTCAATTTTCATTGCTATATCATTCGTTTACGGGACAATCTCGTGTCATTGCGCGAGGGATTTTTATGAATCCGCCGATACGATCGTTTGAACAACGATATCAGCAAGAATATCAGTCATAATTTCAGTACGTTTATTTTAATAGCGTTGAACGATAAAAAAGATTGTCGTGATTACGTTCGTTGGCCAAACCGTAATAGGCTTAGCGGCCACGAAAATATTATACCGATTTAATGGTCAATCCGTAGACAATTTTTTCGAAATTACTGCTCGTAATCGGATAATGAGAACGTCACAATTCTGAGTTGCACGTGCCTGGTCTGTGCGGAAAATAAACGAAGCCGGATATCTCACGATAAAGGCGGCAACAAAGGACGACGCGTATGTTGTCCGATAAACCCATAAACTTTGTACCGCACTGCGCTCTTTTGTAAATCCGTCCGCTCTTAATTTTAAAAGACAGCGAAGGAGAAACTTCGCGAAACTAGGAATTCTCGAGAGGAAAACTTGCGAACATGAGGAGCTGATTACGCGGTTCCAAGTTTCAACGAAAACGGCATTCTCCGTTATTTCTTTGATGATTCCTATCTAAGATGCAGCTTAGCGAAAATTGTACGTTGGGAAACGTATTGTACAAAGTAAGACGCGAAAGTACAAAATACAAAATTATTATATCGATAAATTAGACACATCGATATTAATAAGCTTCATTCCATTTTATTTATTTATTTTAAAAGAATATTTGTAATTACTTTCTCAAGATAATAAGCAAAATAATTAAATCAATATGATATTACAGTAACCACGTGCTATGTGTTTCTTTAAAAAGAGAAAGCGAAAGAAAAGAAGAGAGTAACATCTGACTACTTTAAATGCACGCTAAATGCTTGTTAAATTTTGCGCAAAAAGAAATTGCAAAGTACAAGTGATTAATGACTGGTTTCCTGCGAGCCCTGATCGCTGCTGGGGTTTTCCCTGATAAAAAAATGAAAACGTCGATAATGCGGTCGAAAGAAACACTCCGAGGATGAAGAAAGTAGGCGACTGAATCGGAGAACATCTAGCCACCCGAGCGAATCTCGTATTAAAGCGGGCTACATTTATGGGATGAAATCGATATGTTGTATTATGTCCAGTTATTTTTCAATCGTTTAGATGGACCTTCGTTCGAATAACAAATCGATGCGGTAAAGTCAAAATTTTGTCAACTCGGATTTGTCCATTTTGGCTCGGGCGTAATATTTTACTTTTGTGCGTAGATTTTTTAATAAAATATAGATTTTTTCTATGTGAAATAAATAAGAAATTATTAATTTCTAGTACATGGCTCACGGGAAAGTTTATACAATAGAGAAAGAGACAAAAGGAAAACTTAAATTCTTTATCGTATTAATAACATAGATATATTTGATAGGATGGAAAAATGACAGAGATAGCTTGCTTGCGTTCTTTTTTTGAAGATGTTGGACAAGCGAAGGTAACGTGGAGAAAGGGAGAAATGTATACTGTTCCACTCCACGTAAACGCGACAAAAGAAAAGCTCTGTGATCTCCTAGAGAGAACAGAGGAAAAGGGCAAGTATCCTTAGCTGCAACAACGCGCAATGTCTACCCTTTAAGAAAGGAAGCGTCCGGCCTTTTGCAACGGCTGGCCGCGATAAATCTCGGTAGATTATAGTCGGTCGAGCTTGAAAGAAGAAGATTAGAGAAGATCCCGTGTGGCAAATGAAGTTTGTTCGCCGCATCGCGACGATCTTATTAGAAAGTAAACACATTTAAAGATTGCACTACTGTTAACAATCTCGCGATTGCCGGATACTGCTCGTGGAAAATTAATAGATCGTACAATAGATGTATAGCAGATGTTTACTTGAAAAACTATGAAAATTTATTAGGCTACAAATTAAATATTTACCAACAAGCTATTTATAAAAACCATTTTCTTAGAAAATCTTTTTTGTTCCGTAGCATTGTTAAACAGTTATTAATTAATTAAAATATTTAAAGTATAGTTAATCATGTGATATCTATAGATGCACCTCGATTAAAGTTTTTTTTAATAATTTCGCACATGTCTAACTCTGATATAGTTTTTAGGGACTAATGAGATATCTGAAAAACTTTTATTACGTAGCCGATATTTTCTTACTCTCGTCTCTATGCTTTGCGCTCGAGATTGGTAACCAAAGCACATACGTCTTTTATGACGTACAAAAGCTTTAAAATTCTGCAGCGAAGACAGAAGAGAAAGCGACGGAATATAAAAACTTCCCTTAGGCATTTCTCATTCTCGGCATACTTTGACAGACGCATCAGCATATTCACACGCGATTTGGCGGTCTGTCACTTCATTTTTTTCACTAAGTATTTTTATCATCTTCGTACTTATTGTCAGAGTTTTTCACGATTGATGCACAATAATGTCTTCAAAATGTGTTTTCGCAAAATTACATTTCATAATACGTTCTTCCTCTTTTTACAAAAATAATCGTGCTCTTTCTTCGCTTTACTTTAAAATTCACCATTAATTTTCTTCGCCTTCGAGCTGCTTCTTTACTCTATCGGTACATATATAAAAATTCCCGTTGACATTTCATAAAACAACCTTCTGTACTGTCATTTGAAACGTCTGAAATACGAGAACTGTTCGCAGAAACTCAAACTCTCGAAAGTCGTCCTGAGAGAGCAAAAGTCTAGTCTTTCTATTATCGTTTATGTTTATAAGTACTTTTATTTTACAAGCGCAATTAAGTTTAATGCTAATATAAAGTAGTCGTAAATGGAATTACTTTAACCAATATTGTCGACTATTCTTATCGTATTTTTGCTAACAAACCGTAACTGGTTAGAATTAAATTCGCAGCTATAATGGACGGCTTTTCTCGCATCTCCAGAGAACAGAATCTTCTCGGAAAGTCTGAAAACGCATTAGCTAATTGTAAGTCTTAGAGAGAGTTTTACGAGATACGTTCAATGCAGGGTTGCACTTTTATGAGACGTTCTCGAGGCGTTAATATGATAGATCATATTAAGAAGTCGATCGCCTAAAGTAGCAAGTCGCCTCATCCGATTATCAACCTGCTCATTCAATTCTTGAAAAGTCACACTTTTAAGAATAGAATATACAGAAAAATAGCACGTGTGCGAAAAGTGCGAAATAATTTTAGCACAATCGGAATTACGTGTGTTAGGATCGTTGTATTATTATCAGAAAGTTTTATAAGTAGCCTCCCTTTTTGTCACGTGTGTAATATTTTTTGTAAGTAGAAGTAGATAAAAATACACACATAATCTTGACTTTCTTTCCACCTCTTATAAATGTAACACATTGCGCATTAAAAAACAGATTGATGTAAAACGATATATGTAATAAAAGAAGCTGTCAAATGTGTGCAAATGAAATACAAGAATTAAACAATAAATTAATCGCAATCGGATGGATATTGTAACAGATCTGTATGGAAATAACTAACGTACTGTTTTTATCAAAGTAAATATAGCCGTTAAAATAATCATTTATCAATTACACCGATATATTAATATGAATAATTGTATATTATCACGTTAGCGTACTAAATATAAATATGTTCCGAGAATACTTGCTAATTTGTACACTAAACGTATAGGAAAATATCTAAGTGAACTGAATATCTAAGTAAACTAAATAAAGAGGTCATGGAATAATTTTGCACGCATTTTTTTCAAAATAATGAGTATTAGATATGTGTTTTATTACATCAAATTGAATGAAAATTGGCAGAATATTTCTGACTTGATGAAATATTCATCGGCCGATAACGGTATTATAATAAATGGACCAAACGAATAAATAAAATTAATATCGTCACTATTGACCATCTTAATTTTATTTATATACGTTTAGTTAATTTTATTACAATACCGTTTTTAGCTAATGAAGACTCCGCGAAGTCAGAAACGTTCCGTCAACTTTTATTCAATTTGATATAATAAACCACATATCGTTTATAGTCTTATGACTTTTTCACTTTGCTTAGCAAACACGAGCCTGGCCATGTTATTTATTAACTGTAATCTTTGCAACATGACTAAGCTTTGTAACATGATTAGTGGAAAGAGATAGAACGAATTTTAAATCTATATATGTATGAATTATATTTTTACCGTTTGCTGTATGGTATTATATGATTTACGTGAATAAATAGAGTTCTTTGAATACATAAGATCATATACAAAAAATTATCAATTATGTTCTGATGGAGCTATTAGCACGAGCGATCATGTGAAATTGACGACATCAGAAGTAAGACAATAAAATTAATGGTAGACACAAATTGATGGCAATTATTAATAGAAATCGTCTTTAAGGCGCTTAAATGAGTATCATAAATGAGAGTTATTCGTGATACCGAAAATAAACGAAAGGATAATCTATCTATCAAAATATAACCTCGGTAAGTGATACAACAGCATTACACAAGTTGAAAAAAAAGTAATGAGTGTAATAAGTTCAACAATTTTCTCCTCCAATATATCACAAACAAGTTTCAAATTACGGTATTACGAAATATACTATATTTACTAATTATCGCGAAAAAGTACAGGAGAAAGAAATAAAACATAAATTAATCTGGTAAATTTTTTGTATAAAGATTCATGAGATTTTCAGAAGTAGACATCAAAACGTACTGCTCATTGACATTTAGCAAACATTTCATGTGAAAAAGTCAAAGTTCAAGTACCATGTGGGGAATTATTCATTAATTTTTGTGCTGCCGTTTACTTTTGCCGATTTTAAAAAGCATTTTTATCTCTTAATACTCTTAATAGCTCCGGTAATAAGAAATACTTAGATAATTATTAATTGATAATATTATAGTATTGTCGATATTAATATTATTTATAGCGTTGGATATAAACGGTTACTAATATCAAAATTATTGATCATTAATTAAATTAAAGATTTTCATACGTAATACAAAGCATTGCTATATATTTTCACAGTTCCTGGAAATCTTTTCAATTTAATCTCACATATGTATATGGAAACGTGCGACCGACTTGTAATTACGAAGTTTCTATACTTTTAGTGAATGGACGAATATTGAAATTTCTATAGGTCGACGTTATACGCTTTTTCCTGTAAGAGGCCTGTATCGATAATCTTTCGTGGCATTCTTTGCATACGTGAAGAAAGTCCTAATTCGTAAATAAAAAAATATATCGTAATGTAAGATTGATGTATCGATTCTCGGTTGCTTTTTTTTGCGAGAAAAAAGAAACTCGACATGACTTCCTGCTTTACATTTTTTCTCCACCAAAGTTTCCAGAGACTGTGTCACTCGGAGTCTAAATGTTTATTCAGTAATTGTTCTTCAAATAAAATTTAGTAGTTTCTTGCTAATTTTTCAGTTTCAACAAACAGTTAAATTATCTAAAGAAAGCCTGGTATCCGCTTTACCTTTCTAAATACATACAATTCTTTAATTAATTAAGATATTTTTAGAATAAAAATTTGATTCAATATCATATCATTGCACAAATTTTTACTTTGTATTTTTATGAGAATATCTCTATATTTAATTCATAAAGCCAAGTTCTAATAAAGTTAAGTTAATATTAATAATATCCTTAAAAGTTTAAGAAAAAATGAAATTTTGGTCTTTACTTATGCGCTCGGAAGTTAATCCGCGTGGAAATTTGTATTCAAGAAGAACCAATTAGTCTAATTAAAAAATTCATAAATACAAGAATACCCGATTATATTGTACGTAATAGTTTTTGGGCGACTATTTAAAAAATTAACAATTATACGTATCTATTCTTAATTATGCACATAATCTGCTCAATTCCAAGCTGGAATCTTCTGCAAAAACGTACAAATTTTCTAAATTCTCCCACAGCAAGATTCTCAGGACACGATTTTCAGAACGTTGCATTCTTCGATGCGGTTTAAAGGGGGGGAATCGCGGAATTCAATCAGTCGAGCGTCGGCTCGAATGTTCATCACCGCAATCAGCGGGATTGGTCCGTCTCGAATTACATACTGTGCAAACGGACAGTACAAGCAAGCCGGCACCTCGGTGATCAAGATTGGATCTCGATCGGGGCGCATAAGATCGAAGGGGATCTTGGAGAGTGACCGGAAGCACGCACGCTGCGAAATCACTGATAAGCCCGATGGACGCATTGGAGAGCAATCTCTGGTCCATTAAATTTTCGTATTATGTACCGGTTCATGCCATATAGAGCACGCCTGTCCCGCGTCGTCGAGGACATAATTACGGCCACGGGCAGAGACATACGTCGAATGCCGCACCTACCACCCTAAGTATCTCCTTGTCATGTCGTGCGATTCCGTCCCTCTTTCCGGCAGCCATCACGAAAGCCCCTGTACCTCTTCTTCTTTTTCCGACTCTCTCTCTCTCTCTCTCTCTGTCTCTCTCTCTCTCTATCTCTATGGTCTATCTCACTTTTACGCGATACATGTCGGTCAGCCGTGCGATACACAATGACGGAAAACTCCCGCGCGATGCGATGCGAACTTACAGTACGAACTTGGCAACAGTGACCACACGAGAGAAAATCAATAGGGCCTTTTAACCCTCTCCTCTATGAAATGGAAAAAACGCCGCCGACGAGTGTCAGAATCGAGTTTGGTCGTTTATTGTTTATCGGTTAATTGTTAGGATCTCCTTTTTTTTTTAATCAAAGAGATGCGCTACGCTCGCGTGTGAAAGAGAATAGCACTAGTAATCGCGTATATAAACGAAGCTTATTGATTTACATCCACTGTTTCAATATACGTGTCGAGTATGAAAAGCATAATAGAATCCGTCTATAACAAACGATGTAATGAAGTTCTCACTATCGGTTAATTGAAATGATACTCTCGAAAGTGTGAGATCCATGTAGCTGCCTTTAAGCAGCGAAAATTACTGTAAATTCGTTCATTCTTACGGTATCACGGTTGAGAGAAAAAGAAAAGTGGATTTAAAGTTAATCGTATTATAACGGCGGGATAATTGAACAATATTACCCGGATAGACTAGGATCGGCGATGTAACAAGCGCGTAATAATTTAAGATAAGATCATCTATGCATGCTACATTAAATACCATTAAATACCAGAGTTTACATTTACGCGCCAAGAGCGATACTCGGGGGATGAGAGGCGCCAGTTCTCCGCTCGTTGATAATAGCGCGATCAAGCGTGTCACATGTTTTCCGCGTTAACAGCGAGAAAGTGTCAATAAAAGCGTAATTTAAGCGAGATGCAAGGTTAACGCTCTGCTAACTTGATAGGCAGGGCCGTTATACTAATCGATGTGAGAAAACCGTGGCGAGGAAACGAGGGTGTGGCGTTAATTGGACGTTATCGTTGATTAATCGATGACATTCAGGAGCATGTACGGCGGAAGTACGAATAGACGTGTAACGGAGAACAGGGATTACGATGTGTATGATTATGCGCACACTGCTGTGCTAAAAATATATTTTAAACTGCATAAACGAGAAAGAACATATTTAATATAACATTACGTTTGTATAATGTCATTATACAGACGACATTATATTTTTGAAATTAATTTCTGCACAAAAATATAATTTCAACGAAATGCGTGCTTTTGCGTCATACGCGGCCGCGGAAATAAATATAGATTTAATATACTTCATTTAAGTCTGGTTTATCCAGCAAGAGATAATATCAGCTCTCATATCAGAATCCTTTAACTGAAAGCATCCTTGTGCTCTCAACTCGAGGTATGTGTGTGTAATTTTTAAGAAGTATCGTATCTGATTTTAATATAGCAATATTTTATAATCCTGGCAGAATTTATTCTACCAAAAGGAAATATCATGGCAATTACATTATTATTAGATTATGAGCCGTGTTTTTTATCGGTGAAAAAGTTTTTATCTCATTTTCGCGGCAAACGCAAGCTGCCAGTAACGATTCTCGGAATGTTTATGACGTCTGCTAATTTAGATTGAATTGTCGAGACGCAATTATAAGACCTCGCCTGGCGAGCGATTCAAAATGAGTTTCTCTCTTCGCGTAAGACTGTCGTGAAATTTCAGATTACTCGTGCAAGACATTTTCATTAACGCCGCTATGATTGCTCATAATTACAGTTTACGTCATATACTTGATGAGTTTTTCTTATGTAACTTATTGATTTACCGAATCTCCTACGCACACCTTTTCACACGTAAACGCTTACAATCGCTATATAGAAAAAGAACATCTTTTATGAAGGAATTTTTCTTGCCGTTAAAGCAAGAACTTATTAAAGATAAGAAATAGATGATAAAATGTTGAATTATAAGAGCATTATAAATCGCTAATAATAAAAGGATTTTTGATAACAAAGTTTCAGACACCTTGATAGACTTAAAAATTCCGATTAACTTAAAATAATAAATTATATTTCAACGATTAATTAAAATTTCATTATAACGCTTTATTAGATAATTTATATTTTATATATAAAAAAATCGCAAAAATAATATTTAATTAAATATTCGTTTAAAAAAATTGCCATCAATGACAAATGATAAACTTCTATGTATAAGAATTTCTAGATATAAGAAAAACGGTAAATTTCCGTAGAAAAGATTCATTTTATGACTATCGCATCTGACAACGACAGCGCGTTCAACCTTGTTCACGTGTAATTCATCTGCAGAAACGACGTTTCACGCGCGATTTGTCGGACATGTTCTCGAAGAACCCACTCACGAAAATCAACCTGCGCGACCGCCCCGGTCCGTTCCCGGAGATATAAAGCAGAACATTGTTTTACCAGCAAATCGCGGAACAGTTTTTCTCCCCTCGATTCACGAGCTCAGCCCTTCAACGGCTTAGAAGAGCGCCGCTTGCTTTCTGGCATTTTTTACGATCCGACGCGACAAAACACGTAACCCAGACGTAAAGCTACTGTGTAATCTGGACCTCTTACATCTTTCTCTCTTTCTTTATTCCTATCTTTAATGTTACAGCATTTCTTGTATGCTCTGCACCGTAGTTGAATAAAATATTACATATGTAGATTGGAAAATGATGAAAAAATTGTCATTTTACTTGCCTTCGTAAATTACGAATGTGCTTATCGTAAGAAGATAAGATCTTACGCGTATAAATATTTTAAAATAAATGCGTCGGGAGTTTCTTATTTTATTTAAACAGCATTATTAATTACAAGATATTATAAACTAAGTAAAATAAAATATTTTATGTGAACGGTCAAATGAATAATTTATACATAATATGTATAAATAATATATATTATATAAGTATATATGTATACTTAGGTATACACATTTTTCATAACTTTCCAATATTTCTAACAACTTCTTTCCTTTTGCTTACAGAATCAGTTTTCTGCACGGATTATACGGCATTTAAAGGTAAGTTTTAAGATGATAAAGAAAACAAAATGTTGAATTTTTAAACGTTTAACATTTCAGGGGAATTTAATAATATTGTGTTTAAGAAAACATTTAAGGAAACAAATCGTCGATATAGACGAATCAATATTTGTTTCCGAACACTTAGAAAGGTTATTTAAGGGAATCAGCAAAATTGCAATTAAAAAATTAATCTTTTTAAGGGGATTCTAAAGTGACAGTAATTACTGGCAGTGTTTTCTTTGAAGATAAATTAAAAGGGAATATTAATTCATAAAAATTGCGCAAAACTGATTGAAAATATTAAATTTGTCTTTCGCGATACACGTTATGTTCGATTCAGAATTTTAAGATTAGAAAAACCTAACCGAAAGATTTTATGCGATAAAACGTTGAGAAATTAGTAAGCGGAAATTTTTCGACGCAAAAACGGACCACGGAAATCATAAAGATCTGCTCTCTAAAGTTTTTGGAGTGAAAATAGAACCATAGAGTGAAATATTGGAGTAAATATTCATTCTAATAGAGTAAAGATTTGCTCCAATAGAGTGAACGTTTCACTCCATGGTTCTATTTTCACTCCAAAAACTTTAGAGAGTGTGTTTGTAGTAATTTATGCGATGCGATTGAACGCATATCAATCGAGATATACAGAAATAATGTGAGATCCAAAAAAAAATAAACTTGCCGCTCTATTGGTACTGCAATATTGTAATTAACAAACAATTATGTTCTTAATATACGAATGTATAGCGAATTTTATATATAACTCTTTGTGTATTCATATATTGTTTCATATATTTTATTCGCTACTCAAATTACTTCTCACATAATATATGAGTAATATATATTATTGCAAAATCAAATAATTTTCCCGAGCAACTAATATAGTTACATTATTATAAAATAATCTCTGTTTCTCTTCTTCAAAATATTTATTGGATCTCACGTTATATTTCTTAACTTCATTCAATATGAAATCAATGTGTCAAAAATATAAAGAAATAGATTAAACGTTGATATGCTCTATTTTGTATGCTCTGCGTTTGCAAAGTGTGCAAATACGTTCTCGAGCAAAGTTGCGCGCAATAAATCGTTAAGATTATTTCAAGATTAAGTATTTGCCAAAATCAGCCATTTTAAGACGACGGATCTATAAGACAAAATAATTTTCTATGGTAACTTATTATCCTAACTTGATATATTATATCAATGTATCGAGATGTTTCCTACATATACATATAATTATCATAGATCCGTTGCCTCAAGAAGGAAATTTATTAAGTAATTACTTTCTCACTCACCGACACCGATGCGCAACGACGAAGTTATCTGCAACGTTGACTACGATGATTCTGTAACACATAAATAGAACAGCAACATTAAAATGCTCTAAACAACTAATACTTGAAAAACTAATTTTGCACAAATAAGAAATAACACTCACCGCAAGGTTGCTTCGTCGGCGCCCGATGCCTCCCCTGGGCCTCCGCCACCTCTCAGGCAGTTCATCAGTTCCATTCAACTTCCTCGACGTGGCACACACTGAGTCATTATTTTCTGTAACATTTGAATAAATAATTTTATTTAAAAAACTGATACTTCATTGAATTTCGTAATTGTCACGGAAGGGAAAGAAAAGCAGAGCAAACGTCCAGTTTTATTAAAATTTTTTTCTGTTTCTTAGTATTTATTGAAACATTGAACTCAAAATGTATTGATATTAAAAATAATGTATTGATTCTAGTAATTTTAAATTTATTCTTCCCTCGTGATATTTTTCCTTGATTGAACTTTCTAAAGATTTTGTCTGCAAAATCTTGACGTGACGTGTTTCAAGATTAAACATTTAGACTAACTTGATCTGGCTCATTCATTTCAAGATAAATGAAACGTTATATTTAATATTCGCAGATCCATTAACTTAAAGATCCTTTTAAGTTAATAGAGAAACACACTCACCGATACAATATGTCTCCGAGACCCAATGTTACTTTCAATGTTGCCTCGTTGCACACACACATGCGCGCGCGCGAAACAACACTCGCGAAAACGCGATCAAACATGAAAATAATTCACGGCTCCGTTATATAAATCACGATACAATGATTCGCATATCGTACCGCACATTTAAAAGCGATAGGAAATTACTCTCAAATTAATGAACCGAGACTCGTCGCGGGATGTATATGAATTTCGAGCATTTCTCGAGCAATAATCATCGTCCGAATAGCAAGTCACGGCAAAATTCACGTTAATTCACAATTCGAATCCCCGTTTCGACATGGATAAATCGCGCAACACTCGCGTTTCACACGACGAGTCGCATGAATTTCGAAAGTCACTTAGGGCCGGTTTTTCCAACCACTTGACAAGCTATTAGTTAAATTATATCTCGATCTTCGCGGACGATTAATTACAATTCGGATCCTCTCCTCGTTTCGATATGAATCGCGCAAGACACTCGCTTCACAACGAGCAACCAGGGGCTCGACTCTTCAATTCATTCGAGGGAGAAACGTATGCGGAAATTCTCTTCTTACAAGAAAGTCGATTGGCTATTCGCCTAGCTTTTAGCGAATCGACACGCAACTTTTCCGAAAGAATAGAACTTTCGCGTACGTATCGCTTGCGAGTGAATTCGAGAATCAAGCCCCAGTGTCTCGACACATCGACGAGTCTCATGAATTTCGAAAGTCGTACAGCGAATCCGATAGTTGATACAGAACGCGGTGTCTTTCCGATACGCGTAATATTCTATTCGTATTTCGTCGTATTTCGAAAAGTAATTATACACGGAGCGACACGCACATCCCGCCTGCTCGCTCGACTGCCGGGACGAGAATGATAGAGCAGCGACCTTACCGCGGTCGCGGCGCGGGGTACGACGCGGCTTGTTTTGTACGTTACAAAAACAAATACCGAGCGAACCAACCGTCTCACCGCCGCGTCACTAATATGGTATGCGAAGTTGTTTACGGAATTAATGATCCGTTCATTCACAGTTCAGTCAGTGCGGATTGTTGTCGCGTAAGTAGAGTGTTCTCGTATGTTCTCGTATGTTCTCGTACTCGTTTGAAAGCTGAAACCCTGGCGCTTTAAAAAGTCCTGCTTATTCTCGGACGATTAATTCGCGAGGCAGCGTTGATTAATTACGAAGAGTGCATTAACTTCGCCCCGAGAAAATTCACTTATCCCTGGAGATCTTGATCGAAATTGCGAGTCGACGTAGCCGCCCAATATCTCTGCGCAAAAACGTTGCAGGTAACTAATCGTGATCTCGTTTGGAAGTTAAGATCTTAAAGTTTCCGACGAGCGTAAGAGATCGCTTACTTCAAGTGATTAGCTGGCGAGATCAATTATAAGAAGAAAATTGATTTTGCGCTCTAAAATGGGTTCGCGTTTCCAAACGGAGGCTTACTTTCGTCAGCGATGAATAATGCACGGAGGGGGATTTTCTTTCAAAATTTACCCTGAAAATCGTGTAATGGGACAACATCTCGGATACCATGCGTGTCTAAAAGATATCTTTAAGACGGCATTAAGTCGTCCTTTAGACATGCACGTCTAAAAAGTGCCTCAAAGATATCTTTAAGACGTCTTTTATACATGCATTGTTATCTGGGATGGCATTTTGAAGATCTTTATGAGAGCTTTCGAAATTTTCGATTAGAGTTACCAAAAACAAAGTGACTGTAACTGTAACTTCGTTACAAGCTACTTTCCAACCCTGCATTTCACTAGTGAGTACAATTACTAGCAAAAAAAGAAACGTATGGTAAAGTTTCGTAGAATTCTTCAAAATGCCACGATTGTCCCACGATTACGCGATTTTCAGGATAAATTTTAAGAGCAAATTCTCTCCGTCTGGAATAAATTGTGAAACGCTTACCTCGCGGTTGCGCCGCCGCCACCCGATGCCTCCCCGGCGCCTTCCTTCCTTACTCCGTTACCGGTTCTTCGTGTCGCCGGCAAATCTGTTGGCGAAAACACGTTGGTTACGCGCGCCGATCACTCGAACGCGACTAGCACACGGCATTTCGCACAACGCACTCGATGTTAATCGCGCGCGACGCGAAACTACACTTCGATCACGTTGTGGCAACGGAGAAAAAGAGCCGCGCGAGATTACGAGCACCTTTGATACCCGGGACGATACGCGAGCGGAGCGTGAACGCCGGCTAAGATGGCGGAGGGACGCGGCGCGCGGCAACTTCACGCGCCTAAAGTGACGCGGCGACGCTACACCTGTTGCGCCTAGCTTCGCGTTTATGCGTTTTTCCCGGGTAATTCAACAAATAATAAAAGCTCCGTAGGACACTCTCGCGTTATCAGCGGCTTATTATTTTATTGTCATTTACTTACTCATTGTAGACCGATATCCGCGATGTACCCACAGAAAAAATTTCCGGATCCAATGCTATTGCACTTCAATGTAT
Source organism: Vollenhovia emeryi (assembly GCF_000949405.1). Lineage (NCBI taxonomy): Eukaryota > Metazoa > Arthropoda > Insecta > Hymenoptera > Formicidae > Vollenhovia > Vollenhovia emeryi. Next base: position 3,124,239 of record NW_011967244.1, on the reverse strand, counting down.
CCTACAACGAGATCGATATAGCGTCAATCATATTTATTATAGAGAAAGGAATAGTCTAATCTTAAATGAAAAATTCTAAAATCTAGAATAAAATGATAGTATGTAGCGTCTTTTGTCGAATATCGCGGTGCCAACTTGGTGCGTTGTAAGACGGAGGGAAAATTTATTCTAAACGCAAGAATATACGAACTTACATTTATATAAGTTACTCTTGTCTCAATATAGTCAGCCAATCTTTTTTAATTCGACAGAGGAGAATAAGAATTATTGATTTTATTTTCATATTGTCTCGGCTTTCAAGCTTTCGCGGCTGCTGTCTATATATGCCTTAAATAAATATATATATATCACTTTTTATGCCAGTTTGGTCGATTTTTAAAAGAATTTCCCCGTGTTAATTACCACTGGCGACAATAAACCTCACGCAATTTGGCAAATTATGATGGTTTGTTCAAAGTACTAATTAAAATTAAATATCGCACGCACGGTACCTCGGAAAAAACTACATGTATTGCCATGTTACGTCCTAAGTTAAACGAATTAAAAATGCCAATAATTATCGGCATTTTAAATGTCGTTTAGACAAAGGCGCTTTTCCTTAAAAATTTATATTTTTAACAACGTCAGTGTTTTATTGACAATACCTGGCACTTTTAATAATACAGAAAATTTATTGCGAAAAATATTACCTCGGCCAGTGTTTGAACCTGGACCTTCCTACACTCTAGACGGACGTCTCACCAATTCGACCACTGAAGCAAAGTGCCAGGGTATGGCCAAGAAAACACTGACGTTGTTAATTACCGCTGGCGACTTGGAGATTATTCTGATTAGTTATATTTTTAATTCCAGGGAAATGTCCCGCACTCGGATCTGTTATCTCATTGCTGTCTGTATATTTGTTCTTTTATCACACCGCAAGATTTCCGTCAAAGATCACGACGACATTTCGTTCGAGCTGAGTTCATTCGCAACGGCGATCGTCACCACGTCGTAAGCAACCGAGTGATGATTCGCGCTCGATCGCGTCTGCGGCGTTTATTCGGTAAATACCAAGGGATTATCCGATATATTTTTCGCACGTATCTGGGACATACAAATCGTAGAACGGCGTCTCCGGGATTATGTCCCGAGGGTGACGTCTACGTGTGCGACGAAATTGGCGGCGGTCGATTCGCGCGCGAATTTCTCGACTTCGATTGAATTGCGGGGAAAAATTTCGCGCGCTGTGCTCGCGCGTCGTTGACCATGAACCGAGATGCGACAGATCGTAACGGACGCGCGTAGCTTGTGCATTAGGATATGCAGGGAGGCTGTCGAGCGCGCCCCGAGATTTCAATTTAGAAAATTGCTCGCGACTGTGCCGTTTTCATTAGACTTGATAGACAGAGAACTCTTTGCTGCACATTTTATCTCATAGCAAGCCGGTGACGTAATGTGCAACGCGACAAACGGGGAAACGTTAGTGTAAGGCACCAAATACCGCCTACCCTAACAATTTTTGATCCCTGTGGCCAGAAGAATGGACGAAAAAAATTCTGATAGAAATCTTATTCGTCTCGCACACGGAAAGACCGGCTAAGGCAAATATAACTAAAATTAAAATGTTGCCGTATAAATAGTAGAGGCATCTACATTGTTTTGTGTCGCAACATTCACTAAGTTTGCTGCACAAAACGCATATAGTTGTCTCCACTACTTATCATACCAATGTGGGTATGACAACCACAGATATAGTTGTTTCAAATATTACTATTTATTGGTGTTGCGCCAACCCTAGTTAGACACGTGGTAGCCATATCGGTCTCTCCGTGCAGGCTTAACGTGTGAAAAAATAAAAAAAATCCTGCCAAAACTAACCACATAGCTTTTGAGAAAAATAATAAACGTCGGACTCTCGAAAGAAACCACTGCTAAAATGTCTTTTGTTCGGTCTGCGCGTATCTCCGCAATAATTTCAGTTAGCCAGGCGACATGAAAAGATTGAGTAGCACAGCTCCGCGCCTATTATTAACAGGATCGCTACTTCGTTTTCCGACGATTGTCTAACTGCTTCTAAACCGAACCGTTCGTTCGCATCGCGCACGTGAATGCCGTTACCGGTCTGTCCGCGTTTCATACTTGTCCAACTCTCCTTCCCGCGCCGGCTTGCTCGTCCGATAAGCATTCCGACGTGGCTTTAAAATTAATGGCTTTCAACCACGAAGGTTGACGGCGCTCGCTATTGACATCGCGCACCCGTAAACGAACAGGAAGCCGTGCGACTCGCGTGCGCGCGAAAATAATTAAACTCGAGAACGAATTGCAACGTGCGGTCGATCGATATCTTCCGTCGAGGGCTGCGTTTTTAGAATTATCGAAACTCGGAGCCTTTCCCGAGTGTAGAATCATTTTCAGTAACACTTGCCCATCGTTTTATAATCAGCGATACAAACATAATATTAATTTCCCTTTCTTCCTTTACGAAACGTTCTTCCTTCGCCGGAGACGCGCGGTATTTTTCAAAGAAATCCTGTCCTTTTAATTACAGAAGAGACTCTCTAAAAAGATACAGTTGTTTTTCTCAGTGCCGAGGCAGCGGTACTTTTAGATTATTTACGCTCAATATTTAGGTAACGTTGGCAAAATTAAATAACCAAGTAACGGACATCAGATGGATAACAGAACCGGATACATAAAATCTTTCTCTTTCATCGACCCTCGATTTTTCCTTTATATAAAATTCATTATCGAGCCTTAATTATCGAGTTATTTATTTCTGGAACTTTAAGGTTCGTGGCCGGTGGCGATTTTTATCAAGCTTTATACAAAGGAAAGTTAACTTGAAATTTGTGACACAGAAAGGCCAGAGACTCTCGCGGGAAGTCCCGAATAACTGCACACGTTAAAAGCTATGAATTATTTTCCCGATTGCGAGAAACAACCACGGTAATTCGATTTAACTAGGCGTTCGCTTCTCAGCGGAACGCGAGCTATCGATATTCGCGGGCTCTCAGTGTGACTAATGGTTCGAACCACTTGTTGAAAGCGAATTCATCCGAAATGCTTGCATTTCGACAAGATCTTTGACTCACATCCATACTTTTCAAACGGGTGAGTGATTACGGCCCTTCCGTCGCCTCGAGTGTCCATCAATCTAGTTTGCAAAGCTATAAATGAACTGTGAGATTAATAATAAAAATGTCCGCACTTCACGCATTTCTTTAAATATTAATTACTTATCGTTCAAGCATTACTGCGATTATTAGTGATTTTAATTTGTAAATACTTTTAGAAAAATTTCTATTTCATACAAATATCTATATGCATAGTTACTTTGTATTTGTAAAATTATCAAAATAATTTTTACCAATACAAATTGATATTTATCTGTGATGGAAAATATTATTTAACGAGAACTGGACCTTTATACAAGCAGGTTACTGCCGTTTCATTTAAAATTTGGCCAACCTGTTTTCTTTAGCTAATTAAAAAAAGAACTTCCTTTTATTCAAAGAGTCGTACGTTGAACGAACCTCGCCGATACGCGAACAAATATTTCACTTTAATCGAGGCAAGCGCACTTTTGGGGGAAAGCGGCGAGAATCGTGGAAATAAAATTTTTGCGATGGATCGTATGAAGGAGCAAATTGAAGCGCCACAAGCAACGAACAAACAAGCTGCCGGGCCGATTGTTTGCAAATGGTGATCGAAAAACGATTCGGTTAGTAGCTTACGCGCGCATAGCAGTTTCGTGTCCAACGTAATTTACATAACTACGTTAACACTTACAATGAATCTTACGTTGGCCGTTCGAAGTCAGCAAATGCAAAGCTATTGACTATTAGATCTACTTTTTCTCTTTTCAAAAATAAAAGTTAGGACCCAAAAGTGTTGCCAATAGAAAGCTTTCCCGATACTCTGTTTCAATGCAGCATATTACGTTTCTAAAGAATAATACAAAAATAAAGAAGTTACAAAAAAAGTAATAAAAAACGGGGTTCAAATCTCTATAAAAAAAGATCTCTACGAAAATCTAGGTCGTAAAGTTAAAAAAAAAAGAATAAAGCTTTCTCCGGAGAAAATTATCGCGGAATGGGCTCTATTCTTCCCTTCTCTCGTATTTGAAAATAAAATTTTCTATCCGAGGTGAAATGCACAGCTCTTGTCGCCGCATACACGACCTTTTATGTAGTAATAAATAATAAGGTAACTGTCGCGCGCGTTTCTTCTTTCCGCCCGTGACGAGATAAAGCTGCCTGATATCCCAACTGCCGTGAACGAGAATAGACGACGGATATGCCGACGACAACTTTGCGGTGTATTTTATAGGGGCTGTTATATCCCGCGGAGCACCACTCGTCGTGCGTCGCGTGTTTATCCCACCGCGTTGTTCTAAACACGGTCTTCTCAGCTACAGAAATATGCTCTCTCGAAATAAAATATTACTGTACTTTTCTGCTGTCGTTTACCGCACAGTATCGTGATTGCGTAACCCTACGAGAGCAGCAAGAGAGATCGCTTTATTAATTTAGTAAAATTGTATTATTTATAAGGATGTACCTAATGTTGGATTATATCCTTTTTCATCCTTTCCCCCCCTCCCCGATTTCGACTTCCTTTCTTCTTCATTGTTTTTTCTTCTTCTTTTTACTGGTATTCAATTAGCGTCGAATAAGGGCTGTAAAATAGTTAAACATTCGACCCTGCGATTGCGTTTCTACAGAAAACACGCCTGGGACGCGCTTCTAACAATCGCCCAACCGCGAAAAATAGTTGTCAAGTATTTAAGAAGCCTTCAGGCATGATCGAGAACCACTCGACCCTTTACCAAAGGGCTTCGTCTAACACTTTTTTCGAGGACTCGACTGCAAAACTTTTCCAAGAGGCGATAATCATAATCGAAATGTGCTGCGAGGGCCGATTGGCAAATTGTTTTTACCTCTTGCGCGTTTTTTCGTATGTTTAAGTACACAATGTCTACACGGAAAGACCGGCTAGGGCAAAAATAACTAAAAATAACTAAAATTAATAATAAAATTTCAAATTTCATTCGACTACAGCTGGCCACATCTGTTAATTAAAGTCGAAAAACAGACGCGAGAATGTCATCTGTATTCTGTTATTGCGACAAATATTACCACATGCCTCAGTGGTCGAATTGGTGAGACGCCCACCTAGAGAGTAAGGGAGGTCCGGGTTTCAAACCTTTGGCTGAGGTAATATTTTTCGCAATAAATTTTCTGCATTAACCGATAAATTAACAAATATGACCAGCTGTGGTCGAATGAGGTTTGGAATTTTATTATTATACTAGCACTTTGAAGAAACTAATCTGTAAAATTAATAGAACTAAAAATAATTGAAAATGTTGCCGTATAAATAGTATTTACATTGTTTTGTGTTGCAACATTCACTAAGTTTGCTGCACAAAACGCATATAGTTGTCGCTACCACTTATCATACCAATGTGGATATGACAATCTCAGGTATAGCTGTCCAAAATATTACTATTTATTGGGGTTGTGCCAACCCTAATTAGATATGTGGTAACTATATCGGTCTCTCCGTGTATAAATGAATATTTCATTTTTCACTGTGTTCATCAAACGTAAAACCGCATAAAAACCGAAAAGGAGGAATCAGGATTTTTTAATACCCGCTAACACGCGCGCGCACTGATTATCGAAATACGCATAATCCAATTATTCGAAAAACTAAATATTAATGAGTGCATGAAAATTACGTTAATTCTCAAATTAATATTATATATGTATACTTAAGTAAATTAACTGTAGCAATAATTAATAATTACCGCTACAATTATACACCGTGGTGTTCTACTTTAACATACATTTTAAAAAACGCTTGACTTCTTTTACACGTTATATCTATGTATATCGAGTCACTTTTTATATATCGCATAATCAATATCGCTCGAAAGACGCTTCTGGAGTTTCTATTTTGAAATTCAACGCGGTTTTCAAAGCGCCACCCTGTGCGAAGCGCAAATTCGCTTTCTCGATTAAAGCTTTGACGAGGCGCCGCCGACGTGCGAAATCGCCAGCCGAAGTTACGTCGGGCATCGAAAGGAGGAACCTCATTTGTGTCCGTGGGGAGGCCTCGTCGAGGACCCCTGACCCGGTTTCGCCGCGTCCGTATCTTTGAATCGGCGCTGGAGGGCTCCCTCCCACAGCGGTAGGATCCACCGTCGCGTGTGGAGAGCGTTAGGCCTCGGTCGAACTCGCAAACAAGCTCGCAACCACTTTTGGCAAATCTGCGCCACCCCGTCGCGAATTCGTGCTACGAATTCTCGCCGCTACCGCTCTAGGAATTGCCTCTTGTCTCTCAAGGCGAAGTCAAACATATTTCAAGAACGTAATAAAACCGTGAGACGAGCCGTGATTGCACAAGTATCGTGATATAGAGTCGGCTGTCTCTTGAATGATCGCAAGAAATTAGGACGTGATTCTACAAGCATTTCAGAATACCAATTGCATTATATAATCGATAAATGAAACGTTAAGGTCACAAAAGAGACTAGATTTTAAACAAAATGAAAAGGCTCTAAAGAAGTCAAGAATAATTTAAATAAATGAATCTTATCGTGTGGCTATTTTTTAAATAATATTTTGCTGTTATACCGTGCATGCCATTCGATTTGTAACTTATAACACATATATAAAATACCATTCGTATAACCGTATTCGTTATAAAGCCGTGTCAACGTATTCCGATGATTAATTGATATAGCAAATCGATGATATAAATTAAGTAATATAAAATCAATAAATACAGAGATAAATGGGCTATGAAAGATTGAAGTGACACAGCACTGACCCATAATATTTTCATAAATTAATATTTTGAACGCGCAACTCTGTGAGCTTTGTATTTGCACCTCTTCATGCAAAACGAGTCAACGTATTATTATACACATTTCAAAGTTAAATATTAAATTTTGCAGCCCACACATCTCAAAGCAATGGATCTACGAGATGTTACATATGTTTATGATATTCACAAATCCATCGCTCTAGATTAAATTAAAGGGCAACTCACTAATAAGATGCGGCAGCAGCACCAGCTTCGTCCCAATCATTACACGATGTCTGCTAGGCTTTCTTCCTGTCGCTTTCGTCCCTCAAGTCTTTCGTTGCGATGACACAAGCGAAAAGGCGGTTTAGCGTATTTGTATGCGTGTTAATCACTCGATACCGATCTGAAATATTTAACATTTCGTTATATTTCGTGAAAAAGTTCTACGCTTGGCGTTTCGAATTATTTTCGACGCATGGATTATTATCGTACGCTAAGTATCTCACATATACATTTGTTCAAGGAAGAAGTTTGGCTCGTAGGTATGATATATCAATCGAAAATGTATTTACATGTTAAATTGAAGTTTGCTCTTCCGATATCAATCGTATGCAATTTTATGAAATGAATTAATAATTATTTCAAGGTCACACAAAGATTTTCGTACTTGAATCATTCCCGTAATTCACTTGAATTAACTATGCGTTTCTTAATATAAAAAATAACCGTGTTGTGTTTAAACTGGTGAGTTTAAAACGATAAGAGATTTGTTCAAATTCAAGAAGTAATTGGCGCTCGAATTTTATAACGAAATGGTAGTTTAATAATGATAATAATGCTTATCTCCTACCATTTCGACTTCTAACCACGGTTTTCACCAATGTCGTTTAACTTTGATCTTAGTTTAAATCATCTTTTGTCTCTTTCTAAAGGGGCAATTAGAAAGACACCAAGGATGAATTAAACTAAGAACAAAGTTAAACGACGTTGGTGAAAGCGGGCATAAGTCGAATGTGAAATAATTATCAGAACAATTACAATTTTATAAAACACGATTTGCAACTCCGTGCAAATTATTTGTTTTTCTACTGGGAAAGTGTCAAATAAAATCGTATAATGACATTTTGTTAGATTTACCGTTTATTGAAAAAGTGCGTGAGAAAATGGAAAAGTGATTTAATAAACTTTTTCGTATAAAATCTCATGGATTTTTTTGCGGTACGCGTCAGTAGCGAGAAATATTGTTCAGTGACATTTAGCGGTAATTTGATGTGAAAAAGTCGAAGTTCAAGTATCGCGATTTATTTATTCATTTTTATGGACTTGCTATCGTTTATTTTGTACGATTATTAAATGCGAATTTATTCTTATCATTAAAACAATTTCAACCATTAGAAAAATAATTAAGTAACAAATAATCAGTATTATTAGTTTCATTAATATTATTAATTAACGTTGTTACGATTTTGAAGAAATTAATTTTTTTAAGTCGTTTTTAATATACAGAGGAAATTGATTGAGACCAAATCGCGCACAGAATAACAAGGTAATAAATACGAATAAATATAAATGAAGAGTGTTTCATGATAAAAGATCTTTCGATGAACATTTTACTTTAGCTGCAATATCTACAAACTTTGTAATATTCAATATTAAAAGCGATGGTGAGTAAAACTTGAGCTAAAATTCCGTAAAAAAAAGTGCATTTGACTTTAAATGAGCGATAAGGTTTTGTTACTTGACTGTTTTCCAGCGGCATAGTTTGAGAAAAGTCATTTATTTACAATCAGTTAATCAACAAATAACTCGAAAATTAATGGTACTTCGACGTTTCCGTTAAAAAATAAATAGATGGATCGAGGGAGAGAGAGAGAGAGAAAGCTAGATTAATGAAAAATCCTATCATTAAAATTAAAGACGATGTAGTACTGAGATAGCCTATATTTTATACTTCGAGTTTAATTATACAATGACACGCGATAATATCGTAAAAATAACGCTGAAAAATACAATAATTAACAGCCCTCGTTTGTTATCTTAAAAGTGCTTAACATAAACGAGATATGAGCGCGCAGAATGAACGGACTGTATTGGGAAAATTTTCAAGAGATGCCAAACAATGTGACAAAGCGAGCTCTTTTAAAGAAGCCTCGTCATGAAGGTGAAACAATGGAAAGAGAAGTCGGACGTATTTTTACCGTACCTACAACGTCATTACTGTCGGAATTATAACTTATTTATACGATGCGTATATCTAACATTTTTTTAAATATCGTGAAAGAAAAGTTCTCTATCAATTCCCTATAAAAAGAGATGAAGGTTTTAATTGTGCAAATTAATCCTAAATCCATATTTTGCTAAGACCGAAAATATGTATTACAAAACTACGAATGGCTTAATGAACTCACAAACAAGTAATCTACTGTTCAGAAATGTACAAATTGGGGCTCTGCAGAAACAAGGTCTTATATTGAAATCAAATTACGGGCTCGTTTAAGAGTTCGAATGTAAACGCAATTAAGTTCGCCAATAAAACAGCAAAGTGATTGCATTTAACGCGTTCACCGTTACAACACGGCAAGGTGAATGTTATGTTAACCATGTACAATTTTTAAGAGCAACGAGACGTAAATCTAATATTCTCGTGCACTTACGACGCGAATCATTTTCGCCATTTAATGAATAACATTTTACGAGCTATTTTACCGTCGAAAAAGTCTCTCGAGGGGGTTACTGTAACCGCGCTGTTTTCATGGTGCTGTAATGTCAGTGAGGAAAAAAAGTCTTGTAAACTATAACGATCCTCCCCAAACGACAGCCCCAATCTCGCTCGGTGTAGCATTACGGATAACGGGTAACGCTGGATTAACACGGCGGGAAACTCGAGGCGGGCACCTTCGAGCCTTTCTCTCTCGTGGAGAGATCCACGTGAAACGTAATAAACTCGCAACGTGGTATCCACCGGTGACGGAATTGCGCGTTTCCAGAGGGAGGCGAGGTAAACGGGAAAGAGAGGGAACCGAGACTCCCTTTCTTCTTAAAGCGGATCTGTCTTTTGCATGTGCGTGTCGAGGTACATAAGCGGATGGCGATCTCATTTAGCGCGTCATTCGCTAACCATCACATATGGCTAACGAGATGAGAGAGAGAGAATGTTTAAAGCAAGCCGTTGAATACCTCGGATCTCGTGCTGGATACCGCGCGGAAGTAGTCAGCATACTTATGTCTCCGACGCAACAAATGATACAGAAAATTACGAACTCTACGGTACTTACACAGAATATTGATTTTTTTAACTGCATTTTACCGTATCTTTTGTTATGTCTTCGGTTTAAAAAATTATAGCTTGTTTTATATTTGACTCTCAAAATGTTACGCATTTGACAAAACTTTGCTGAGCAAATCCTGACAAATATCTGGCAGGTTTCCTTTAACCAGCGTATTCTTCTAACTCAACGTGAATTATGCATCAGTGAACCCCCAGCTGATGCAAACTCGAAAAGAGCGACGAGAAAAAAGGCGACGGTTTCGTAACAATGGCCGTACACGTCCGCGAGTACTTGGTATCAGCCGTAATTTCCGTTGCACCGGCAAAGAAACGAAGGGAAACGAGAAAATCATTAGAAAGAGATGGAACGCCGAGTTCTTCCGTAAAAATGTAAAAGACAACTCGTGCACATTTTCCTGGGCATACGGGAATTTCTCTTTTTCCCTCTCTTATCTTCCTCTCCCCTCTGTCGCCACACTGTTCGCCAGGATTTACAGCACTCGCTGGTGGAAACGACTATCGAGGCTTCTGTACGCGCACGTGACGAAAAGCCGAAGCGGCGTGTTCCAGGCGTGCTGCGAATGGGGCGATAGTGTAATCTCGCTCGATCCAGGTTACCTTAGCGACGTGACAAAGCATCGCCATGTGTATACGCGGCGTATTAAACAAAGGAGGAAACGAAATTGCACCGGGAATTGCGTCGCGTCAGTCAGCCGTTCCCGAACGAGCGCGCGAGCATTCAATCGGATCAATCCAGGAAAACGCGAAAATCGCTCTGATTTTACTCCCCCCCCCCCATCCAATGCAATCGCAAAGTATTGTCAGATTGGTCCGCAAATTCGCGCGTATTCTCGAGGGATTTTCAAAAAACAAGACAGAGCACGGTTGTTCTTCCCGTCGATGGACTTTCGCTATCAATTGTCTTGATATCTCATTGTTTCCGATATGCCGTTAATGTCGGGCACTGCCCGCGATGTTCGCAATAAGTACGCATAAAGTTACGGATTGGTCTGATGCGATCCATTAAAGCTACAGATGTGCTCGTTCCATTCGCAAATTTCGCGTTCGTTATTACAAATGAATTTATCCGATTAATAAAGGGGAGAGTTCAACGAATACAACACAATAGAGTGCTGAGTAACAATCAAGCATGACAAGCTGGATCTGATAGTAAACCATTCACCTCTGGCTGTTACTTGCTCGTCTTTTCTTCCGGATAAAGAGCAATATTTTAACATTTCTGCTTGATTTACAATACGTACGGCGCGCCGTACGAATATACAATCGAATCGACCGATTGAAAAAGCATGGAGAAAAATTAATCCAGTAGCGTTAAAATCAAAGATCACACACTGAAAGAATATAAGTAAAAAACAAAAGATATAATATTACAGTTCCAGATACTATCTTGGGTTACAATTTCCATCTTCGATAATTATATCTTACCTACTTTTCAATAACGAGCGCGCGTTCGTTATTAAAGCCGTCACGTTATTAAACCCCGCTGCAAAACATATACGATTTTAAAATGCCGCAAGATTATTTCTTATCACGCAGCTGTCGCCGATAATGTTAAGGGAAACGTCTCGGGCACACGACGATCGTCAATCACTGGCTACCCTGTTTCGGGTAAATCATTAACGAAGATGACGGGGGACTAATGTAACCGATATGTACATACCCTCGAAAATAACGACGTGTCCCACCGGTCGATGGACTGTTCTTTATCGACATTTTTTTACATTATGGAAGATACGAGGGGATGAAAGGTGCCGATTTTATTCACTCTCCGTGTTTTCGGACGTATCCGTCCGCATTTTCGCGCGAGAGATTGACGCGCTTCCATGGCACGTGGAAACGCGCACGCATTCCACGTCGCACCCCATCAGTCACTATTCATTCTATAATACAATGAGGGATTCGTATGCGCTCCCTGCATCTCGCCCTTGTCAGTCAACGGGTGCGTTTGTGTGAGAAGGATATTTCTCGCGTGAGTATCTAAGAAAGTGGGTTAATCGTGAATAGAAGGTGTTTCCCCTTAGATCACTAACGATATACCCGTAATGCACAGAAATCAGAGCGTGCAGTTAAGTCAAAACCGATTCGCTAATGACGGTCCTTTTCATTCGCCTTTAATTAAACTCGAAACTTCACCTTCTGCGAAATATTTTTAATGCTCTTGTACTGATAGTGTTACCATTAGCGGTTACAATTAAAAAAACGATATCGGAAAAAGATATTCATTAAAATTCCGCAAATAATCGGTGTATGCATCCAAGGGAAATGCAACATGATATCTAAATTTTAATCGAATAAACTATTTAGCGAGCCACTCACATAACGTTCGCAACCTCATGTAAGTTAATTTATTTCGGCAGTTTTGTTAATAGAAAATTGACTCTAAATTGCGCAGGAAATTTGCAAGCGAAATTTTCCGAGAATATCGCGCAACATCTTGAATATCAAGCCTTATAAAAGCTCAATAATTATCAGTTATTAATACCTGCGCTGAAGTGTAGGGTATGTTCACGATCGAGAGTACCCAGAATGTCCAAAGAGAAGACTTGCGGAGGGAAGACATAGCGAAGCGTCAGCGATATTTGAAGGACGAGCGAAAATAAGAGGCCCAGGGTCGACGCCACCGAAGGATCTCGATTTTATGGAATTTTCCCAAGAAAACGACAAGGTCCCGACGAAGAGATAGTAGGAACAGAACGAGAGAAAACTACCGTGACGACTCACTGAAGAGAGCTCGGGGAGGATACCTGTGTCATTATTCAAACCCTCCCGGTCACCCTCGGAGGGCGAATGCGCCAAGTGAGCGGATATATCGTAAGACTCGTAAATTCCGAGAATATCAAGTAAAATCCCAACGCCCGTCCTCACGAATCTACCCTCTTTGCCACGTGGCAAGAAAAATTGGGAGCTATCTCCGGACCTGACGAGGGACGCTGTCCCCTTCTCGGCAACGAAACGTCGCAACGGCAGGATTTAGCCTGCCTCATTGGACCACCGAATTCTCTGCGCAGTGTCATTGTGTCCGAGGAGTGTAACATTAATGTTACGTTAGCACCTAATTTTTTATCTCACACCCAATTACGTAACCCACCTGTGACCTTCTCGTTGCTCAATCTGTCAGATTGCCTCTGGATGCCGGATTTTTGGTAAATTACGCGGCTACATAAAATATGAAGTCATTAAAAATTCTCTTTACTGCAGTTTAAAAAGAAGATACGCGTTGTAATTAACGTTCTATTGCTTTTGCGCAATTCGTATCGTTTCTTTATATTATTAAAGTAATTTATATATATTCAATTTTTACCGATGCATCATTACTCGTATTTCTTTTATGATAATTTGTGAAAATTATGTTAATGAACTTTTTCAATTATTTGTGTTTGATATAATAAAGGGAGTCTGATTGATAAGTGGACTGCAGAATTAACAAATCAGTCAAACACGTGATTATTAAAGAAAAACCTTAGCATTATTGAAAAATACTTTTGGAAATATCAATATCTTTTTACAAATTCAATAATTAGTGAATTCTCAATTGTATTGTTTTATTAGCGGGTGTTAATGAAGAGTACGAAAAAGAGGAGGAAAAGAAGGATCTAATAATAGTACTAAAATTTCTCATAACATTTTGTGCGTAACGCCTGACTATGATGATATATTATTAGCAATTGTTATGCAATTAATTTGAAGCAGTCGTTTACGTATAACGCGCTGGGAATATTGCTTTTGTATAGTGAATATTCGCCGAGAGTCGCTGCTAATAATTAGCCGCTCCTAATTAAGCGATCGTTCGGCTACGGAGAGCTCGACAAAATAACACCTGACACAAGCATGATATATTTTTTAATATTAATGAACTATTCGGAAATATTCTGAATCAGAAATCTATGAAATCGAATTGCATTTTAGCGTCATATATAATATTGATTTTAATATAAAGAAACTAATTTCTATTTGTGCATATTTTTCGATGTTGACTACGACGTCGTAAGCGGCTATTGATTTCTTCCGTTCTAACTTTTAATGAAATGCGTTATTGAAAAATAGCATAGTTGCAGGATGACTGATTTTTGTATAATTAATAAATAGAGATTGCTAATCAGAACTTTTAATTAACGTCATGTTTTAGATTAAAAAGTAATTTAGTAAATGCTCTACTTCACTAATGACATTCTGATATAATTAGAGCATAAATAATTATGACATATAACTTTTAATGGCTGATAAAAGCTATTTTTAGTATCTTTCTCTTATATCGTTTGCTATATTATACATATATATATATAATTTTTAGAATTATATTATATTTATACGATTTTCTATCGTCAATTACTGCACATTATTCTTCTAATAATCGTAGAATGTAGAAACGACACGTCGACTTTTGTTTTCCTAATTACGAAAATATCGATTATCATGAACCCGAATATAGTATCAATAATAAATTGCATCTTCGCAAAGCAGAACATTTCGTTTTCTGTCGCATGCTGACGAACTTTTGGAGAACAGGTTGCAGCTGCTTATGACATCATATATGCCATGTCTGACCGGGTTCCATGGCCCGTCACACGTGCATGTTCACCGGCAGGCCGGCATATTCAGTACGTGTGTCGGTGCCAAGGACCGATCTTGCGTGAAACGATCAAAGGCGCGACAACCACGTGCGACCGAACCGGGGCCGTTTATCTATTTCTACGTCGAGCGGAGAGTTCGCCACCGTAAACGGAGTTCGTCACCGCGTAATGTCCTTCTGTCGCGAAGCCCTCTTTTTGCCCACCGTCCCCTTGTCATCGTACCCGAAAGATCTCAAAGCTCATTTATTGGGAAAGTTGCCGTGCCTCGAACCTTTTGGCTCGCTCGACGAATTATCAAAGCGACAGGCGCGTCATCGCTCTTCTTTGCCGCCTCCGTCCGACACGGGCATATGTACGGAAATTTAATTTCATCTTGTAACTCTGGAGCATTTCTCTCGTCACGGAGATATGAGAACATTATTTTTATTATTTCTAACGCTATCTTAAGAAAAATGAAATTGCAAGATTAAAATATGGTCGATCTGGAAATGGACAGGGATAGAAAATACGAATGAGAAACGAAGGAACGTTAATGACAACGATGTCTTTGAAAAATGCATATACATGTAGTACTTGAGATGACATCCTTAGCTCAATTTCAACTTCTCGTGCTCTGATTTTCCCGTTAAAAACAATGCGACGAAAAATGCTCGCGCATTTCCTTGACACAAAAATATGTAAAAGAAGACAGGATGGGGATGAGGCGTTATGGTAGATAAGACTTGCCTTTGTAGAATCGCGTGCTTTTCGGGAGAGTGCTTCCGGAATGAAGTGAAGTTATGAAAGACTGCCAGGCGAACATTCCATTGTTTCTATCGAAAAGAGCTTGATGGTATGAAGAATTTTGCATGCTCACGTTGCATCAGGTTTCAATCAAATTTATTGACTATCTAAATTAAATAAATATCTGTTTGATAAAATCTATATTTATTTAATATTACGAAACAGATATCTGTATTTTAAAGCCCCTTCAAAGAGTTGCAGCAAATTTTAATAATTATGTATAATAATATTAAACAGAAACTCTTTTCTTAACTTTAACACAGAAAGATTGGTTATTTCAATGGTGATAATTTTTGCGTATAGACTGTTCAAAATTATTCTACTGGTAAAATTATGCCTTGGTTATTAATATAATTTTTATGTTAAAAATCAATCCACTTGGCTTGAAAAATCAACAAATTGCTAATTTTGTACACTTCGTTATTTAAAGAAATTATTGTGTTATACATAAAAATATAGAAAATGTTATTTGTTAGAATCTAAAAAATTAGCCTCAGGGTCTCTCTATCTTAACTTGAAAAGGAATACTCGTATAACAGATATAGATTGAGTATGATTCTCTGTAATTGTAGTGTAAATATGTTCTTTGCTAGGAAATATAAGAATTACCATTATAGTTAAAATTATATATAAAGACAATTTGATGTGTTCTACAGAAGACGTAATAATTCATTATTGTGTCATGTTCGTGATATAAATCGTTAAAACGCATCTCGTACGAAACAATACCGCACGATGCGCATATTTCGCGTATAAATAAATAAACACCGTTTACTCTGGGAAGAGATAAATAATGCTCGCTATACGATAAATGCTCGCAATACCGGGATAAAAACTGAAATGCATTTCTCCAATTGCGACATAGCAAAAAGTCTAATAAATCGTATTATTGTTGTTTGCGTAACGTTTGAAACATTTATATGCTATAAAAGTTTCGTAGCTGTTAGCATATTTTTCAAATAGTACGCGAATTATCTATCTTTCAGTTTTTGAAATAATTAATTAAATACAACGAACAACGAAATACAATTTAAAATATATTCTCCCATTTTTAATTTTGTGGCAAAAAATTATCTTAAATATTAATCTTTTATTTGCAATATGAAAAATGATTTTCAGCTTTTAAGGGATATACTTCATAAAATTAAGTAAGTATTTATAATTTACAATCATTCATTATAATTGACTAATAATTTGCCAGAAATATTGTGTTTCTTATTTGTGAACGTTCTCTTGATTCTCCAATGTTCTCCAATTTATAATTACAATTTATGTAATATATGCAATACAAAATGTCATATGATTTGCCTTATTAAACTTGCAATTTTATCCAAAATTAATACGTTACTGCTGTATGGGAAAGTACATATATTTTATAAATACTGAACGCGAAAGAGATGGAGCTGTTATGTCGATAAATTGATTTAACTTAAATGCAAGCTGTTTTCGCGAGATACGTTGACACAATGCTGCGTTAATACAACATAACGCCACTTTTAGGATAGGGATGCAAAGCGCTTTGACAGAGTGATGAAGCTTTCCGTATAGAGGAATATACATTCGCAGGGTATATAATGGAGCTGCATCGCTCCGGGGAATCTCGTTAAACGCGCGAGAAAATAATGGAATTGCTCTTTTTATATAAATTCTACCGCGCGCTAAAGGTACCTCACGTCGCTTGAAAAGGGATACGAAAAAAGTACCGTTGGCGTGCATCGATGTAAAACGAACGGCCGGGTGTCTGCCCAATTCGACAATGGTCAGTACAATTATTGTTTCTTCCGCGTCACTCACAAACGTGCGATCGTACACGCCACTTTCCACTTATCGCGCGACTCGTATTTATATGTACTCGAATCTCTCGTATTATTATCCGTGTATTAAGCAACGTCTTAAAACTGACAATGAAATCAACTTTTAACTTAAATTGCCTCAGCTTTGTTTTAGAAAAAAATTCCCTACGATATTACAAAATGCACCCGAGGAAAGATAAATAGAATGTTTAGATGATTGATGATACGTAACGGTGTGTTAGCCACACTGTTGCTCGGCGAAACAGATGCGATTAATTCTATCCGATTCTATAGAATTCCCACAGGGTGACAGAGTGTAGTCGAGTACGCTTTGCGGACTCCAAATTCCGAGGATTTTCCCGCGCGCGGGTTTATTTTCCGTGCAGTCCGGTCCACATCGCTCGAGCGCAATGCCTTTCAATTCGGAGAGAATTCTGCGAATTTGGTCGACTAGTCCATGGAAAGTACTTAAGTTTCCATATTTAATTTAAAATCAATGTACTTCATATTATTTAATTGTTAAGATAATATTAAAAATTACACAATTGTGTAGATTACAATTTCCCATTCGATATTCTCGAAGAGAAAATTAAATAATCATTGAGCAATTGGCAAAAAAGTGTACACAAGTATTGATATATCATACACAGTTAAAGTTTGAATATTATTATGGAACTATTATTAAATTATTATTAAATATAAAATATAATAATATTGTTTTAAATTATTGAATAATACGTTATATTTTATCTACGAATTAATGATCGTATCGTAGACCATCAAAATATTAATTTCTCGAACAAACGATTCAGTACGTCGTTCATAAATTTAATCCGATAAGAGATAAATGGAATGTCAAACTTTGTAAAGTTCTAATTCTGCGAAAACACAATACTTTTCAATCCCTACGAACGGAGCACAGTTGAGAGTTCCACGCGTACGATCCATTTATCAATTAGAAAAGGCCGTTTCTCAATATTTAATCGCCCTTAACAAGGCTGCGAATTTCTACCCTAAATTTCGCCATCCGTCGAACATAAATTACTGACGAACTTCAAGATAAATTTAATTAACCTTAAGCAGGTGGCGAACAAGGGATTAGATTGACGAGCAGGGACCTTTGAACCCCTTTGCTAGAAAATCGGGAGATCGGGGAATATAATGATTGATCGAGGCAGCCTGAAAGTTTTTACGCAGCCATTTCGACGCATTACAAGATTGATTCGCTTGTCTTAAGACAAGGCTGAGAAGACTTTTCGCAAAAAGGAAGCTGCAACCGTGAAAGAAGGCGCACTGTAAAACGAACTGTGAAAAATATAGAGTAGAATCACAACATAACTCTCGTATATAATAGAGTATCAAATTCTGTTCGTGATTTATCGCTTTATAAAATTTTTGCTGCAATTTATCACAGTATCGCTTAGTTCATAAACGTAAGTGTGAAAAAACACATCTTTTAAGTTTAAAAGTTTCACGTGATGCATTGTCTTATTTCTTCTTCTTTCGGAAAGACTATTTGTTAAAGAATTCACATTCTCCAAAATATACGTAAAGACCGCGTAGCGTCAAAGAAAATTTCCTCCTAGTGCTTCTGTTAATTTTTACACATGCGATTTTTGTACGTAAATGTACATATGATAAATGTATACAAAAAAAACAGTGTCAAGCTTAACAAAATAATTTTACAAACTCTTGGTAGACACAACGAACGAATAGGCAAACATTGCAATTATACGAGCATCAATACACGAGCGAGTTGTTACGAGAATATCTCTGGTAAAACGACATGAGAAAAATCAAATAGGCGACGCTCTAATTAGCGAGCTCGTTACTGTCGGTCACAATTGATTGAATCAGAATTGATCAGTTCACTCGACCGACTCCCGTCGCGAACCGCGTTATATAGAACTGGTCTATCACTTCCTCCGGCTTTCAGTTAAAGTAACTTAAGCGATAGTAAATCGTTCTCACTCAAGAAACGCCGCAGGAAAAGCCGGCTCGGAAAGTACATGGGAAAAAGGGAAAAAAAACAGCATCTTGGTAAAGGGCACGGTCGAGCGTAAGCTATTGAACGTATAAAAACAAGTCCTAGTAGAATAATGACTTTACACAATAATTGAATTGATTATTTTAAGAGGATCGAGGCGCCCGATATTGCAGCGTACCAATGAAGCGTAACGCAATATTTCCTTTTCTCTTAAGAAATTGAATGTTTTAATAAATTTAGCGATCAATAACAAATTGCAGCGCTAAAAGAAACAAAATCTGCATCAATAAAGATTTGACAAAAGTCTTTCTACGTGACAGACCTTTATTGCGTCAACATTTCGTCCAGAGACGATATATAGAGACTATAAGATTTGTCTGCTAAAATTTCACGTCGGTCTCGGAAAGATACGATTCGTAATAGACGTGTCATGATCCCTACGGCATTCTAAATCGTATTTCTGTTACTGGCCGTTAGTCACGCTCGTCTAACTATTACGTCCGACCAAAGGGAGATTACGAGAAACGACGAGAGTCGCCTTGTCTGATACGAGTGGTACTCGCGTGAGCAAATCTCTTGTTCCACTATTCGCAGCTTGGCCCTTTAATGCGGCTTAAGTTACATGGATATTTGCATTTACACGCTGGCCTTCACTCGCTTCCCCTCCGTAGTCAAATAAGCCATCGCAAAATTACAGCTGACATTACAAGAGAAAACACGTGGACCGCATTGATACATGTATTAGATAAAGTGACATAAATGCAACCGCCCGATACTTATTTACTTACCACTAATTGTCAAAAAGTCTCGACGTTTTTCCGCTAAAAACTGCACGAGCAATCCTTCTCGTACAACAAAATTTATTAAATTAATCGCTATGTTAAATCTCGTAACGCCACGTTTTACTCAGGGTGCGTTTATAATTTAGTACCGACTTTATATTACAGAGATATAAAGTTGGAACAGATTATATACATTTTATTTTGTAGAGCAGTTTGAATGCTTCATTGTAACATCAAACGTTCGTTACTGTTTACTCAAAATCAACTGCCGATACGTCACAAGGTCACCGCGCCTTTGTCTCGAACAATCGACGGCGGTCGCGCGCGCTATCATTCTCTCCGCGACGTTCGAGCAGGAGAGTCACAGTGCCAGCCGCTCCGCGTGTCGCAACATTATTATCGTTCAAAATACGACTATTCTTTATTAACAATTACTGTAGCATACGATTAGCTATCTTTTACGCTCTGTGACTTACAAGTTTATCGAGATGACGATTACTCATTGAAATATTCTCTGCATTTTACTCGATTTAGAAGTCGGAACGATACGGGATAAGCTTTATTACCGCTATTAAATTATTATTTCGTCACACACTTCGAGCACCAATTAGTTTTTTAACAATACTTGATTTTGATATCTCACATCGCTTTAAACTGTTCGCCGCTTTAAACACGATTCGATTATAATTACCATCTCCGGATTGAGAATACGTAGTAACGAACGACTAATTCACGTACGAAAATCTTTGTGTGATACATCGATCGTTTCTTGATAAGTATTGTTTTGTGTATATTGTGAGATTGAACGTTACATACGATGAGTAACAACGGAAATGTACAATTAATTTTACGTGTACGTACATTTTCGTTCGATATACGCACTGAAAAAAATTTCTGGTTGAATATGGACGAATCAGATAATTCCTTTAGGATTTACCAGAATTCCTGTAATCCTACAGAAATTCTGGTAAATCTGCGAGTAAACCTTCTTCTTTAAACAAATATACGTGAGATATTTAATACACGATAATAATCCATTTATCGGGAATAATTCGAAACGCGAGTATAAAATATTATATTACAAAATATTAAATATTTCGTGAAGTGGCAACGAGTGGCTAATATGTGCGCGAATATACTTGCCGGTCCTTTCGCGAGTGTTGTGTTTGTGTGAACGAAAAAGACTATCAGTACGAGGAGACCTAGGAGACATTCAACGATAGTGGAACAAAGCTGCTGCTGCTGCTGTGCTGCTGCTGCATCGTATTTAGTGAGTTTTAATTTATCTTTTAATTCAATGTAAAGTAACGGATTTGTAAATATGACAAACACGTGTAATATCTAATAGATTCACTGCCTTGAAATGAATATGTTGTGAAATTAACGCAAATGTTTAACTCCGAAACACACGTATAATACGTTGACTCGTATTATTCAACGTTAGTTTGCATTGAAATTATATTTTCCAATTTCTAATGTGTCATATCTTTAATCTAATTTCGGTAGCGCGAAACTTACGACAGCCGACTTGTAGTGTCTGATCGTTATATTGTTGGCAATGTAATAACACTAGATGTGCGTTATGTATATGTCGAAATTAAAATTCATAAAGGCTTATATGGGGAATACATGAAAAATTCATCCCGTCAGCAATGCTGAAATGCGAAAGGCCTGTTCGTTTCGGATCTCATGCCAGCTCTCGCTGAGCGTCATCAATCATACTGAATTTTTAGTATTACTACAACTGCAATAGCTGACTGAAGTTTATAAACATATCTATAATTTATATATATATTTATATATGTAAAATAATTTAACACTCGTGTCACATCGACATTACAATTCAGAGTGTTTGTTTCTTATGTTAAATGATGACACAAATCGAATAATATGGCATATAACATGTTCCGCAACAGTCGTATAATACTTGAATTTTTATGTGTTCTGGAAGTTAATTCGAGTCGAAAATCATAGGTCATTTCTGAGCTACATAAACGATAAAAATGATCTCGCGCGAAATCGCATAGGATTCGCATCTACCTAGTATACCGATTTATTGTGCATTATCGATTTTTACAGTATAGGTGGTATTGATTTTCATTACTCAGCGAATTTGGTCCAATTTCTTATATGTAGAGATTGCCAATAGCAAATTTTACCTATTGCCTGCAAACTATTTAATATAATAGATAGCTTTTAGCGAAAATTTGAATTGATTAACTATATTTAATATGTTATCGTTGACCAACCTTAAACGTTTGGAACTATTGTGATCTATTGTACGATATTTTAAGATTCGGTTTGATTAATTTTCCGAAAACGTTAAACACTGTTAAACGATGATTGCGCGTATATAGCATTCCATATACGTACGTGTGTTATGCAATTGCAAATCAATTCGTAGCAAAGAAAAGTTTTATGTTACACAGCGATTAGTGCGTATAGCTCAGATATTAAAAATATATATGCTTTTATTTTTTGCCACAAAACTTCGGTAATTTAAGCATAATTTAAAAAATATAGGGACATTCGTGACAATTGGAAATTTAAGAAAAAAGGATAAAGATAATACAACGTAGAATAATCAAATCTTTTTTTAAAGATCATTTGATGTATGATTAAATTCGGTAATTCAGTACTTGTTTAGGACAATTGTTTACGTATAATGTTAGAAAGTATAATCGAAAATGATGTTACATAATAGCTTCATACGAAACGTGAGGCTATTCCACTATTTCATCTATGCGTCTATCTTCGTTTATGCGGCCGATTTCCTCTATTTCCCAGTGTAATGTCAATGTCGGATATATCTCTATCTCGACGGCAGATAGACAGTTTTACGTGAAGCAATACTCGTCCTTCCGTTTATGGACACTGTCTATGATCGCGATACACGCTATTCACTTGTCATAAATTAAAGAAATTTGCAAAATGGGAATCGTAATTTTAACAGAAACTGTGTCAATATCAAACAAAAAATATTATTTCACTAATCGCTTATAGTTTTTGGCGACAATCTGAAGTGAAATATCTCTTCCCAAGTTATTTCTCGTTTAATCCATTAATTATCGTTTCAATCGCGTCGCGATAAATCCTGACAAATTGTTTTTAACGACGCGTTCGTTTCCGGTGCTCAGCTGTAAACGACGCGAAGCAAGTAGAATCAGTTAGGACCGGCGAGACATAGACGATGCATCTTGGAGTACAAGAACCGTTTTCAGAAGTCACGATATGTTCGAAAAGAATAGTCGATGCTCTGCGACACAATGGCAAATATCTCACGGATCCCGGAAGCAATGCGGTCGACGGATACGGAGCGACATTTCTTCCCCGGGATGTGGCGAGTATAAATTGGACAAGTAGACAACGCTACGAACTTACCCCAGGAAATTTATAGAATTATAAGAAGACCCCTAGAATTTCTAGAAACCAGCCGTAGAGAGATAAATAGAGAAAAATAGGCAGATAGATACAGGCAAATAGAGGAAAGAGAGAGCGTGGTAGAGTAAAATAGATAGTCCAGTAGTACCTATATTTTCAAATTCTATGTATATTAATATTATTCTCAGAACACCAACATTCACAGATTGCAAAATAGAAAAATATATTTCTTTTTATACGAATATATCGAAATATATATAGATTACGTGAGCTCCTTTCCGTACTGTCGTTAGTCCGCAATAATAAAACTTGTACAACGTATACGGTGGTTCTGGAATTATTAATATCAAGAATAGCTATGTGTCTGTAAAGTATATTCGGTTATCATTAAGCTGGAGCGAAGAAAGATGGGGAGAAAGAGCGGAGGCGCGGCAGGCCAGCAAACGCCTGACGCCCCCGTGTTTCGCTTTATTAAGCTCCCCTTTCCACCAATTAATACGGAAGAAATGGTACGGAAGAGTGTCCTTCTTTCCAAGCGCCGAGCTTGATAAAGAGGAGCTCGTGACGCTCGCGTAACAAATCGTCGAAGCGATGGCGCCGCGACGAAGGAAGCGCTTTTGTTTCTACGACGCGCGTAACGGCAGTGCGTAAAATAGAAAGATGGAATAGGAAAAATCGCATGGTCAGCAGCGGGTCCGCTGCCGGCATTCGCAAAAGGTGGACAGACGCGTGTGTACCACTCGATAAGACCAATTCCAGAGATTGGTCTGCGAAATATACCGTTATATCGTTTTAAAACAATGAGAGATGCACCGGGGTGTAGAGCTAAGGAGGGCGCGCGTCTGTAAAAGTCAGAATATCGAAAGTAGCGATTCGTCCTTAAGTCGATTGTGTTAATAATTATTCTTAAGTTATCGCAACGATAATTCCTACGCGTATATCATAAAACTTACATAAATTTGAATTAATTTAATTCACTTTACGATTGTTACGACGAACGCACTTGCCTTCAAAGCATCTAATTAAGACTTCGTTTCGCCTTGTTTGCATTTTATGTCGTGCGTTTCCTTCAACTCACACTTACGAAGCTCTTAATTAAAACCGACGTATAACGGCTCCCTTTACGTCACTTGTAATAAAATTTCGATAAAACTGAGAAAGACTGAGCTAAATGCGGCAAAAAATAGCTTGCCTGCAGAAACACGGCGTTCCATTAACTATTCCATTATTAATTCGACAACGAGCGCGCGGAGCGATTGTTCCGAATGATTACAGATTTTGCATCAAACGCGCCAAGCAAATGTGAAAGTTTCGCTGCAATTTATCTTTGCCGCATCTTTACTTTCGTCTTTTTGCCAACTATTTTACGCGAAGCAAGTTTTTCCTCGGGGAACGATAATGCCTCCGCGTTTCGTGACTGGAGGAAATTTCGCGGTTAACACGGAGGTATCAGCGTCGATGGAAGAACTCTCGCAATAAATCTTGTGGCGGGAAGAAAAAACGGTGGCACGTAGCGACGTCCTAATTCTATTCATGCGCTATTTCCACGGCTACCTCACGGAAGGGAAAGGCCGGACGCCTTGGCACCTGGACTAGTGCTCTTAACCCGTTAAGTCAAAGTTATTTTTCAAGGGGCTTACTTTGATAATGGCGTGATGGCAGATGCTATCTATGAGATTCTTTCTGATCATCTATGAGATGATGCAGTAGGGGGTGAAGAAAGGAGAACGCGATAAAATGTTCGTAGAACGTTTTTCTCGGGTAAAATTATTCCTCGGAAAGTTCAGGTAAAATTTAATACGCGTGCGTGCGGACGATTAATATTGCATTGAAGGACAATTAAATTAAATAACTGTATATGAATGTATTCGTACAGCCTTTTGGCATCGTCACGACTTTCTTAACTTTCGCAAATGTAGTAACAATTAACGTAGTAACCAAATATGTTCTGTTATTAAGATGAAAGTACAGTGCATATTTTCACGAAAACTCAGTATGGCAGTTTCCAACAATGTACTTGCCGTTGTCTTCAGTTGCAATTAAGAGTGTCAACATTTGGTTATTTCTGCTTGAACTTACAATTTCGCGTGTGCATCTGTCCGTGTGTTGATTTTCGCCGAATGAACGAAACAACGCGGAACTTCGTCGTTACATGACGCACTACATCTCAATCTCTCTTGAGCGATGCGAATGCAAATGGAATTTCATCTTTAGAGCTTGAGTAAGAACGCTCCCACGCCCTCGTTAGGTTTCGCTACATTGAAATTGTATTATCGGGCAATTTTATGCGACTTTTCCGATCTAATTCAAATGTCGATGGTGCATCTTTGATATTTATTTACACCGTAAACGTAGCATTTTGCAAAAAAAATATTCATGATAAAGAACAATTTACGTACCGTATAAAATAAGATATTTTTATTTTCGTTGGCGACGAATAATTAAAATAATTTTAACAAATCTAACAATTTTCTAAAACTTACGATAGATGAAATTAGATAATATGATACGAACAGGGCTCGTCGAGAAGAACAGGATGAGAATAGCTGTCTATTGATCATCTATTTAATTATTCATTAATTCCTTTTAATTCTTAAATTGAAATACAACGCATACGTTAGTCTCCAAGATTCTACCACTAAGAAATGCAATTAATTATACAATACATGTATAATAATTTGTATTTCGATGTATGTGAAATTTTGTAAGAAATAACAGAAGTTATTGCCTGTCAGAGACCGCACATTTTTTACTTACTAATTAATAACCTTTAAATTTTCAATTTAAAAGTTAAATGTATGCAACGTTATTACTGTCCGCTATTACCGCTGAAACAATATGCTTTTGTTCATGTCTTGCTCCTCACGTAAGTTTATTCTGCATATTTTCATTGCATTATATCACGACATCTAAAATTCATTCTGGCAGGACAACGGAAGCACAATGCGTCCGTTATCCTCGGGCATTGCCCATTCCCTTGAATGAAACACGATAAACAATTTTCCGTCCGACAGTTTCAATAATGGATAAGCAATAGCGACCGCGTTATCGAAAGACATACGTGGAGTGTTTTTCATCTGCAGCTTGCGTTCACTTTATTCACGCGTGTCTCACGAGTACTAACCTTTCCTGTTAACCCGGAAATGCACGCGTGCGACATTCACGAGTGTGTATACACAGCTTGCGGGTAACTCGCAGAAGTATTCGCGACGACAAAGCGCGTTTATGAATGAATCGTCGTGAAAACGACTGTCAACCACAGAATTATCAGGCCCTCGAGGCGATTTGCGCGACAACGAGGGGATGCTGCGGGATATGATGTATGGCGAACGAGACAATCAGATAAGCATACCTTTCCATATAAAAAGAAAGGGGGGGATCGATTACGCGGTACAACGTGGAAAGCTATCCATTTGTCGATTTCTTTGTCGTTTTTATTTCAATCTTTTCGCAGATCACGCAACCGCTAGATATTGTGTCATCATTAACACACTTTACAAAAATAGGATCTAATTACTGTTGAAACGGTGAGCTATGGATTATTGAATAATACAGATTGACACTGGAAATCTATTTTACTTAGTCCAAAATAAGATAGTTTACTGTACTCGACGAGAATTATTCTTTTACAATATTTAGTTAGAGTTAACTTAATTGCACGTATTTATATTAAGCAACCACAAAAGAATTGCTACTCAAAATGACTCTACTCTCCTCCGCCCTATATATCCTTGTAGATAAAATTTAAAAGGGCATTTGACATATCAGAGCTTATAAATCTTCTGAAATTTTCCTTTTAATTTTTTGCTGTATAAATTATTGTTAGAAGAGAGTAAATACTGCGTGATATGAGCTTACAACTCGCAACATACCCTTCATACAGAGAATCACAATATTTTTTTCAATTAAAATTTTGATGGAACGTGGTATTCCTGATGTTTTATCAGGCAAATTGCTATTTGTTGTAAATGTTGCGTAGCACATGCGGGTACCGTCTGATATCATGTTCGCGTGTATCCATTTAAATTGCAGCAGATATCTCTTAACACTTGAAAGCATTTGAAAGAATTCTCGGCCCGCTGACCCACTTCTAAACGCGCGTGGTCGATATTGCTAAGTCTAATCTTCGCGCCTTCGTATCGGTAGATTACACTTTCAAGATCTCTGAATTACTTAGTATTTTTATGTAAATCGTCCCTCTGTATTCATTTTACGTTCCTTAGTACCTTTTATGTAAAACGTCAAACGTAAAATTTATATAAAATTACACACGCTATCTTCTTATAGATTAACGATTTTTAATTAATCTATTATTTTTTACTAGTTCTCTCTCTCTCTTCTCTATTAAATATTAATATACAAGTTTTAAATAACAACTCTGGAAACTAAAATTTATCTATTTGCTTGTAATTCGAAAATTTTTTTGTCACTATATTCGCGTGATGAAACGTTCGAATTCATTAAATTTTTTATTTTTTAATTTGTATCAAATTTTATGTTAACTATCTCATTAAGTGGACCTTCTAGATATTTTTATTAATGATCTCAGCTTTTCTTTAAAACGAGATTAATCAAATAATATATAATTGTAAGAAAGTAGCTTTTTTATCGCATAAATAATATTGCATTTTTAAATCTTAACAAAGCTGATATTTTTGGAACGTCTCTTCTTGAGCTCTGAAAGTTTTGAACTTCGTAGAACATATAATCCTCTATATGAAAAGGAAAAAGTCGACATTTACATGCGCGGGCGGGGTTTTATAGAGTGCACGTCGTCTCACTGTATCTACCTACCTACATTTGCAAGAAATGAAATCACTGATGAAATAGAGAGCGAAACGACGCGAGAATATTGCGGCGCGTGCGAGTAGCGGGCCGTTGAAAAGTATCCGGCTCGGATTTGACGTCGCCGGAAAAGAGCTGACGAGCATGGACCGTCTCTCATATTGTTCTCAAAATTTATGAAGGACACAAACTCTCTTACATCCAACTGTCGACTCTCGTCTGATCCTCTCGATTCACAGTTTAAGCGTCTCATACATCCTACTGTGCGAAAGAATTTTTATAAACCGGCCGACCACGACACGACGAGAGAAATGTCCCTTCGCGAATGAAAAGTAATATCGATGTAAGACGAACGTAAAAGATCTCCGTACGGCAATTTTCGTTTGTGGGGTTTGTCGGGGATCCGATGGCACGTAGTATTTCTTTGTAAGCCGTGTGATCGCTTTGTACTTGGACCCTCTATTCTAAATGTCCGCTTGGTATGTGGAAAACGCCTCGAATCTCGAGTCGTGTTAGATAACATGTGCGCCGCAAAATGTGGATGCTCCTAATGAACCTTTATAGGATTCTTAATGAACTTATAATATATGTATACAGTATTATTAGAGAAATTGCATGTACATACAGCTGGATTTTATTTTCAAAGGCACCCTCTAAATAAATTTGCCTTCACGAAGATGCGGTTAGAATCTCTAAAAGCTTTTCAATTTCTGGTTATTTTAGGGTTTCGAGTAAAATCAAACTTAATCAAAAGTCTCCTACAAGTCCTGAGTAATATAATATAAATGAAAACAACGGAGAAAATTTATAATTTCGTCATACTAATCAATTATATATAATACATTAATTAAAGTTTGGAAAATAACTGAAAATTAATTAGAGAAAAGAAGTTTATAGTCTTTTCTTTTTATTATCGTTTTCCCTGACTTTGATTATCGGCTTTTCTATCCATCGTTGGCTATGTTTATTATATAAATATGAATAAATACCGTGAAATATTGTCGATGTGCGAAATTATCAATGACAAAGTATATCTCAAGTACTTTAATTACTACTTAGGTACATGCGATACAGGATAAATTGGGCAATTCGAGTGATGTATGTCACGCTAATGCGCTTATCCGCAGCGAGCATTACGGAGGCAAGTAACTAACGGCGAGTCGTTTCCTGCATTCCGCGAAACGAGAAATAATTTCACGCTTGGCAATGACCGAGTATTCATCTGCAGACAGTGCGATATTCTGAAGCTCAAATGACGGGCTCAGAAACTCTTGTAACTATCTGCAGCTAAGTGCTTCACCATCATTCAACCCCTTTGTTTGATGTTGCCGGAATATCGTGTCATCAGTTCGCCGTAGATTACTTATTAACTTGTCTACCGTGATGTCGAAGTTGGACAGCGTGACGAAAGAGAGATTCTATGAGCTTTTTGCTCATTATTAAACTCAAGTTTAATTAAATCGTGAAGAAATAATGACTGGAAAACACTGTCAATTAAGTTCCTCACAAAAACGGTTTCTCTTTAATTAGCACGTCATTTTCCACGTTTCAGATATCGCTCAGATATCTGTTTCGCGTTATTTCTTGATATTTTTTTAAAGTTTTAATTAAACTCAAATAGTTTTAATTAAATCTAGGAAAGTGTACTGAAAAGAGAAGAGCACGTTGTTAAATATTTTTAAAAAACATTCCTGTCTTGATTGGCATAATATTTTACGATTCTGTATCAAATGCCTCTTTAATATTACGCGTAATTACTTGCTTTTTTATCGTTACGTTATTATAACCAACTACCGGCCAGAGAGAGAGAGAGAGAGAGAGAGAGAGAGAGAGAGAGAGAGAGAGAGAGAGAGAGAGAGAGAGAGAGAGTAGCGAGCTCGTTTGTACTGAATAAATTAATTACGGTCAAGTGAACGGCTACTCAGGCGAGAACATTTTCGATATTCTTGCGCCTGACCGAATCACCACTTCCTCAGCCATTTGTTTATTGCTTTTTTTTGTCGTTAGAATTTATTCGCGAGTAAACGTCGCTTCGTTTAACGCGCGCGTCGGCTCAATGGATCACCGGCATTTTCCGTGTGGAACGAGAAAACTGAGTAGGTTCGCTTGACATACGTGTGCATAAAGTGTATACCTCCCGTATATCCATTCGGCCATAGTTGCTTTGACGAATTTGCCATTGATTTTTCAAAACTTCTCGCGCGTTGTGCCACCTTTCGACTCTTTCATATCAATAAATATGCCAATGCTTACACTGAATGCTAGATCGCAGATCTAATAAGATTTACTCGTGAAGGAAGATTTTTTTTTCTTTCCCTCCGTCGACATTCGGATTTAGCCGTAATTGAGAAAAATGCATGATTCTCCGTCTTGCATCTAGTGTGGTAAGAAACTCGATTTTATCAAGATGTGAGGAGCATAAAAACACATTACGTTCTTTATCGTATTAATCTGCTTTATCAGGCAGGATATCACGTGTTATAAAATGACAAATAATTGCGACAAGATAACAATGGTACCATTACTTCGATAATGTAGTTTATTAAAATATAAAAATAAAGTTAGAAAACTGTCGATGTGGGGCATGAAAGTTTCTCGTCAGCAAGGAGCACAAAGCTTCTTTTTGTACCTAAAATGCGACGCGATCGCTCTCTTGATGCAATTAGTTCTTCAGCATCCTGAAAGAGTATCTGAGCGAAGAGAAACAGAAAGCAAGCAGAAAGACTCGAATCATTGAAAGAACATGATATTACCTAATTGTAAATGTAGCTTGCAACGGTGTAATAAAGAAAGTCGTACGAATCTATTTGAAAAAAAAAAGAAATAAACTCGTAAATATATATCAAATTTTCAACAAACTTGCTAAACGCAATTTCCTGTAAATGTCTGCAAATTCTGTGTGTAAGAGAGACAGAGATTTTTCTTTTTAAAAATAATATTATGATTTGACCGTCTGTTTCGGCCACTAAGTTATGCAAATTTCTTGAAAAACATGTTTCGACTTTCTCGGATGTTTGTCTTGTTCGTGCGTACACCGAGATAAAAACTTGGGAAATTAATGTAACATTAAATCTTCAATTTACAATTAAATTTGTAAGAGTTGGATTAAGGAGAAAAAAGAAACAAAGAAAAGTGGATATTCGTATAGATAAATTTCAACATTTGGTATGCGCAGCAGGAAACACGTTTTATTTTTAAGCCGTGTCCGCTTTAATCTTCAGATATTAGGATTTAGGAGAGTCCATCGTTACTTTTAGCCAGGTATCCGGAACAAACCAAAACTCGTGCTAACAGGCTGCCATTGATATATTCTACTTCACAATCGCGTTGGAAACTAATTAGTACCTCATTTGTTAAAGCCGCGAGACCGTAATCTATCCTTTTTGCACCTGAACTTCTCGCCGTATTTGCGGGCGTATGTATTATATATGTATACATATGTATATATGTATGTGTGTGTGTGTGCTTTCAATTTTGTATGTGAGAGAAAGAGAAAGACAGAGGGGGGGAAAAAGAGGTGGAGAAGGTGTGGGAGGATGGGAAAGAGAGGAACATAGCTCTCATTTGTCAAGCCGGTACAATTAAACGCTCCGTCGAAAGCCGACGATTCCCATAACGCCTTTCTTCCTTACGGGCACAACGCGTCGCTCCTAATTAACGCTTGTCAAACAAAATTCCGGTCGGCGGAAATTCGCGATACGCATGCAAGGTTTTTCACGCCCGTTGTGATTTACGGGTGATGCATTTCATCGTACACAACGCGCAACGACCGTGATCGAATTGCACTGCGCAATCTGCGAATAAGCGTAGAGAAAGGCCTTAACTTCGTTATCGTTTAATCTCCATTTTTATTTCCTTCCTTTATTGAACAATTACAACTCGTTCCATCTCACGGAAGAGAGAAAAAAGAAAAGCAGCGAGGGACTTCTTTGCATATATAAAATTTCAAACATTTTAGATAATTACGAATAGATCTCTTCAATTAGATTATAATTCTGCAATTTAAAAACTTGATTCTCACTTACAATTCTCGAAGTAAAACGAGAGAAATATGCAAAATTTGTTAAAACACTCAATTTGACATTACTTATTGCGACCACGCAGCTGTGTCATAGAAATGTAATAAAATGGAGGTTTGACGTCAATATAGAACGATTCGTAAAATTCCCTTTTTTTTGCTGCAAACGGTCGCATTCTGTTTCCCGCTTGTCAGCGGTTGATAGGACAAATTAAATATTGACAGTCGCCAAAATGCAACGGTAGAGATTCTGGCGCATTCAGTCGGTTCTAATTAAGACCTGTCTAGTAATCGTTTTGTTGACAAAAACCGATTGTTGGTAGTTGCGTCTGCTTTCAATTAAAATCGCCACGAGTGCTTCATTTACAAAGTAATTATTCGCACATGCCTAATTTGTTGACCAATTTGTCGCGTTTGCGTTCGAGCGAGATTAAAAAGTAATTGTTCCTTTATTTACACGATTGCGATTATGCTGAGAAATGCATTTAACATGCACTGATTTTTATGTTGAAAAGTAATTTATATTTAAATAAGTAAAGAATTAATTATTGTATAAAGAAAATGTAATCACATTCTCCTGTAAAAAAAATATGAAACTGTATGTAAATTATTACAATTTATACGATAATTTAGAAAAATCTCATATGGGAAAATATCTCTCTTTCTCTCTCTTTCTCTCTATCTTCGTCATCGAGCCACGTGCATTTCAAAAATGGTGATTCTTTCTTGGTCCAATCTACATAAAACGGGTGTTGTAAATTCGAAACAGTCAGTCGGAACGATCTGTTCCTTTCTAGCCAGTTTTCTCTCCCTCGCATAAAGCTTTATGCATCGATAAGTCAAGTCGTACATTTTGCACGATAAAATACAAAGTCGCTTCGTTCGTGACTTGCACACCGTCGAACTAAACCTACGATAAGCGCGATTCCCCCCTTTTCTGAACTGATCGAATTTCCGAAACGTTTCTATCACTACTCTTAGCTTATGGCTCCATTAGGTCGCCGGAACGTAGGCAGGAAATCACACGCGGTGCTGTAGGAATCGAATTTCGGAGACCCATTGAAACCTTCGTACACACTTACTTGATATAATCGATGACACGAACAAGTTCGTTTCTCCCGCAGAAAGAGCTCATCGCAGCTCCCATTATCTCAAGTAAGCGCAAAAAGTGCGATTAGCTCCTAGGAATTTTGTTCAGAGGTAAGATTGTTCTCTCGGTGTTCAATGCATTCTAGTCAACGTCGTTCTGCCGATATAATTAGAAAATAATTTAAGCTCTCGGTTTTTATATTTAACTCGGGGAGGACGGAGGAAGGGAAGGAGGGAAAGGGCGAAAGAGAGAGAGAGGAGAGGAGAAGAGAATTACATTGAGTACTCAATCTCTCTCTAATTCGATTTCGCTCCATTCCGTGTTTGTCACATATCCGAATTAATCGCAACACAATTTAGCTAGAATTAATATCGATTCCAGCAACTCCAGTTACAACGTGCGAATATTCGACAATTAATAAAACACTAATTATCCTCCACCGAATCAGTGACAATAATATAGTGTCTAATAAACAGTAATGCGTTAGCAAAAGTGTAGTCGCAGCCATACATGTGTATGCACACATACGCGTGTTTCATCGTCAAATTCTCGGTAAGGGACGCACGATGGAGCGAGCAGAACGTGGAAAATCCTAGGAACGAAGTAACAACGGAGTCACGTACCTTTTAAACGATCCTCCAATTACTTTTACGGAAACTTCGAAGCCTCGGCTTGTAGTTTCGATCGAGTTTATTCGAGTGAGATAGGCTTGTACCGTAGAGGATGTTCTTGAGACGTTTGGCGTAACTTTATCGTATCATAGTGACGAGAAAATATCATTTAAACATAAATCTGCACACGTTATCTCTTTTTCCCCAAGTTACGATTTATTAGAGTTGCACATCTCTTATCATTATGTAACATCCGATGAGTAACATTTCGTTATTAAAATATTATGTAATATTTTAATTCCAGTGACTCGGATGTTACATATTTGTATTCTTTTATTAGTATAATTAGTGAAAAACATAGTAACGCTTATAAGTCACTTTTAAGAACATCCCACAATATGGTAGCATTGTCAGTGGAAACGCGTTACTTCTTTCGTAATGTAAGTAGAGTGCGTGTCGTATGGATCGAGTACGTATAAAATTATGCGACGCACATGGTAATATGTGTCGAGTAATTTGTAAGATATGTCACTTGTTATTACAATACATATTTATTTATTCCACCTGTCATTTGATTTGCGACTTATCAGTTGATGGAAAATAACATCATTCGTGGCAAATTCAAATCTCATTTCGAGTCCGTAAATCCAATCAATGCGTGCGTGTGTAGATATTTTGCTTTTAAATGCCTATATGTGTAAACCTAACGACACAACACTAGCTTAACTTTTGTAACAATGAGACAAATATGATAATTATGGACGCGGAGTTACTCGTGAAGAGATTTTAACAAAAATGATGACGGAATAATGACTGTCGATAGCGCACGCTGAAGTATAATAACCGCGGCTCATAACTACGATATAATGTAGAGGAAGCGCCGATCTGGATGCGAGAGTTCACAAAGTGCGCGAAAGAATGACAGGCTTCGCGGCTCCATAAAATATTCATAGGATTCCGCGTTGGAAAATTGGCATGTGAGGGATACATAGGTGACAGAGGGCCGTGTTTGTATTCTGTTCCAATCGTGGCTAATATTCTGCAGCGAGAACCATGCATAATGCATGTTGGACACATGTGAGCTAGTGAGTACTTTGAAATAAATAGATGACCGTGCGATTTAATACGAGAGTAAGCTCGTGTTTCAATTGTGGTTTTCGGGTAAACAGAAGGTCCTTTCATTAACCGAGCTTTGTCGTCGAAAATATTTCTCGAATATGACGTGGATACTTTTCAATTTTCTGAAAAGATTTCAAGAGTTGTAACAATTTTGAATGTTTCTCGTTTCGCAGAGAGATAACAAGTAAAATGTCGAGAAACACCTGTAAATTGGTGTAAAATGTGCAAAACCAATGCATGTAAAATGACAAATAAGATATATTTTTGAGATTAGATCTCCCGATAGATAAATTCTCACAACGAGAGACGGGGAGAAATGTTGTGCGAATAAATAAAGCTCCCAAGCAGTCGGTACTTGAGTTGATCGAATAAATCCATTTTATTGATCATATGAAGCATACACGCGAAAGGCAAAATCTATCTGCGTTCGACTGGATTTACAGATGTGAGATTCGGATTTGCTACGAACGGTTACATGTAATCCTCCGCCGACTGATAAATCGCGGACTAGACGTCAGATGGAAAATTGCCCGCGATAAGCAACGACAGGATTAAAGAGGCTCGGAATAAAAATGTTGTAAGCAAAAAATTTGACCTTTTGAGGAGAGAGGAGTTGGTCGCTTTAATCGATAAAAACGCTAAACACGCTGTCATTATTAATAAAGTTTTAGGTGTTTCATCGAATAAACTTGTTCAGAAGAAATTCTAACGCGCCTTTATTAATACCGTAAGCGACGAAAACCCGCCGCTAAAGAATTATTTTAAAATCTGTTGCGAGATAAACAAATAAGGATATATTTCTGCCACGAGCTAATCTAAGCCGACGTAGTCGCCGATAAAAGCACAGTCTATATATTCCGTGAGATTTACCGCTCACATATTTATAACTGCTTCTTTCCAGCATCGATTTAATGAAATTCCCGCGTTGCACAATCGGTGCAGCGCCGCGATCGATAGCACCGTTCTAAGCGTGCTATGAAATATAACGATTTGACGTGACGGCGTGCGTTGCCTTCTCTCGTAACTACAATATGCAAAAATCTCCACAGTTAATTTGACTTGGAAATATCGCACGTCAACCTTAAAATTGTTGCTTTCGATCCTACATCGCAAATAGTTTGCGCCCTCGAACGAGCGCAGGAGATCTAGTCCAAACAACGGGTATTTTCAGACGGGTATCCAAACAGAGCTGATCCGTGAAATCTCTGCCGCTAGGATTATATCGACAAAGGATCGACACGGCTACATTTATTACAGCTCGTCTACAAAACAAACTTCAAATTTCAACGAGAATTCAAATCGATCGTTGTATTGAGTAGAATATGTAAACTTATATACAGCTGCGTTTAGACGAACTATTTATATCTGCTCGATTTCAAAGACGTTTCTATTTCTCGAGCTGTGTAATTAAGTGCAACGATTCATTGTCTACAATTATTCGGCGAGATACAAGAAAATAATCGCACAACAAAGTGCAATCGTTTACAAAGAGCCGGGCTTTCTTTTATTTATCTCAATTGCGAAACTTTTATCTCAAACACAAACCTATATGTATTCCATGTATCGCTTTGAGTAAAATGTTGACGAGAGAATCATGCGCGGCTCAAAGGATGAAGATACTGCTTTGCCAGCTTGTTCGTGCTTTATAGCCCGTCAACTTGTGCGTTATCTGCACACGAGCCTGCCGGCAATGCGTTTGTAACGTATTCGTAAACCCCGAAGACCGCCGTAATTACGCGCGCCACGTCGGAGGAGAGTGATCGGTGCAGCTGCATACCGCGTCTATACATACGTAATTCCGGAACACGCGCGCCGAATGGCATAAGCCGCACAGCGAAGCCGCAAACCGCGAAAATATGTCAGTATCGATAATGAGCTTACGTCCTGCCTATGCCGCGGCTCAACATAATTTCCCAAATTCGATGGATAGTGGGCTGACACCGGAGCAATATTACCTAATAGACCGGCGACTGACATCCGTCAACGCTCGAAGGGGATCATAGTCTAGTTAACGCCGTCGTGGCTTAACTACCTCGATTTGCATCTGTCCGTTTGACTTAACAATTTGCGCCGTGCTGGCGATAAGACAAAGTTAATTGATACTTCTCGATCTGTTGGGACTATACAGAACTTCGTTTTATTAATTAAACTTAGGTTGTCTCCCGGGAACAGGCGAGATGAGAAAATTGAATATAAGTAAAAAAAAAAATTACCGTTTTAATCTATCTTTCGCCTGACTTAATTAATCTTAAAATATTCTAGAACTTGGACATTTTATATCATCGCGGATAATTACGTTGTCAGTGTCAAATTGTGTGACGCGTCAATATTCCATTCTGCGTGAAGAGATTAAAACAGGGGAAGCGGTCTCTCGCGTTTCTCATCTAAAGAAAATATCTTATTTAAATTTAAATGTATCTCGATAACTAGAACATGATCAGTCGGGGTAATGTAACTTTTAATACAATTCCGAATACATTTTTTTGATCCCAACACCTCGCGGTTACTTTATTTACTCGAACGTGTCCCAGGGAGTACTGTTAACCTAACCACGAAGTTTGCCTCGAATAAATACAGGGGAAGGAATATTAGAAAAGTTGCGACCGTTTATAATGTCGCCGATTTAAGTATTCCCTCGTCTCGGCACCGTTCCATCGCCTTCGTAATTACGCGCGACAGTCTTTTTTCTTGGATTTTTTTTTTATAAAGTCCTACATTTCACAAGAACGTCGCGGCCGCGTATGCTGATGAAGTTTTTAAGAGGATAATGTTCGGTGGATACGCCGTGAAGAGTCTACTTGAAGGAGGGAACTCTCAAAAGATTTAGCGAAATTAAATCCACGGCGTAGAGGTGTGCAAATACTCTCCCTGCATTATAATAGCGATCGAGCAAAATGAAAACTTTAAGCAGCACGCGCTCGCTCGAACGATCGGAAAATCTATTCTGAACAAAATAGCTGCTCGCCAGCTTAACAGTGTTGCTTCGTATAGAAGATATACGAGCAATTTAAATATAATTTTAAACATGTTTGCATTGGAAGTGCAAGCTTAAATCCATGATATTCTAGCACGAATATTTCCGTAATATTATCTGATTACCGGCCAACAATTTATTTAAATTACTGTTTTTGTGAAATTATTTTTATTGAAAAAATTTATATGAATTAAAAGATTAGTGCATGATATATTTTTTTCCCCGATGAAGACAATATATATCTTTTAAAGGATAATATGTATATTAATTGTTTGACGTAGATAATGGAGAATGTATGAATACTTGTGACTCGTAATTTAATCTTTTAGCAATCATAATGTAAAAGTGTAAAAAACATTTTCTTTAAAAATATATCTTTGTAGAGAAGGAGAGGCAGGGGAGGAGAGAAAGGAAGTTTCAACAAAGATCTCGCGAAACCTGATCCGTAGCAGATTTTTCCAAATAAATATCTCTCTTCTTATGAAAATAATGGAACATTAATACAAACAGAAACGAGAAGTATGGAGGGAAAGACAGAAGATCACGTTGACTTTGCACGTGGATTTTCTTACTTTCTTCTTAATCATCCTTAATATTGAAGTGCTAACGAGTAAGTTTATGTTGCTATTTTTCTTTCAGATCAATTTCTTACTAGCTTTTTGTAGAACTTCGATAAGAGAAAAAAACCAAAAAGCGAACTGAACTTTATTACATTTTCTTCCCATCAATTGATCGAGCGTATTTGATAACACTCCAATAATTTCAATTTTATTTCTCGCAATCGTTATTGCGTAAAGGATTTGACAAGACACCGAACACTTGCAAAATTCAACGCTGACAGTATTTTATTGCGTGGCATTTTATTACGTCGAAACAAACGTATCCGATAATCGATCTTATTGCAAGCTGAATCGAGTTTCAATGACGCGTGTCACTGTAATTTGATTTCTCGAGAGAAAGAAAAAAGGTTGTTAAGGTTAATTGAAATTAATCTCATTTCAGAGTAGTAAACGCTACATCATTTATCTTCTTATGCGTTTCATCACAAAACTCATTAAAACATCAAATGTCCTAAATGTCGATTCTATAAAATTGGATTATTACAGTGACACAATATAAATAAAAATGAAACGTGTAAACAAAGTTAAAACAGAATTGTTAATAAATATATAAAAACGAGACCAAATATCAATTGAATCCTTTCATAAATAAAAATATGAGTTTAATAAAATACGTTCAATATATTACAATTCAATATAATGCAAATATGATGTATACTTCAATAATATTTTTTTTATCTTCCTGATTTATTAGATGCTTTATTCGAAGAGAAAATAATTCTAAAATTATCGACCTTATGTCTTGTATCTGATTCAAAATAATGTCAAATAATAAATAATAACTAATAATAAAGGAATAATTAAAAAGAACAATTAAAGATTTATAAAATATATTAAACTATTAATATTTTTCAAATGGAATGCTAGAAAGTTAAAAGTTTTATTTTATTTTTTGCGTGGTTTTAATTAAATTAATATTATAAAGTTGTCTACATAACAAAAATCTTTTTTTGGGACTTTATATTTCTACTTTCCTTCTATGTCGAAGAAAAAGAAGAAAAGATAAATAAAACCCATAAACCTCCCGCCTCGGTTGCCTTTCCTGTACGGCAGCTGCGTCCCTGATTCGGGAAAACTTTCGGATATCACAATACATTACGCTTCAGTACCACCGGAGGGTTATTATTTGTTACGAAGAGAAAAAAGGGGCATTAGTAGTATCAAGGGAGACGTGATGTGATTAGGCGAATCGTCCATCCGACGTCTGTTTGTACGCGAGCGGCGAATTAACGACTTCAATTTTGTCGGCCGTGCCCGGGAGAGCCGTGCGGGAATTTTCGGGCATTATTATGTAAATCGTTTTGCTGATGCCAGCAGAAATCGGTTAACAGCCGTGAAGGTAGGGTCTAATAATTAGATTTTCAACACACGTAGAACGTCGCGCGATATTACAAAATCATTAATGAAATTTATTATTTCGTCATCTGCAGATAAATACGCGGTCGTAATATAATAACCGCAAAGCGAAACGTACGAACGCGAAAGATAATTTCGCTGCAGGTAATCGCGAAATATTGCCTTCGTACTCTAGATATGACGTTTCAAGAGCCAAGATAAATTAAAATAGTGATATTTAACATAGTAAAATTAAACATGGATAAATTTAACGCGTAGAGAATTTTACGAGACGAAACTTACCGAATATTAAACGCGTCTCTATATAACTTGCTGTGTGTGTGTGGGTACAGATTTTCCGGCAAAATATTTTATCGTTTACCCAAAATTTTCGTGAATTGTGAAACATACGTGCTCTGCGATATTTAAAATATTAAATTAGCTCTCATGTGTTAATTAAGTATAACGCAATTTAGGACGTGTCTATTAAATGTTTCTCCCACAACGTACTCTTCGGCAAAGCAGAAGGATTCGTTACATTATACGAGATTCGCATTTTCTTTTTCTAAGTGTATTATTATGGCATTCATATGATAGTGTATCTGTATCTTATATCTCATATCTCTTGCCAGAGGTTTGCAGTGGCTTGTATAAAATATCCCGAGTTTCCCAAAATAGTATCTATTTCTAAAAATGAGTGCAAAACGAATACGAGTTCTACAAGGTTTTTCTCCCCCATTTCACCGACAAGATAGTGCTTGAACAAATCCGCGTCGTGGGTAACTGAGAAAGTCTCCCGTTGAGCTCTTTTCCATTCCTATCTCGCGGGAGAATCGTCTAAAAGATGTTACTGTTCCCGCGGCAACCATCCAACAATAACGAAACTTTCATCTTGCGGAAAATAATAATACAGGGATAAATTTGCGTTGGTGTAATGCAGTAATTAAATATAGTAAATCAAACAAAATGGATTCTATTGTAAATTGCTGTAGCACTGATTAATAAGATTCGCATATTCGCAATTAGTCAATACAGATTTATAAACCGCTGATGTAAGTTGTAGGAATTTTTTAAAACGTGGTACATGGCGCGCGGCAACTCCCGATAGATTAACATTTCCAGAAGTGCGGATTGAAAATACGCCAGCATTGTTGATATATGTTGAATACGCTTCGTGCAGTCGGAATTCTCGACGGATAATGCGTATACGAATGCGGGAGAATTCCGAGAAACACTAATGACGTGAATAATTATCCTAATAGCTCAGGGATGCTGCAGATTCCAGTTTCTCTCAACACTTAAGATAGCCGGATTGCGCAACTCATCCCTCTCGGTCCGCCAGATTTTAATTAGTTCGAAAAAGGCTCAACCAAGCGTGATTCACGCGGGAGATTGATAAATATATACATATATGCATGTATACAATCGCCTGTGCGATGCAAAAATCCTGATTACATTGATTTTAACATCCCATTAATTTGATATTGTTTTCTGTTACAGAATCGATATTCAGAAGCCAATACAGACATTTTTGACTCTGTACGCGGGACATTAGTGAAAAGGAAACGCAAAAGCCACTGAAGTATATTGCAAGTATATAATTGTTCGTTCGAAGCCCTACTTTATATTTGTAATTCTACTGCTGCAATTTATATCGGAACGTTCATTTGTATCGTAAACTTGGCACATCTTCTCTTATTGGCTATTTTTAAAAAACCCGAGTCTTTTGCAACCCTCATTATATCTGCTATCCATTTAGAATTGACGATGCAAATACACTTTTTGCAAAATGTATCTTATACGTTACTTTGATTTCAACTTTATTCTCAGTAGTGCAAAAATAACGCCGACTTATTAAAAGCAGAATCGCGACGCCGACAAAAAGTAACGATTGAAATAAAAGGGAAGAATCACGAGGATCGAGATCGCAATATAAATATTCTTCGCGCTATGCAAAATCTTGGGTTCAGGAACACGCGGTATCCGTTCATTAAGCGAGAGTCAGGCGTAAGTGATTCGTACAATTGTTCATCGCGCGATCTATACGTTAAGTTTTTCGCGTGACAAGCTTCGGATCAAAATTGCACGTGGTTGCCGCGATAACGTTTCACCGTGACGCTTAATAAGCTTAACGATTAAGATCTTATTTCATAAAACAGAGCCAGCTGTCGTCGACACCGGCGTGTTTAGCGACGTCTTAATCCCCTGGAGACCCCCGCGGAGGCAGTGGAAGGATAAAAAGACGGCCGCCGGCAGCCACCTGTGACTTCTGCCGGAAGGGCACGGAAAGGTCTTCCTGATAGTGGGAAAGGGAGAAGGGAATGAAGTGAGACAGAAGGCGAAGGGGTATCCGAGGATAAATCGCGCAGAAGCGAGGTACGCGCTCTTTTCTTCCCCTTTCATAATCCCTTCGCGGACGTAGGATACAAGGTGAATTACGACCACGCCGAGTCGCCGTGGACAGCGACGACACACTTTTTCATCTTGCGCGGCTTGTAAATACCACCGCGCTGGCCGACAAAATTTCATTACGCGCCCCATCCGCCCTGCGTCCGGCCCACGCATAGGATTAAACAAAATTAACTCGCACTTCCCCACATAAATTTCCATCGAAGGAGAAACTTTGCATTTATAGAAGTTGAATGAATCGGACGGACTTGAAAGGAAGGGAAGCCGGTGAAACGATATTGTCGCGTCTCGCTTTCGCGATAAAAATTAATATTTAAATGAAAAATATTTTTTAATACAATTGGTTCATGAAAAAAATATGATAACCTTCAAGTGGAGGATAAAATATTTTCAAATATGATTAATTTCCATGAAAATTTTCTTGGACAAAATCGAAAGCACACGCAGTCCGCGTTTAGTTCGTTGTACGTTAATGCATTTAAATGTAAAACCACGTGTTTAAATTGTTCGATTTCATTAATTATCTTTTAATAACTGTTTGAACATATAAAATATAATAACTTAGACGCAAATCCATGCAAATTTTCATTAAAAATAGGTTTCCATGTATCTTCCATTACTCTAAATCTCTAATGATGAATGCTGCAGTAATATCATTATAAATTAATGTGTAACATGTAAATGTAAAATACACATATCTGAATATAATTAATCTCTGCGATATCTGCACAACTTTCCCTACAAGGAAAGATAAGCATGTGGTTTGCGTAAATTGGAATTAATATGAAATTGGAATATCGTTGTTTATCAATGCTGTCACTTATAATAAATTTAAATATATTTATACAGCGAAACATTTTCCATTAACGAGAATTTTGTTAATAATGGCAAAAGAGCAATATTTTTTTTAATCGACAAATATCACTGTATTAAAACCGTTGCAATTAATCACAATTAAAATCAAATTCATTAACAATTACGCGCGCGTTCTTCGACATTAAAAATTCATAAATGTGAGACACGAGAGGGCAGAATAAACGACGATAACGAGATAACATAAGTTTGAAATAAAACGATATTAGGGATCGATCGATAGCCGTGGAAAAATATCCTTGAGATTGAAATTTAGAACATGGGAGATATGTGTGCCGGTAGTGAGTTTCGTTTCATTATCACGGTATATTTTATTCAGTGTACACTGTATTCATTTCCCATGTGCGCTTCCCGCAAAAGGGGCGCGAAAAACCCCAGTGCGCCGCGGCCAGCCGTTTGCACATTTCCGCCGAATGAGCAGAATTTCGCGATGTTTCGGGGCTTCGTTAATTTCCGTAGACAATTTCATAGGAATATATAATTTTAGTTTGGTGTATACTCTTGATAGTTTGGCAGTTGAAGCAATCAAAGCATTTATCAATTTAATACATGCACCTCGACAAATATAATTTTTCCGACAACGCGGCGCAATATTTCAAGGTGCATAAATTAAGTATTAAACCGTTTAGTCTTCATTGTAGAATTATGTGCTCCTTGATTTCGAAAGACTTTGTGCCATAACTTATTTCACAGATATTTC
The DNA here is from genome assembly GCF_000949405.1 of Vollenhovia emeryi. Classification (NCBI taxonomy): domain Eukaryota; kingdom Metazoa; phylum Arthropoda; class Insecta; order Hymenoptera; family Formicidae; genus Vollenhovia; species Vollenhovia emeryi. The sequence goes on along the minus strand of NW_011967244.1, from coordinate 3,080,321 downwards.
CTTATAATTGAGTGATGTATAAATGATAAGTGATGAAATCTGGTTTCGTAAAAAAAACAAACAAAATATAGTATTAGCTTTAAGTTCGGAAAGAGAGGAGAGGTCCATTGTACTGTCCACTCAAAGTTTTTTCTCTTGGCGTTATTGATATTAGATTTCGATACTGCATGAGAAAAAAATACTTTCGTCATTGTAATATATTTCGTTTGCTTACTGACCTAAAAAACCATCGAGACTTTCCGCTTCGATATTTATAACCGACATATCGGATTTCTTAACATAAAGCATGAGAGCTGTGGCCTCAATAAAAGTCGCTGTACTGAACAGAATATTCCAATTAGCTCGGAAGGTCCATAGTAATAGTATTTGCTTCAATTTCCAGTCCACTTGGTGGCCCCAAATGGCGTTACCACGAGTTTCCCCCGTCCCATAATTCGATCTCGCCGATGAAATCTCATATTCGGCGCGTGTAAATAAGTAATAATGGAACGATTTCTCATCGTTGAACAGGAGTTTTAACTCGAATCGCCGAGCGGGCGAATGGCTGCGATTTCCCCGAGGAAGATGGGAGTTCCCGCGAGAGCGCAACGTAAGCGGGGTAAGTGAATGGGGAAGTCGGTGACGTGCGACGTCGTTGGGTGGAAAAACGCGATCGTTTCGAAGCGACGTCGATCGCGACTGATCGATCTCGAGGAACTACCACCGCCGACTCGTTCCTGACCGCGGTCAGGAATCGCCGCAGGGAATCAAATTAGTATCCTTCGGACGAAGGAGGAGCGCCTTGACGGACGCGGGTAGCGGGGAGCGTAAGGCGACCGTATTGGATTTCCAGGAGGTGGACGAGACTCCGATCGACCTCCTCCCGGGTGATGCCTTCCTGAGGCGGCGACATTCTCGCGGTCGTGCTCCAGGTCACCAGGGTGCGACCGACCGGAGAACATGGCCGATCTCGAGAGGATCAGGCTGGTGGTGCTCGGCGGTGCCGGGGTCGGCAAGAGTGCCATTATACGACGATTGCTCGGCCAGGGCTTCAGCGAGCGATACCGGCCCACCGTCGAAGATCTGTACTCGCGAGAATGCGTCCTCGGCACTCTGACGCTTAAGGTCGACCTCCTGGATACCGCGGGTAAGACGGGCTACCCTTTGTTATTTCCCGTTTCTCTCTAGCATATGAAACGTCTTTAAGTTGCTTTCGAGGAGACGTGTGTGACTGCAAAAATGCAGTGATACTTTTCTGGAAGAAAGACCGTTTCCATAATTTGACCAAGCGTTTTAAAGAATTGTTAGAAAGGTAGGAGAGATTAAAAACTACAAGTATATTTTAACTTGATTAATTGTTAGAATTTCGCACAAGCTGAAGCATATACTTTTGTTAAAGAATCACGTTGTAATAACACGACGTTTCATGTGCTACATTTATGGTATGCAACTCTTTGATACATAAGTTAATTAAGTGGAGATTTCATTAATTATTATTTGTTAATTCGATACATAAGTTAATTAGGTGGAGATTTTTATTAATTATTATTTGTATACTTTACTATTAATTACTATTATGTATTTAAATTGTGATACAAATCTCATTGCTAGTATAATCTCCTTATTATCAAGGTTGGGAAGTAAGTCGTTACTTGTAACGAAGTTACAGTTACAGTTACTTTTTCTGATAACTCTAACTTAACTTCGTTACTTTCTCTCCGTCTGTAACTGTAACTTAACTCAGTTACACTAATAGTTACTTTATATACTTTTTAAACCTCCACAGATTGCATTAGGCCTTGCATTTGCGCATAAACGCCTTTCTCGACGCTTCACAATTCAAATGCAGATTTGATATTTTTATTTTTATTGCAAGAAAGTAACTTTTTGAATAACTGTAACTGTAACGCGTTACATTTCAGAACTTGTAACTGCAACTAGTTACATTTTTAGCGATAAAAACTGTAACTAGATACTTTTATAAAGTAACTTTCCCAACCCTGCTTATTATTAATTTATCATCTCACTTTAAACTTTCGCGAATCTGTTTAGAAGAGCAGAAAATATAATAAGTCTCTGCATGACAAATTTTATATTTCTCTAAAAGCTATTATCTCCTGAAATTTTCTCCTCATTGAATCCGCTACGCGATATGACGAAATATAGTAAATGCTACGTGATACTATGCACATGCACACATTCTCGACGGTAAAACGTAATACTGAATGTTTTGATTGAAAACGAAGGGAGCTTCGATCTCGCCGGAATCGTGTATCAAATAAACGTAATTCAGTAGCGTTCAATACAAGTACATATATAGATGTAGATGCGCTCGTGCGCCTAGATATCCTTGATCTAGTCGGGACTGCGCAAGGATACATCGCGATAACTTTTTAGCGAGAGAGCAACAGAGTTTGCATCGGAGAAGCAGCGAGACGCATTGTATATAACAGATCAACTTATTTCTCATATATGCAGTAAAAATTTATCAAGAATAATGGCATCTTTTTCTAGACAACATTTGCAAAGATATCACAAATAAGTGTAATCTCCAATTTCAACGTATCCTTTAAATAAAAAGAAAGTAAAATGAAGTCGCGTGAATAAGAAGTTATTTTAAGTGGTATATTCTGTTTATACTTTGTACATTGCGCGAAACAACGACGCGAAATTTGTTCAGATATGTAGGAAGATTTTTTTCAGTCCCGTAAAGATCCATTAGATCAAATGAGTTTTGCTTTTATTTCTCCAGGTGACCTGCAGTTTCCCGCGATGAGGCGGTTGAGCATAGCCACCGCCCATGCGTTCCTGCTCGTGTACGCGACGTCGTCATTACCGAGTTTCGAATGCGTGAAACGTTGCTTCGAAGAAGTGAGAGAACAACGACCCGACTTTCAGGTGCGGCTTATTCAGATTTGCTCGCTCATGATTAATCCCGCAAAATTTATTGAATATTCAGCAGTTACCTCATTTATTCGCGATTCAAACCAAATTCCTCTATCTCGTATTTCGAGCAGCATGAATTGTTAATTTGTTACTCTCAATATTTATTACTGTGCACAATAGACCTGATGGAAAGACACTTGTACTCCCCCTCCCCTACGCGCGATACGATCTCATCAGCTAAATTTTACCGGAGAAACGATAGATAACAAAGACGTATTTTTCTTTCCAACAGGAAGTACCGATAGTCGTCGCCGGAAACAAGCTTGACTTAGCGCCAGCGCGAAGGGAAGTACCTATCGAGGACGTGAGCGAGTGGCTGTTTTGCGAATTGCCGAAACTACGTGCTAAAGTGATGGAGTGCTCGGCAAAGGACGACTACAACATTAAGGACGTATTCAGATGTTTCGTCACGCTTTCCAGAATCGTGCCGAAAAATCCTACCGGCGAGGTCGAGCAGTCGGGGCTCAGGAGAAGATGTTCGGCATACGGATCACGCAGGTATCATAACACTAACGTTATTTCCGGCGAATAAAGTCACTACGAGGTACTTGCGTTTTCCTATATAGGATATATTATAATAAGTTACTCGCTCGTTTCAAGAATAGTTTTAACTTAAAACTTCGAGGCAACCAAGGCAAAGAGATTTCGCGTTGTAACTCAATTCTTTTTGTTTTGAAGGAAAAATTAAGCCAGTTTAAATACTTAATGAATTCCGCACATGTGCGTTGCAATATAATCCGTTGAAACACTTTACAATACTACTAATGTCGGACGGGATCGTTGGCGTTTACGGTTTATTTGTTTAAAGATCGATTGCTCGTTGCTTAGCATTAATTAAGATGATTAAGTTTAAATTTTTCATGTCACCTATCACAAACAGGACCGTAATCTCGAAAGATATAGTGAATCGCTAAGTCAGGCTTACTTAACCCAGATAGTTGGTGCAAGCAGGCTTAAGATGAAGATTGCATCCAACGTAAATGAGAACTGAGAATTGTGAGAGGCACGTTTCGACTTAAATGTAAGATGAGACTATGGATTTAGGGGCAATGTAGTTTAATAATGAACTTTATTAAATTTTTTCCCTCCTTTTCAACTTAAAATGACAAACGTGGGGGAGAAATGTGTATAAATTATAAACGATGGATAAAAGTTATCGTCTAATAATTATTCCTACTTGAGAAACATCGGTTGTTTTTACTATAATATAAAAGTTATAAAGATTAAATTTTATAAAATAATTAAGTTCCTTTGCTATCGATAGAAATCAAGAAAAATCCGAAAACAAAGCCCTTGCCAGACCACGGACGTACTGATAACGTGTATTAAACTAGATTGCAATGTGAGTTCTTTAATCGACATATACGAAGGTAATTTCAGCCAACGACCTTAACCGCATTCGCAAACTCGCCATTTAGTCGCGTTTCGTTGTACGCGTTTCATCTGTCGACAGTATATATCAACAAAACAAGTATCCAATCTAAAAGGTTTTCAATGCACTTCCACGTCAAATCGCCATTGTCAAAGTAGATCAAATGTGAGCACAATTGCGAAACATTTAATACCGTTTTCGATACAGTTTCAATATCGTTTCACATTTCGTTTCGACGATTACTCTCGAACATTATTATTAATAATCGATAGTACTCGGGCTTGTAATCATTTGCATTGCTTGATTCTTTTTATTCGTTACCATACATTGTACTACGGTCATTTTGTCATGCACATATAGCAATTACACGCAACGTGTATTTGCAATCAATTAAAAAAAGAACACTGCATATCCTGACATATTACCATAAGAAAAATTAATTTCCTATTGCATCCATATAAATGCAATTTCTCTGGAGCCTGTCGATTCACAAAAGTGCCCGGGCCAAAATTTTATATTTCATATTGCCTTAACAGGAAGCTGTCCTGTTTAAATATTTATTTTCGTTCTCGCTTAATCATAACTCCATTTATAGAACTTATATAATTAATTGTGACAGTTTAATGGAGCGCTAGAGAGCTATATCACGGTATATTACTTTCATAAGTCTTAAACAATATTTACATTCCTTTGCTCTCAACTTTTCGCTGTCTTTTACTTAATCTCCTTTTGGGACAGTTCCCTTCTCAAGTTTTGGGCAATTGTCTCTCTCCCCAAGAAGAGACGTAAATTAATATGAGATTAGTAGAAAATATAAAATTATTAATATCAAAAGCGTTATCGATCCTTCATCCGAAATTAATAAAAGAGTAGAATAATACACGGCGCGGAAGGTAACGGAAGTTCAAAGGACGGGCCGGGGCATATTTTAGCGTTAATCAAGTCAACTACAATTTATAACTGTTTCTAACTCTCATCTATTATTGTTTTATCACAACGGAAAGGTCGGGTAGCCCGGGCGGCAGAACCGGCAGCGCGGGCCCCGTCGGGAATTCCCAGCAAGTGGTCGCCGCTCAGGGTTCTAGCGTCGTCTCCGTTACCGAGGAGGTGAAGAGCAAGCCACGCAGTCGCAGCCTGATCAGACGCACCTCGAGAAAAACGAAACAGCAGCTCAGAGATGCCCGCACCGATGACTGCAACATCTCTTAAATCAGCTGCCCCGGCAGGTAAACGAGTTTCGTCACGACCAGAAGTCCGTCTGGTCCCGATTATTGCGATGCAACGCGACAACGAGCAATCAAGTTGTTTTGATCAAGTGCGTTAAGGTAAGACTCGAGCTGACATTCGCGATTTGCAAGAGAACGAGATGAGAGCGGTCTTGCATATGGTTACATGAACGATGGACTAGCGTTTACTACTTACTCCGTTTTTAGCCACGGAGCTGCGAGAAGCAAGCGCGACACCGTAGATAAAATGATTAGTTTCAGAGGAAGTCTAGTTCGAAGCTCGAACATATACAAACCGTCGACTTTGTGAGATTTATACCAGAAAATACACGTGTATCGATAACAGGAGTATTGTCGTCAAGTATTAAGTTTGAAATTTATTTATCCCTTGGCAAATAATTTGGGGCAAAATGTGTTAAAAATCGTAATAAAGCTTTAAATATATCTTTTCACGAGAACGTAATTTTTTATATAAAAATTATAAAGGGAGAGATTAAATGATTTATTGAATTTATGTTACGAAAACTGCGAATTCAAATCGTAACAGCGTCACAGGTTTTTGTTATCGATATACACCTTTCTTGGAATATCCCCTGTATATAATGATATAAGTGTGAACGTGAAATTGGCGTTTAATGATGAACATGTAATTGTTTTCAACGAATGGATGAACTCTTATATTTCCCCGTGTAAATAATATGTTGATTTAAAGTATTCTTAGGATATTATATATGCAACATTTTCTTGGGATTATTTTTACACGTTCTCACAAAGTATTCCAAAAAGTATTATAAAGCGTATAAAGAAAGGATTTTAGTACGTATGGAAAGGTTTATTTAACAAGGTATACGGGGATGTTTACGTATAAAAGCAAGAAAGCACGCATATCGCTTTTCGAATATGTGTATACATATATATACAATTGCTCATAATTTCAAAAGAACACATACACTAATCAATCGTATATAATCCGCGAATTTAAAAGCGTTATTTCTCGAAAAAGTTATGATCTCAAGTCTGGGTTTCGCACGAAAGATTTACAAGATTAAAAAAATTTCTCGCGACGAGCATCTAAGGTCGCAACAGTGAGATGAAACTGAAAATATAATCTCGACAACGTCAATTTAAAAAGTACGGTTTTGTGAGAATCACCCCTTTTCGTTACTTGAGACAAGAAATTGAAGTATACACTTAACTTTTGATGCCACTCAAACAACGAATAATTGGCAAAAAATTTACAATTGTTACCTAAAGTAATTATAATATTAAAATGTTTAGCAAACCAAAATCAGTTCAAGTACTGTCTTAATCAAATACGAGAACTTCATAAAAAGAGACGCGCTGCGCTTAAATACTCATTACGACCAATTAAAATTTTCCGGTAGCAAAGACACGTTAAAAAATTTTTATTTCGCAATGCACGCGATGCACATCTTCGCGTAAATATTAATTCCGCTCGTGTTAAAAGAAGTTACCGTCGCGAGCAATGCCGTGGCGTAATAAGAAATTCGTTTGTAAATTATGAGTTGCATAATAGTCAAAGTAGAAAGTACCTTTTCCCGCTACCTCTCTGCGAACTCTATTATCAGATATGTGCTTTCCTCTTTGTTCATAAAATGACGATAAGCTACTGCAATAAATTGTGCAATCTGTATTTCAATATATTTTCCGGGAACGTGTTAAAACTTCATTCTTCGCTTCAAGATTTCATTCCTGAGTGCAACATTTTGCTTAACATGAATATTACTGATTTTAGATAAGTTTCACATTAAATAGGATGATTTTTACATAAGATTCGTGTGTGCTTGGAATTAATTCTTTCTTTATCACTCCACTTAAATTATTCTCTATTTGTATACAAACTTCACAGACGAGTAAGTGAATGACGATATTTCTAATTGTAAGATCGCGTATGTAGAAAATTGTTGGCAAACTATTTTATCGAAGCTTTTAATTGTGCGCTGTATTCTAATTTTGAAGTTAATCATATTGATCATATATACAAAGTGCACAATTAATCACATTGCAGTCATTGAGCGTGTTAATATCCCGAAAGTAATTGCAATAGTTAGGACTTATATATTTGTAACCTTTAGAAATTCCAGTGACGCATACCTACGGGAGATATATCGAAGCACATTATTTTAGATATTTGGATTTAGATAGGATAATAATTATAATATATAATTAAGGACGAATCGATAGAAACGACTCTCCTCCTTGTTCTATAATTAACTTTAACGAATCTCAGTCGTGCTGCAATTTCCCCAAGCTATTATAACATTTAACTTACTGTAATTATAACGTGATTATTTTATTGTTATCCATTATTTGTAAAATTTCCGTTGTAATATTTCTTTGACTGACATTCTCTTTAAAATTAAATTATTATTATCATTATAATTCAAAATAATATTATAATGTAGAATAATAACATGTATTAATATCGTTATTAGCAGCTGTGCTACTACCTACTCGCATTACTTCTGTTATAAATTACTTTGAAATATTTATCCGAGAAGAGACAATAATAACAAAACTAATTGTCGGAACAAAAGTTTCACCTGTACAAAAAAGTATTATTATCAAAATTAATGTCTTATCTCAAAGCTAATGGCTTTATTCACAAAGTTCAGAAAATGTGTTACGTACACCGACATAGAATTATTTACGGTACGCTTTTGTAGAGAGAATACATTTTTACCTCAAGAGAAATCAAAAGTAGTGCAGAAAGTATTGGAAGAAAACGTCAATATTTTGTATATGCAATTGTGAGGTAAGGGAAGATCTATCTACGTATATAAAATAGAACAGGAAGGAGACTCATATGCCATCGTAACTGAACCGATGCACAAAGGGGATTGAAGAAATACCACAAACTGAGACAACTATTGTAACGGTACTGAAATACGTGAAATACCTTGAATATATATTATAACGCGTAGATATTAAAACGTGTAATATAACGTCACATAATTAAGTAACTGTAAAAACCGAGGTAGCGAGGTATACGAATATTTCACGTGGTACCAGAGATAGTCGCGTGAAATATTCGCACACACGTTCGAGAGTTTTATCGTATAGCCATTACCGTCTCGTTAATTCGCGGTTGTACGAGAAATGCGTTTCCCCGAAAAATTATTTTAATAATATTTCGCATCTTATGTTCTGCATCGTAAAAGTACGAGTTGTCCTTGAATACGTATATTTCATCGAGAGAATAAGTTTATTCGAGAATACAATCTTAAAGTAAAGTACTTAGGTAGAAAATAAAGTGTTTCGATAACATTTTAGCTCAGATGTAGTTAGAAATTTTTAAACAAAAACTGGTATTTTGTGGATAAGAATCAAAAAACCTGTATGCTAACGACAGAATATCAATTAATTTAATTTGTCTCGCAATAAATTAAGTAGGAGTTAGCGCAAAGAAAACTTGTGCACGCGTGTATTATACTACAGTGTCTTCTGTGTAATAATAATCGGAGTGATAAAACTTTCAAGTTTGAAAAATCTGATCATCACAGAATATATATTTCTTTTTTAAGTAAAAAAAACGATTTTGATAAATTGACGATTTTAAATAAAACAGTAACGAACGACTATTAATCGTAAAACAATGTGATGAATTGCCGTTATAAGATTTTTGTAAAGTGATGATTTCGTTATATGTAATTCATTTATATTTCAATTTTTACGCCCACGTTAATTGGCTTATTATTTTAATTTTTTCGGCATTATTTTAACGTTACAGTTGACGCTTGAAAGTCTAGGCTATTTAAGAGACGAGAAGGAAACAAATTTCAATGAATATAAATGGAGATTAAGGCACGACAAAAGACACAGACTAAAAAAAGGATCAATCGCCGCTCTGTTAGGTAATGCGACTAGATTACGAATATTAATAACCGTCCCATTAAGATATTTTTCACGCGACCAAGGGGAAGTTATAAAGGTGAAAGGTATGTTCAGCGAGGTGAACTGAGATCGCGAGATGTTCTCGAGGTAAGTTCATTGTTAAAAAAAGAATATGTTTAACGAGTACCTCGCGAACTTCCCGCGCGAATGTATGCGTGAAGTTTTGTATTTTGACATTTTAATGCGAGAGAGCAGTGTATTTCTATCAGTTTTATCGTTTGTATAGCAAATGTGGGTGCGGTGTATCGTCGACAAACGTGTAAAAATTTACTCGAAGAGTTGCAATCAGTTTTTGAGAACGGCCACTGTCATATTTTATTAAGTTCACTTTGTATTTAGAATTGGTTGTAACACTTTTAATATGCGCTGAAAGGAGGCCGAAATATTTGCACTACAAACCCTTCTTCTAAAACATCAGAGTGTAATTCTATGACAAATTTTCATTTAAATTTTATAACTGGATCAGATTTTCATTTTATATTTATGTTCGATATTACGCATGTTAAATTTCACAGTTGAATTTCCCGAGTACAGTAATTTCCTGATACAGTAATTATGATAAAAGACACGTGCACACCTTGTAAAGTACAAATATTACAGAAATGCGTTAAATTTTTAACGAGCACGTTTCTTTTTCTGTTGAAAAAAAAACCCCTGAGAGATGTATTTATTGAAGTCTCGGGGAAATATCCCTTAGAAATAATTTAACGAATCGGAAGGAATGTAGACGTGGCGAAAACCGTGCGATACGGTAGCGGAAAAATCGCAACCGAGTAAAAGTGCAATTTAGATGGAAAAACCGGGTGGAGTTCTGAAGTTTAAACGGTTCAGCACACAGACCAGTTTTAGTTACATCGGGCAGATTTTGCGCGCCTTTGCCGACGATAACACAAACGCAATTTCGTTGCGGCTGTTGTGGCGAACATTCTCTCCTGTGTCCATGAAACTTCACGCGACCCCAGCGAGGGATTTCTTGAGACAGACCCTATGCCTATCGAACTTTACTTGTACCTTCCAACGCCCCCTTCTACGCATGATTTACGCGATATGTATATTCTAAATAACGATCGAGCCAACTCAATCCTTATATAAATACGTACACAATGGACCAAAGTCTATCGGAACTTGGATGTTGACTTGGCAAAGACTATTATCCTGCGCGGGACTTGAGAAAATTGTAGCACGATAGCTTTCGAGGGCAAGACGCTCTTAACGGGACAATAGTCTTCAGCCAGTTAATAACAATCAATTCTTCTTTGCAGCACCGATTATCTCGCAAATAGAACGAGTAAATCAGACACCGAGTAGCCTCACGTACGCTAAGCTTCCAAGCGCGGGTACGTGCAATTATTTCCTCTGGTTTGCCGATAATCGGGACTTTTGCAGCAAATCTCTTTCGTATACTAGCACTCACCTAATCCGCCGTGTCGTCGCGCGCAGAAGTGAAGGACACGATCCACATCCTTGTTCTCCGAAGCTCCGGGGCGATGCGTGAGCGTCCACTAATTTCCAATTCCTTAAGCTTACTCTCGCAAACAAGCGGAATGGCCGGGTAATGTCCCTGTAAATAATTGATTGCCCAAACTCTCGATATATACATATACACGTATAATTAGATATGTGTTCCCAGATGATGCTATACACGTTATCGGTAATCGGCGCGCCACCGTGTGTCTATATTTATATATATATATGTGTGTGTGTGTGTGTGTGTGTTGTGTAATTCTCTACGCCAGCGTTTCTCAAACTTTTTAGCCCCACGACCCTGCCCCCTCACAAAAGCGTAAAAAATCGCCGTGCAAAATCCAACGGGATCAAGCGAGGCTATTTTGCTCAGTTAAAGAAAACTTTTGTTACACGAAAAAAAAAAGATGTATCAACAAAATCAGTGCAATTGAAATGAAATCGTTGAAACAACGTCGGGGTATTAACGAATGAAAAACATCAGACAGTTGTCTGAATAATCTGGATATTTAGTTCAGTGCTTAAAATTAAAATCCATAGCAAGTACAATCGAGTGAATTGTTCAGGCTTGTGGTAGTCGTTGAACGTTTCATTCAAACAACTTCATTTTTACCCCGTGTACGATCTTTATTTCGCGAGATCCCCCTGAAACGTTACCGCGACCCCCAGTTTGAAAAACGCTGCTCTACGCGGAATATCTCTCGAAGATGCACGCGTAGTTTGGACGTTTATTGAAATGGTTTTTTTAGCCGGCGACGTCGTATCATCGCGTCAATATCACCGAGAAAAATGTCCGATTAAATACAATCGGATAATCCAATTACATAATAACAAACGGACATATCCGATTAAATTGTATATCCGATGAAAAATGTGGTCGGTTTTTTCAATCGAGTTTCATCGGTAACTGCATTTCATCGGATGTGTCCATAATTCAATCGGAAAACGTAATCGGAAAAATTAACCATCGGAAACGCTATTTAATTGGTTTATCCGATGGAAATTTGTCTCAGTGTACACTTTGTACATTCCTCCGCTTTTGTAAAATAATTAACGCAACATTGCTGCTCTTGCGCGAGTAAACAGGCGCGTGCTGATGAATTTAAAGCGGAACGGCAAAGCGAGACGACGCGAAAGTTCGACGGCCCGAGCTCGGCGGACTTTTTATCGCCGAGATCGAGCCGTATCAGTCCGGATTTTTCGACGCGAAACGTTCGGAATGATACGAGAATGATTTAACTCGGACAATAGAAGCGCGAGGCGCTTCGCATGGATTTTAATCCCCGGCGAATCTTTTCGCGTTTTATCGCCGACGGAGGCACTTTGGACGCTCCGAAAAATGGTTGAACATTATTTTGAATCCACCGACCTACTTTTCGCCTCTGCTCGCGCGTAAAATATGTTACGGATATCCGGAGTACGCGTGCACTTCCGGCCTATGCACACATGTAGCGTGTAAGACGAAGAGGGGAGAAAAAGGACGGAGGCTAAGCTATAAATGAATGGAAAGGGGAGAAATTGGACGTGCGGGAAGTCTCTATCTAATGTCTTGCCTGTATAAAGTATTAGTACCTGTATTTACGGCACTCGTGTATCTTAACGCCTTGCTTATCGGCCGGCGTTTACCGCAGTTAATTTGTAATCCAGGTCGCAAAATTCGCACATAATAAAGTTACGAATGTGCTTAATGTAACACGTTGATATGATGTGCGCTGAAATTGCGCACTTAGGGCCAGTTTCACAAACGTCGGTCAACCGCTGACCGAAGACTAATTGATTCCCCGCCTCTTCTTAGATAACAAAGTAGAAAAAAATAGAAAGTTGACTGCCCAGCGAGAAATGATTCGTCGATCGACGTCGAAACGACGTCGAATCGACATCGACACCGTCGAATTGACGTCGATTCGACATCGTTTCGACGTCGATCGACGAATCATTTCTCACTGGGTGGACTCTGGTTAACAGTTGACTGACGTTTGTGAAATCGGCCCTTATAGACGTCGTAAATTAGGGGTAAATGGCTAGAAATAGGAATATACGGAGGGGAAAGTGTGGGAGATGAAGCAACAATCCCTCTTTCCGGTGGAGCGATTGATATTCCGGAAGTTAGTTTGCTCCTCGAGCGTACAGGACGATATCGCGGACGCGTGATCCGGTGGAGGCCCCGCGAGGACATATTGCTTATTCGTTTTTCCAACGAAGCGAAACGACGTCGCGCTCGCGCGGCGCAAGCGACGCCGACGCGAGGCAAAAAAAAATGGCGGGGCTACCGCGCTGAAGCTCGAGAGGGTTTCGTTTCGCGCGCGTCGATCGCGAGCTGGACGGTAATGAAGACGTTAAGAGGAGAACCGACCCAGGCAGCACACACGCCTAGAGGACGTCATAAAGACGACGTTTTTGGACGTGCACGCGTAAAAGACACGCGCGTGCTGTCTGGGAACAAAATCCGAATTGTTCAACTGTACTTATGCTTACGCCTACACACCCACATACACACTTTCTCGCTCTCTTTCTCGCTGTTGAGAGAAGTAGCGTCTCGTAGAATTACTTAGCTTACCTTGTATCGCTGTCGACGAGCTTACGGGAACGCGATGCGACGCGATGCGACGCGAGAGGCATTGCACGGGACGAGGCGACGCGATGCAACACGGGAAGAGCTGCACCGGGCGAAGCGACGCGAAGTTTGGCGCGCTTGGCGCGCTTGGCGGGAGACGCGCTTCCGAGGGTTCCGAGACCCCGCCGGCCGCGAACCAACGTTTCCAAGGCCGGTATTCATAACGCGGCGTCTACAATGAGACTTCAAGGCGTAAGATTTAGGAAATGAATAATCGAATGTGAAGAGAATACTCGACTGTAAGTGCCCATCTACAATAAAGATTTAAACCCGAAGCCTTAAGAAATTGGCCAATCACAGTCGCGCATTCTACTCATATCTGACCGTTATTGGTCAATTTCTTAAGGCTTAGATCATCTATTGTAGACTGGGACTAATTGGTCAATTTCCCAAATCTTACGTCTCGAAATGTCATTGTAGACACGCGTCGCGTGTCCCAACGTACTTCTGCTTGGCCCGACGACCAACACCGTCACTTAAATTGTTAATAAAACGACGGCATTGGTCGCGGGGCAAACAGGAGCATGTGAGGCATGCGACGCGAACGGACCTATAGTCAGATCTTATGCTCATAGACTACGGCGTATGTAAAGATGATCTTAAGACGATCTTAAATATAAAATATTCGATATGCATACGGTGTGAAGTGAGACATACGAAAGGGATAGCCAATGAAAATCCGATTATATTTCGACTGGTTCTACGCACGTCTATGAAATGTATTTCTATGACGCTGTGACGTCACTCTCGCGACAAAATCAGCTCGCTCGCATTCGTATGCATATATATGCAGAATCCTCGAAATATGTAGAATAAATTTAAAAAAAAAAGTCCGATTAACTCTTTTAATAGGGGATTCTTTTGCGCTGCGCTCGCTGTATGATTCGAATATTTTTTTCTTAACGAAGTGACTATTGAAACAGAAGTAATTTAATTTACAGTTTATTGAAATAATCTCTCTCTCTCTCTCTCTCTCCCTTGAAAAATGCAGTATAGAGAATAAATTTTATTTTTTTGTCACCGAATTCACGGAATGTGACACGGAGAAAATTACAATTCGTGAACTGTGCCGGACGAAACATTTTTAACACTCACATAGACGCACAGTGCGCGATACTTAACCCCTTCGGTGCGCAGAAACGACGATCTCAATTTTGTGTAGAATATTCTTCTGTGCACGCACGTGCGTTACTTGTCGCGGCACACTTTTTCGCCCGTTAATCAATAACGTTATTTACATTGATGTTGTCGCAAACCGATCTCGAACATCACGCCGACGCGGACGCGCAAATTCGGCGAGGGGCAGCGGACATACGATGCGAAGTGAGGCACACGAACGACGGCCAATCAAAATCCGATTAAATTACGGCGGGTTTTACATATCTCTCACGGAAATATGTTTCCGTGACATCGCTATTAAAAAAAAATTGAAACGCCTCGTTCGTCTCCGTTAATTGCTATCGCATAATATAATGAACTTTTTTAATCCCGATTAATTTCTTTAATAGAGGATTCTTTCGCATTACATTCACATTGCAACTCGAAGTAATTTTTTTTAACAAAGTGATCATTGAAATAGACATAATTAAATTACTGCCTATTGATATAACATTCTCTCTCTCTCTCTCTCTCTCTCTCTCTCTCTCTCTCTCTCTCTCTCTCTCTCTCTCTCTCACACACATATTTAGATATTATTTTATTAAAAACTATTTTTATCTTCATGTATTACGTAAAAAAGATTATAATGATACAATTAATGTATTTGTGCGCAATTTTTTTACATTCTGTCTAGTATTCTTTTTTGCAACATTTTCTCTTGCACATTCTTCATATTTGTCATACAAGCGGACGTAGATTAAATTCTTGGGAAAAAAAAGAGAGAAAGAAATATTATCGGTACAAATAAGATAAAATTTCCGTCGAATTTTCATTTTTGCGCAAGTTAAATCAAACATTTTACAAATCCGTTTTTACCGTCGTGATAAAGAATCGCGAGATAAATACGATCACAAACGAGCCGGAACAATGTATATCGATTTTTAATTCGCAATTAATATTATTTAATTAAGAATTTCCATACTTCTAAGGCAAAAACTCATGAAATAAAAACACTCGATATTTTCCCCCTCGTTAGTATTTCGACGATAAGAAAATTTCATAGGAAATTTACAATATGCACACATTTTTCGACGTGAAAGGAGCAAGCTTCCTATTTTACACTTGATTATCGATTCAATGGCAATCCCGTGAATGAGGACGTTGAAAGAATCGAAGGGAGGAAGCGTAAAGCTGGAGAATGGGGCTCGAGACGTTCCAGAGTTTCACGAGTATCTCACGACGAAACCAAAATGAATCTTTCAAACAAATCTGATCTTTTAAAGAGGACCAAAGAATCGCGCGCCTCGCGCCCCAATTTACTTTCCCAATCAACAACAACCGAGCTTAAACAATCAAACCATTTTTCAAGTCATCGCAAACGATTTCGAGAACGCTCGAATCGTCGCGACTAAGGCCCGGTTTCACCAAACGTCGCTTAACTTTAACTCATGTTTGTCTCTTTCTAAAGTAACAGTTGAAAAGAGAAAAAAGAAAGTACGATTTGAGCTACGCTTAAAGTTAAGCAACGCTGGTAAAACCGGGCCTAACAGATGTAACGTTGGACAAAGTGTCGCGTTTGACCAATCTCCCAGTATCGTTGTTTCTTCGTATGTGTGTGTGTGCGAGCACCGTATTCCGCAATTCTTTGCACGCTACATCGGACATTTGAGCGACTTTTTATAATCAACTTGGTACACCTTGGTACATCCGATAATTACTCGATCCTAGCCACGGTTGAGCCCCGGATGACTCCGACCGAACTCCGATTAACTTAATCGGCAATTAATTCGACCGGCGGGATCGCTCGCGATGAAGTTTCTAACTACATTCTAAACTCATCCTCCCTAATCCAGTCTCTCCTTGCATTTGTCAGAGCATCGGTCTATCCATATTGATTCTATTCGTACTGTTAGCAACAGCGAGTACACCTTTTTATTTTACAGCAGTACGCCGCACGTTTAATAGTGTTACTTGACAGCAGTTAATCGCCAGTTGAATTAATCCAAGGTTGGTCGAAGTCACCCTTGGTACGACGAGGAAAGCCCACTGGCTTGGTGGCAGTGATCTCTTCCACTTTTCCTTACCGGTTCGTTGTTGCTCTCCGAATACCTGAACAGACTTATCGTTAATTGAAACTGCGGTGCCTGTCACTGTATAGTCCTTGATTCACAGATTGTATTTATCGTACCTCTGATGTATACAGGATCTTATATATCTTCTCCTCCTAATGTAAATTCTACTGAATATTGTAGTTCGTAGACCGGACCGGCGACCAACTTTACCTATCGCTACATTGTCAGGACGCAAGAGACGATTATTCGTTGTTTCTTTTCTTTAATTAAGGAGAATCTGTACATCGTGCGACATATTGTCTGAAAATACACATCAAAAGAGAAAAACGAATGTTGATATTACCGAATACTCTTCGTAAATAAGAAATTCATTATGAATGTATTACATTACGTAAGTCTCGCAATTAAAAGATTATTAAAGAAACCTTATACTTTGCAAGTCTCGAATGTATATGATTCCCGCAAGTGACTCCCGCAACGCGGACCTGGCAGCACGGAAGGATCGGGGAGAAAACTCCGGCAAGGTAAACGACACAAGTCTTACAAAGTTTCCTTAATTCTTTTTTATTCTCTTTTTCATAATAAATAATCCATAACAATATATTTTTATACACATAGGAATTTACAATTACGTAAGCAGCTACAGCACGTAAATTCTCTATCAGCCTCGTTAAATGAAAAATAAAATGTAGGTGACTTCTTTTTACCTATTATTCTCTCACGGACACTGCGATATTGGAATTCTACGAGGAAATAGTGGTAACATTCGAGTTCGTGTCCGAATTGCATTCATTGTCCGTTCCTTGGAATAAATATTTGAAATGCTGCACGTATGGCTGACAATGTTCCCCCTTCGTGAAGGCCGTGGTGTTGTGCAGCCTCAAATTGCGCTGCTCGAAGAACTTGAAGACCGAGTGAAAGAGCGTCGCGTCGTCGGTAGCTTTCGCCGCCTCCAAGAATTTCCTCGCAGATACTTGATCCGCCATTCCAACCGACCGAACGTACCTGAAGCGTGAATATACAATGAATACGCGTGGAAATGTTAACGCGATCAGAATAGCGTTCCGAATTACCGTAGGGCAGCCAAGATGTGTCCCTTCGATAGAAGCACCTCGATTATCTCCTCGTGCGCGTTTCCCAGTCGTTTCAGCATGTCCAAGGCTAATTGATGCGCCGCCGGATACAGGTTTTCTAGGGAGAGCAGCAGGCAGGCCAACGGCTTCGAATCAGCGACTACGTGATACTGTAACAATTGATGGAGCTGATAGTAAGCTTTTCGGTGTACCAATGTTGTGATGACTAATTCGTGCAAGTAATGTTGCACTGGTATTCCGTGTTCAGCCAATGATCTGCAAAACCAAACGATTACTCGTGTAGAATAAACTACCCCCGATAAGATTATTACAAGTTACCGCCTACTGCTGATATACCTGATATACTCGAGTAGAACCCATATTATCATCTTTGGTTCTATCGTATCCTCCGGAAATTTCGATAATATGTGACTGTACATGTCGCTTTGATCGAGCAACAGCTTATACTTGAAATTTTCAGCCACCGTTGTTACATTTTTAACGTTACTCTGCAAAGGCGTTCCCATCTGCAATCGACGATTGAACGTGCTTAATACCGCTCATTATCAAAGTAATTATATAGAGGAAAGTCCCCTATTATGAAATAGGACTCTAATATGGGATAGTGGAGTTACTATTAAATTAATAGGAATCATCAGTTGGATATTCATTGTTGGATTGTGTAATCGTTGCGAAAAAGATTTGTAATTGAATTTGGGTGTTAAAAACCTGCTATCTCATATTAGAAATCTAACTGATAATAGAGAACTTTCCTCTACATACAAAGGAGAGGAATATAATTTAGTATTACCTGGTTTTGTATTTCGTTTTCTAGATAATTTCTGTATACAAAATTAAGTTTGTCGAATATGGTCGGCATCTCCATTAAACTTACAGGTAACTGGCTCATAAAACTCTGCAGGACTTGTATTAACATCTGCTTGGCGGTTGACCGTTGCATTAAAAATTCCACCAGAAGCACCTTATCCGTGATTAGCTTCACCAAAGTTTCTAGCCTGAGCTCGACATACCTGTTTCGTTATTGATAAATTAGCGAGATCGCGCACGAATAAAAAGACACCAAGAGATATCGTAATTAACCAAACGTACCATAAACAACCCAATTTTACATCAATTATTATATTTGGTTGGAAAACAACCCAATTAGGGGAATCTGTACAGTGTTAAGATTTAATATTCGGATCAATAAATGTCAAGGTATTATTATAAATATTCAAACACTAGAATAACATTAACATACTCGAGACATCCGACAAAAGGATACATAACTGGCATGGTTGATACATCTGATCAGACAAGGTTGCACCCGGCACTTTAAGATTGAAAGGCTTAATCGGCTTCGCCGTAGTTATACTCGTGTGATGCATTATCGTCCCATCGCTCACGCCAGATAGCATAATGTCGAATATCATTGACGTCTACATAAACATACAAACGTAAGTTACGATATTTAAAATAAACTTGTCCACGTCCAATGTGTACCTTTGATGCTTGGTGATGAACAATGATGAGATTATCAACAATGTTTATAGCAAATCGGCCACCGACGTCCAATTTTAACATGTGACTCTTTTTAATGGTCATCATTCTGCAAGAAAACGTATAGCTGTATGGCGCAGACTACGAATTGCAAACCGTGTTCAAGGAATGAGCCTCACTTGTGTACAGTGTAGACGTATACGAATGCTGTTCCCATCGAGCGGTTGGCTCCCGGTTGGTGACGTAACAAAATTATGCAAGGCATCCCATACAACACGGCCAACGCCACGTCCCTTTCGGAAACTGCCAGCTTGCCCGGTTTCGTCACGCCATGCTCGACTGGAACATCACAGCAGAGAAATATTTTTGCACGGCTCAATAATTAAATTATTAACAAACGTCACGTCCTACTGACTTTCAAATTTTGTCAACTTGTGCAGATTGCCGGGCGTAACGTGTAACGCTTGTATCTGATTGCCGACCGTGCCAGATGACAGTAAGACCAGATAACTCTTGGGACAGAACACGAACCAGTTTACGCCCAAGCTCAAGCACTTGAGCGCTCGGACGTTACGTTTCTCCGGGTTGACCTGTAATAACAGCGTCGACTTCAGCGTCGAAATTTTCTCCAATATAAGATAACAACACGGAAGGAACGATATATATGAATCTCCCGCACTTGAAACAGTTCTACTCCGTGATCCGTGACCACAAGTATCTCGGTGCCGTGAGTCCACACGAAGCCCAGTATTACGGCGTTCTTTCCCTTGCACGACTGCGAGTACTCGACGTGATCCAGGCCGGAGGCGGAGGAGTAATTGACAAATTCCACCGACAAGTGGGTGCGCTGGATCGCGAGCACGTTCATGTCGGGGGAGAACTTGATGGATATCACCGGGCCCTTGTCCTCCATCCGGAAGTTCAGGTTCTGGTCCGGGCCCTTAACGAGCACTCCTGTAACACCTCCCGAGCGGACGGCGAACACCTGTACGCAACATGATATCTCGTCATTGTGTCGGATCGGGGCGAGAGGGGGGGGTCTCACGTGTAAAGTCGACTAACTTGCTGCTTCGAATCATCGAAAAACACATTCGTGAGGCAGCTGACCGATTCGAACCTGATGGGATCGGGTGACAGCTCCAGGTAGTAATCATCGCTCTTTCCCCGATCATCAGCTTCCATGTCTGGCATATCTGATCATCTGATCCTACCAGACGTTTGACAGCTCTCTCTCCTCTCTCTCCGCTCTCCGGTGCGCTTCTAGACAGAAGTCTGCTAGAAAGCAGAGAGAAACCTGAGAGCGGCCATCCCGGCGTTTTGCCTGTTACCGTTTTCGCTCGACTGATTCCAGCGCTTTACGCCCATTTTCATTTTTGGAACTATTCCGCTACACCCATTTTCAAGTACTGCCGATAAAGTCTCTAATTGGTGCGTGTCCGTGCTATACGCCCATTTTTCAAGCGGGTAATGCAGTGCCCAATTTTGGTTGTATTCCGTGCTGCATGCATAAAATGTCGGTAACAGGAGAGTACGTTATTGTTAATACGTGTAGAGAGAGAAAGAGAGAGAGCCGTGACGAGTTGAGCCACGGTTGTACGGCATCTAACTCAATGGTCTCTTCCTTTTAACGCGTCAGCAAATGTAAGATAATAAATATAAGCTAAGCACAAAGGCACAGATAGACAAAAGTACTGCAGCAAGAATGCTTCTAGCGGTTTTAAGATAAACACGTGCAAAGCTGCGACGATACCAAACGTATCGTGTTCCAAGCGAACGATTGCAGTTCTTTAGATTGATTTCTCTGAAATAAAACACCGATGCCATACTATCTATAAACTTTCTACCAATAAACTTGTCGCAAAATAGTTCTGAATGATTAACAATTTCATACACTGTACGAGCAAAGAAAAGATACAACTAAGCAATTAATATGATATTTAAATTACATTTATATGAAATGTATTTTATATTATTAGGTATACAACGTTAAATTCAATATATTTAAGTCTCAACTTTAACGTAATCTTATTGAATTCGAGTAGAATGACACTTTTATACAACCTTTAAATTTAATTTAGGGAGAATCATGACCAGTCGATTATCGTTTCCCCCGGCGAATCGAGGGCCGGCAAAACGGTCTCCGCAAAGTACACCATGCGGTATTTCGCGACCGTCGGCGGATCGGCAACGGAGACGCAGATCGAGAAGAAGGTTCTCGCCTCGTCGCCTATCATGGAGGCGATCGGTAATGCGAAGACTACCAGGAACGACAACTCCTCTAGATTCGGAAAGTTTATCGAGATCCAGTTCAACAAGAACTATCACATCACCGGCGCGAGCATGAGGACCTACCTGCTAGAGAAGTCGTGGTGTTCCAAGCGAACGAGGAGCGAAACTATCATATCTTCTATCAGATGTGCTCGGCGGCGAAGCGTCTTCCACAGCTGCACCTGTCTGACCAGGATCAGTTCCACTATCTTAATCAGGGCAACAACCCCAGGATCGTCCACGGCGTGGACGATCTCGTGTACTTCGATGAGACGATAAGTGCACTGACGATGCTCGGCTTTACGTCCAAACAGCAGGACGACATGCTGCGCATACTGGCGGCCATTCTACATCTGGGTAACGTAGATATAAGCAGTTGCGTGATCAAGAACGCGAAGGACGGCGAAGTGGACACCGAGTCCAGCCACATTTCACCGTCGGACCGGCACCTACTTGTTCTCTCCGAGCTGCTGGGCGTCGAAGTGAGCGCGTTGCGCAAGTGGCTGTGCCATCGGAAGATCGTTTCGACACGAGAGGTCTTTCTGAAGTCTATGACCGTGGAGCAGGCGATCGGCGCGCGGGACGCCCTGGCCAAGCACATCTATGCCGAGCTCTTCAACTGGATCGTGACTAACATCAACAGCTCCCTGCAGTCACCCTATCAGGCGCACTGTTTCATCGGCGTACTGGACATTTACGGCTTCGAAACGTTTGAGATAAACTCGTTCGAACAGTTCTGCATCAACTATGCGAACGAGAAGCTCCAGCCGCAGTTCAATCAGCACGTCTTCAAGCTGGAGCAGGAGGAATATTTGAAAGAGGACATCGAATGGACCTTCATTGACTTTTACGACAATCAGCCGTGCATCGATCTGATTGAGACCAAACTTGGCAGTCTGGATCTCCTCGACGAGGAGTACCGCATGCCGAAGGGTTCGGATGCCTCCTGGGCAGAGAAGTTGTACACCAAGTGCATCAAGTCTAAGCACTTTGAGAAACCGCGATTCGGCACTTCGGCCTTTCTTATCCATCACTTCGCCGATCTCGTGCAATACGAAACCGTGGGCTTCCTGGAGAAGAATCGCGATACCGTAATCGAAGAACAAGTGGACGTGCTAAGGAGCGGCAAAAACAAACTGCTCAGGAGGCTGTTCTCTGAAGAGGACCCCAAGCTGACAGTGCCGCATACAAGAGTGAAAGTGTCCGCTCAGAAGATCGTGCCGACGAGCGCAGCGAACAAGCAGAATAAAAAGATGGTCGGCTCGCAGTTCCGTGATTCCCTCAATATGCTGATGGCCACGCTGAACGCTACGACGCCA
>NW_011967244.1:3031093-3057139 GCF_000949405.1 Vollenhovia emeryi | reverse complement strand
CCATTCTGGGTCTTCAGAGATACGGCAGGGGTTACATCGCACGGAAAAAGGCAGAGGCAATGAGGAGGGAGAGAGCGGCAGTGAAGATCCAGGCGCGTGTCAAGGGCTGGCTGCAGAGGCGATGGTACTTGCAGGTGAAACGGACGATTCTTGGTCTGCAGACGCGCGGCAAGGGCAACATGGCTCGCGCCAGTACACTCTCGGTGGGTTGTCTCTTTTTTTAGAGAGGCGGCGATCGAATAAAAACCGACGATTTCTAGTCGGATTTGAACTCGGGTCTTCGGCTCACTAGAGCAGCGCTTTACTTTCTGCGCCACGATCGCTACAGAAGCTTAAATTATACATTTTATATGCAAAGCACTGAGTAGATCGACCGATCACGCTTTGTTCGCGTGATCCATAATATTTGGGATGTAGACGGACATGCTCCGGTAACGTGCGTGCGAAGTCGGGGTAACCGTCGTAATGTACGCGGAGTCAGTTGTTGGTCGGCCGCCGGAAAGACGAGTTTGTAAGCCAAATAAAGTTACCGATTATCTTAATCTAAATTGCGTGAGTCATCATTTCCGTCCCATTCTCGCGAATCCATAGAATTGACGCTATACATATAGAAACGTACGAATTTTTTTTTTAGGCGAAAGGCAGCCAACTCATGAAGAACGTTCAAAACGAGATGATAGATTTGATGTGCGAGCTAGAAAGCCTGAAATCCGCTGTCGACGCTGAGAATAAGAAATTAAACTGAGTGGTGCAAGACAAAGAGAGGGAGTTGAAAAAGATGGAGGAAACTCTACAGCGGGAGAAGGACGAGAAGATGGATATATTGCACGATAAAGAAAGAAGTGCTCTGCAGAAGGACGCGGAGAATAGGAAGCTGCAGGAGGAGATTGAAAGATTACGGAAAGAACTCTCGATAGCAACCGAGAAATTGAAGAGCAACCAGCGCGGTGCTGAGGAGAATCTAAAGTATCGACTCGAGCAGGAGAAAGATCTGTTCCTGCTGGAGCAGGACCAGGACCAGGATGTCGTGTGCAATAAAGGTATTAATAATAATAATTAATAATCTTCTAATGCTATCAAAGACGAATGCGAGGAACGCTTTTCTTATGTAAATGCCGGTGAGTGCGTGGTCTTGAGATGTTAACATAATCATCATCTCATTGAATTGTCCGAATAATTTGTAAGACAGTAAGATCTTCGGTAGATCAAATGAAGAAATAGAAATCCTGGCTGAGGTATTTAAATTAATTTAAAATATGAAATATTTAGACATTGAACACTCTGTCACGGTTCTTAGTCCTTTATTTCTTCAAACTTATGTTTATCACATTTGAGCCATGTGAATTTTATGAAGAAATAGAAGCTAAGTTAAAAATACAAGTTTTGATGAAACTTAACGAGAATTACATACAAACTGTTCAGTCAGTTCGATCACGCATACCATCATTCATTGTCGCCTGCATATTGTGTCGAGTACGGTTTCCTGAAAATTTCGAGGAATACAAGAATTAATGGAAAAATTTCAACTACTTGCAGTACCCAACGCGGTGGAATACGCGAATGGCTGCGTCGCTCTTTCCGGGACTCATGGAGACGGAAGTAACATGCCTATCATTCGCAAAAAGGAGAGGGATTACGAAGAAATGTTCGAATTCAGGAAGGAGGATATCAACGTCATCATACGCCACATGGTCATCGGTGTCGCCTCTCGTATCGATCAACCTGTTGACAATTATTCATCAATTCTAAACACTTTCTAACTTGTAAAATTCATTCCGCGAGGGATACAATTAAAATTTCTATTATTCGACTTTCGTTATATCTTTCTACTGCCAGTATATGCATACGACCTAGTTTATCCGATATTTCTGCTTTTTTTTTAGAGCTGAAGCCCCAAATAGCGGTGACGCTATTACCAGGCTTACCGGCCTACATTCTCTTCATGTGCACCAGACATGCCGATTGCATCAACGATGACGAGAAGGCACAGTCGCTGTTGATCGAGTACCTGAATGCCGTTGAACACGTGCTGAAGAAACGCGACGACTTCGACTCCAGAGTGCTTTGGCTCAGCAACACCCTGCGTTTGTTGCACAACATGAAACAATACTCCGGCGACAAGATCGAGAACACGCCCAGGCAGAACGAGCAGCGCTTGAGGAACTTCGACCTGAGCGAATTTCATATTGTACTGAGTAACACGGCTCTCTGGATCTTCAACGATCTCATCACGAATCTCAAGGAGAGGATTCGAGCCCTCACAGTACCAGCCTTGCTGGAGCACGAGGCGATATCCGGTCCGACCGACAAGGCCGGGCGACCCAGGTCGTCGTTTATGGGCGGCGAGCCGGATTCCACGCAGCAGAAGCTGCGCAAGGTGTTCAGTGCGCTTCTGGGCGAGCTGACATCGGTGCACACGACGCTACAGTATCATGGCGTGGATCACGAGGTTGTGGTGCACCTGTTTAAGCAATTGTTTTACTTCATATGCGCCAGCGCACTGAACAACCTACTGCTGAGGAGCGAACTCTGCCGATGGAGCAAGGGTATACAGATAAGGTAAGAAATCGCGGTGTTAATACTCGATTTTGTTGTTACTTACTAACAATATATCCGTACAATTATTTTATAGAAAATATAAAAGAGAAACGATAGAAAAACTTTTACCTCCTTCTTCAATTTCTAATCTTCATTTCTAAATCAGGGCTCGATCTTTATTTATTTGTGTAATAACATTGAATATTTAAACTTTGTAGAAATTATACAGTGTTCCGTCTGCTATTTAAGGTATAACATTACCCATTTGGAGCAGTGGGGCAGGCACCGACGGCTAGAAACCGCGTTAGAAGCGCTGCAGCCCATCATACAGGCGTTGCAGCTTCTGGAAGCACGGAAAACGGACGAGGACGTTAATTATGTCTGCAAGATGAGTTATAAACTGACGGCCAATCAAATAGTGAAAATTCTAAATCTGTACACGCCCGTCTACGATTACGAGAGTCGAATTCCGGTTTCGTTTATCAAGAAAGTACAAGACAAGCTGAAGGAGCGCGGCGAGAACAACGAACAAGTAAGTACCTTCCAGTCGATTAGGAATCAATTCTTCGACAAAATGAGCGTCTCAAAGACACTCTTAAGATTTGCTTTATAACAACGTTCTTTTTCTTCTACTTTCAGCTGCTAATGGCTCTAGAGTATTCCTATCCCGTAAGATTCTCATTCAATCCGTCAGATATTCGACTTGAAGATATCAAGGTACCGGAGGTGCTTCAATTACCCATGCTCAAGAAGGTGTAACGCAGACCAGGCACGATCCTGGTCAAGATCCCCGCTCCACTGTACTGTACTGTGTGTCTTTAGTTGAGAACGTTGTACGCGAATAACCGAAACACGCTTAGTCCATTTGTTCGTACAGGAAGTTTGTGATACCGGTAATCCGGCTACGTTTAGACGTAGACGTATCGAGAGCGGCCCATCGATATCACGTTTTATATATTTCTTTTTTACTCGGGTAATTTGTAGATTTTACGATATGTCGTATTCCTAATCGCTAATTCGAAGTCAATTTCCGTTGCGTAGGTAGACGATTAGGTCTCGGTAAGCGAGAGAAAGAGCGATATTTTCGATTATTGTTACTGTATAGCGTTGTACGTCGAGTTGTGAAGGAGGCACGAGTACGAAGCTCCTACAAGGATTTTTTTAATTTATAACTCTTTTATTACTACATATTATTTATGTTAAAGATGATTAATAGTCTCAGAGACACAGATCTCGTGTGAATCCGTTCTTCCTTCAAGTGCGTTAATGAAAATTACATTATTGTATATTATTGACACAGTTGTCAGTCTTTCCAATTCTAACGTAGACAGCAAAAACACTTCTAATAAATTTAGCTTGTAAAATTTGTATTAAATCATATTGTATTTTTTCAAGCTTCAAATTTTTTAATTTCAAATTTTGAATTTCTTACAGTTCATTATTTCTAAGATTAATAAACTGGATCGAGAATAAGGAGTAAAAAATATGACTTTAGTTGCTAGTACATTATATTCTTTTATTAAATGTTTCTTGTTGTATACTCGTGTGTTTAAATATTTATATGATGTAAATTCATTGAAGTATATTGGAGGAAAATTTTTTGTTACATAATCCTGGCTAAAATATCACATAGATTTATACATACAAGACGTTAAATATATAAATTAGCAGTAAAATGTTTTAAAATAAGATATAATAGCAAATTCCTATAATACGTTGATCTTTAAAAACGTTCTATATTTTGTTGACATTTATTTCTTCTGAAAAAAGCTAGTAATGCTTTTAGATCCCGCCGCTGCTCTCTGTTTAGCCAATTCCTTTTTACCAGGAGCAGCGCTTTTCTGTAAAAAAATAAAAAATAGATAGTTGAATTAAATTCGTTTCAAAAACATGTGCACTGTTTTGAAAATTCTTTATAGACTTCATGAATATTTCTTCCATATCTGTGATCTTAAAGAAACAAATCAAATACAATCTTGCAACATTACTATAGTATGAAACAGCAGTAAATTTTTTAACAGATAAAAATTACTGATGTTATATTCATTTGTGATTATACATTGATATTTATATAATTTATTGCAATGATTACAATTACTATTTTTTATTAATAATTGACCTTTTCAAGTTTACTCAAGTCTTTTGCCTGCTTCTTTACATTCAAAGCTGGGCTCTCTTCCACGGAATCTCTTTTAAGTTTTTTCTCTTCGGCTTCACTTTGAGGACTAGTCAGCTTGCGCTTTTTACTCTCCATTTCGTCGGGTATATTTAAATGCTGTGCCAGCTTCTTTGAGAGATCTTCAGCAAGGTACTCTGACACAACACCATGTGCATACTTTAAGTATTCTATAAGAAAATTTTCGATAAGTGCTTTGTCAATAAATTGATCTTGCTTGTAGATGGCGGCCTACAAAAATTGGTTTAAGATCTCATTAGATCTCGCTTCAACTGTAAGATATCGAGAAATGTTCAAATGTTCGATCTTATCCAACGTTTTCGTTACGTATACAGTATCATAATCGCGATATTACATCATTTTTCTTACCTGCTTCCGTACCAATTTCACATTTGGTACTCTTGACATAAGTCGCACTCGTAGCACCTTGGGACACGTGAACTCCTTTCTCCTTTAACACATGCGCCACCTTCTCCACCTTCTTTCGCAACCAATTTAATGACTTCTCCTCATTGAACTTGAACGCTTGGAGCGACTCGTCCCCCTTACGATCGGCGACCAGCGACAGGTTCAAGTTTTCACATTGCACGAGACGAGACGTCTCTGGGAAGTCTTCGTCCCAGAGACACTGTTCCACAGGTTGCGCTAATTGCGACTGTAAAAAAAAGGACATTTGTTTTCCAAGGACTGCATCTCAAAACTGTCCGCAGAGGTGAAAGGTGAGATTCTACAATTACCTTTCTCAAGTACGGTAAAGCTAAGAAGATCGGATCGATCGGCGTCGACAGGTACAACTTGCCGTCGGATTTGACATTATTATCGATGAACCATGATCTCCTCTTTTCGTCGAAGATTAAAACCTCCCGCACCGTGAGATTTCCAGGGCTGAAGACGAATACAGCAGATTTATCGGAGGCCGGATGTCTGAGCTTGACGATCTCCGGTTGACACCCGTTGGCGCCGTCCAGAGTATCCTCTGAAATAGATTTTTACGGGTATGCAATTTGGAGGTCGTTCCTCGCGAGGAGTGCACAGCGATCGATCGACGCGGGGATCGGCCGACGGTGGAAAGGAGACCGTGGGAATTGTCAGTCACGGCGAACGGCAGTAAATTATCCTCGCGCTCACCCTTCATGAGGAACACCCACGTGCTAGCCGATGGATGACAGCTCGCCACCTGGACTAGCTTCTGCGGCAAACTCTTGGCGCGCGGCATTTTCCAGCGTGCCGTCGCGGGTTATCGTACCAGCTGGACGCCAGAAGTGTCAGAACGCTCGACCATTCGCGCGCTCACATATTGACGCGACATGAAAGTCCGCCATTTTCAGCTTGGTAAAAAGAGGGACCTTTAAACTCTCTTCAGGGCTGCGTTCGGAAACATCGTCCGAGTGCCCTAGCGTTATCATTAATAAATTAAAGTAAAGCTCGGTTTCACCAACGTCGCTTAACTTTACGCTTAGTTTAATTCGTTCTCTGTCTCTTTCCAACTGTTACTCTAGAAAGAGACATGAATTAAACTAAGGTCGGTATTCATATTCAAGACCGTCTTAAAGCCTCCGCTACAATGATTCTGTCTACAATGGTCGTAGTCGTAAGAATAATCGACTGCGATTGGTCAATTCTTATGCGTCTGACTGAATTGACCAATCGCAGTCGATTATTCTTACGACTACGACCATTGTAGACAGAATCATTGTAGCGGAGGCTTTAGGCTGGGTCTACATAGGATGTAGTAAGTCGTGTCGGAAGAAAATGACCAATCGCAGTTCATTATTCTTCGACCGTAAGGAGAATAATGAACTGTGATTGGTCAATTTCTTCCGACACGACTTACTACATTCTATGTAGACCCAGCCTTACGATCGAAGAATAATGAACTGTGAGGCTGGGTCTACATAGGATGTAGTAAGTCGTGTCGGAAGAAATTGACCAATCACAGTCTATTATTCTCCTTACGATCGAAGAATAATGAACTGTGATTGGTCAATTTCTTCCGACACGACTTACGACGTCCAATGTAGACCCAGCCTGATTGATCAATTTCTTCCGACACGACTTACGACATACAATGTAAACCCAGCCTTAAGCCTCCGCTACAATGATTCTCGGTTCTGTCTACAATGGTCGTAGTCGTAAGAATAATCGACTGCGATTGGTCAATTCTTATGCGTCTGACTGAATTGACCAATCGCAGTCGATTATTCTTACGACTACGATCATTGTAGACAGAACCGAGAATCATTGTAGCGGAGGCTTTCGTCTCGTCTACATAGAAGTCGTAAAGTCGTAGTCGTAAGAATAGTCGACTATGATTGGTCAATTCTTATGTGTCTGACGAAATTGACCAATCGCAGTCGATTATTCTGCGACATTTTCAGTCAGACGCATAAGAATTGACCAATCGCAGTCGATTATTCTTACGACTACGACCATTGTAGACAGAACCGAGAATCATTGTAGCGGAGGCTTTAATATTGAGGCTTTGAAGCTTTGTAGCTCCTAAACTACTGCTTTTAAGAGGTTATGCCCATTTACACTGTTTATCAGGAAAGTGTGGGCAATAACATATTTTAATTTCGGTGAAATCTAACTGCAAGCCATTTTTCATATAAAATATGCGGAGTCCTTTAATACCGGCCTTAAATTTGGGATTGGGAACGCAACTAGAAAAGAACGTGTTGCACATCTTTTATTCGATTGAGCATTGCTCGATCGTGTTGCTGACGTAGACGCAAAGTGCCGTGGAGTGCCGGTTGTAAACTGCAGTTAACCTAAATGAGCGTTCGTGTAGTAATAGTTAATACGCAATTTTTTCACTGTGAGTGAGAAATAAGGGACAATTGTGCAATCGTTCCTTATGATCTTTCCCAAATTTCTCAGCGACAATGGGTAAGTGTCGGCACTTTGAAAATTGTATGCTCAAACTTGTCGACTATCGTGCGGAAAAAATTTGACACGCGAGCTCCTCCGCGGAGCAGGCGAGCCCTGGAATTATTATTTTTGCGAGGCGCCGTCAGCAGTCGAGTGATACTCAGCCTCGTCACGACCTTACAGTTCTTTTCCCATGTCTCTCGACGAATCCATCTAACGTGATACGTTTATGTTGCAGCTGTTAGCAGCGGAGTGTCATTCGTGCTTTCGTCAATACTGATGGTGTTGCTGTTCTCCGGCATGCAGATGTACAAAGTCTGGCTGAGCTCGTCGCAGCTGGGAACGATTCTAGGAGGATGGGTCGGATCCCTGCTGTTCATTTGTACGCTGACCGCAGTGGGAAACCTCGAGAGTACCTTATTTGGAAAGTCATTTCAACAGAAATTACTTCCAGAAGGTATGCGTACAAGTAGCATCGCTGGAGGAATCTCTCGAAGGTCAAACCGATCAGATTTGCATAATTTTAATACCGACACACGCAATCAGTGATTTCACTAATGTTCTCCACTCTTTATTTCTCGCAGTCGATTTGGCTTTTGAGAGGTCCGCCCATCACGATCAAGTTTTACTCGGTGTAAAGCGAATTATTTAAGCGGATCGTACACGAAGACAAGTAATGTTGAAGCGGCATGTGCAAGCAAACTAATATAATAACGTTCGTTTTGTTACAGTGGTCTTCTCGTTGACTCTAAGTCTAATCGCTTCTGCCCTGATCCATCGCGTGTCCACCACGACGTGTTTGATATTCTCTTTGGTTGCGTTGTATTATATGAACAGAATTTCTCAAGAAACGTATGGCGTGTCAGTACAGACTACAGTGTTGCAATCCAAGAAACGCAAGTGAACAGGCACGAGGATGTTTGCGTTTCATATCTTTTTACTATCATGTGTATCATAGTATCATATGTTCCATGCAAAGCTTCCAATTTGTAATACAATGCCAATTGTAAATTGTTGGATGTTACTTTCTCCGAGGTAAAGCGTGGTTTGGGATTTCTACTAAACTTTAATCGTGAGTCACGCCGCTGTCGACTTGCATTCGTGCGTACATGCATAAATGTGAAAGAATTTACCCTTTTGTGATATGATGGGAAAAGGATCAAGAAAGGAAACTAATGAAGTAAGTTCGGCGTAACTATAAATGTTTTATGATCGTATATCATGATATTTACATCGCGAAATTTAATTAAATAACATGTGAAAAATAGGAAAATATTTTTTTATTGCGGTTATAAACGTTTATATTCGGGGTTTTTGTTTTTCCGGTTTCCTGTGCTTCTCTGCCTCCTCCTTGTCGCTGAAATACTCGTACGCCTCGTCAGAATCCTCCATCTGAACTGAAGCGTTCGACTGATTGCTCGTTACTTGTTTCGGCTCACTATTGTTGCTGCGTTCCGGCATTACTTGTTTGTAAATTGCCATCGCCTGTGAAGAACGCAGAGAAACACTTGGATGATACCATCGGCACAATTTTAATGGATAATCGTGAAACAGTGCGAGCGACAAACCTGCGCTACGAACGTCGAAACGTCTCCTACGTTACTTGGCAATATCAATGTATTGTTAACTTTTGCTAACTTGTCGAACGCATTGACGTATTGTTCCGCTACGCTGAGCGCCGCCGCGTTCTTCGCATCCGTCGCGCCAAGGACATTTGCAACCACCTGTAATCCCTTGGCTCGTGCCTCCGCCACTGCCACTACCGCCGCGGCTTCTCCAGTAGCTTTATTTATCAGTTCCTGCCTTACTGCTTCTACGGTACGATAATCAACTTTGTCATTACAAAACCTGATTTTCTCCCTAGTCGTGCGTTCGCATGTGCGATAATTAAAATTGCTCTTTCGGATAAATTACAAGAAGCAGCGTAGCTGCCTGAAATTCACTGATTAGAAGTTACACTCGACGCGTAGAATGAACCGAGAGTTAAGCGCGACGTGCGAGCACAAGCTCTGAAGCAAGAGAGAAACGCAGTAGGATTTCTCTCTCTCTCTCTCTCGCTATCTTTTAACAGTTAACAAGACGGTCCTATATTGAAGAGAGACAGATATATCCTATTGTGTTTCTTTCTCGCTTCAGAGCGTGTGCTGGCACATCGCGCGCAACGCTCAGTCCATTCTATATGTCGATGGTTATACCGAATACGAATAGTAGCAGCACCTGAGGCTAAAATTCGCGCGAGTCGCTTGCCCTCAGCCACATTTATCTCGGCCTCTTTAACACCCTCAGACTCCAATATAGCGGCACGTTTCTTTCGTTCGGCCTCGACCTGCATCTGCATCGCTTCCTGCACCCTCGACGGCAACTTTATATCCCCTAGCGTACAAATACAAGTACTTGGGTAGAAATTGTTCTGGCATCGATCACGCGCAGCGTACGACACTTGCTATCATACATTACTACTTTCGTAACTTACTTATCTCGTACCGCAGGCACGTTATGCCCCACGCGCTACTGGCCTTATTGATACTCTCGACAATGGAGACATTCAATTCTTCCCTTTCCCTAAATACTTTGTCTAAAGATATCTTTCCTAACTCGGATCTCATGGTGGTTTGGGCTACTTGGATTACGGCAAACTCGGCGTCCTCAACGCCGTAGGACGCTAGATAAGGATCGGTTACTCTCAAATACAGTACCCCATCGATGCTCAGAGTCACGTTGTCTGAAAGAAAATTGGAAAGCGATCAGATTACCGTGCGTCACGCGCATACGCAATACTCGGAAAGCTTGCATCAGACTGTGATACCCACCTGACGTAACTGCGCTCTGTTGCGGCACATCTATCGCCATCTCCTTCAAAACTTGCACGTACTTGACTTTGTCGATGATGGGAAGCAAAATGTTCAGACCTGGGTCTAAAATTTTATGGAACTTTCCCATTCGTTCTACGATCCATGCCTAAGCAAAACGCTTTCTTATAGGCTAGCGACTGACAAGCTTTAATTTTGTTTCGCGTAGTCTTACTTCGAACAATCTAACGGGTACGCAAAGTCGAATTGTGAGGGAGATTCGTTCGCCAGTTATACATACGAATAAATCTGCAATAACTTGGCGTACGTGACTAACGTGCCGTACATTAAACGTGGTGACGAACCTGTTGTTGCGGAACGAACATTATGATAGTGTTTATCGGGGTTAGCGGTTTGTACCGCGAATTCTGGACCGCCGTGCTGAACGCTTTACTCGCTACGCCCGCAAACGTGTGATCCTGCAACGTAAAACGCTCCGTGAGACTTTCCGCGGATTCAAAATCCCAGGTCGGAGTCGGAGCCGCAGGGGAAATTTCACCTTGACGAGTCCCAAGTTCCTGGCCAGTATCACGGCAGTGCCGGTTACCGCGCGTTTGTACATCTTTTTATCACACTGGCTACGAGAATGTACGAGGAATACGGATGTAGACTGACAGAGTACGCCTCTTCGTAGGTTAGACGGCAGGAATAATGCAATACTCTTTGGAAGACGACCCGGCGTCGTCTAGCATGGAGCAGCCGACACGACAGAAACGAAACTCAGAGACGCGCCTGTGCTTTAATAGCGCGTTCGAAAATACACCTGGCTGTCGCCAGTATACTTTCTCGTGCACGGCATAGCATGGCCGATATTCATAGTCGAAATTCTTATTTCAAAACCATCTCAAGTGTTGTCTGCAGCCTGAGGCCCGATTCTCGAAATCATTCGAAGAAGAAACGTATACGAACATTCTGCTCTGACAGAAAAGTTGAAAGTCGATTGGTTAAAGCTATGCGAATAGCCAATCAACTTGCAAATTTTCTGTAAGAGCAGAATTTTCGTATATGTTTCTCCTTCGAATAAATTCAAGAATCGAGCCCCTGGGCTGCTTTCGCGAGAAGATCAAAATGATCCGGATTAAAATGACCCTGTGCTATGATTGGTCAAATCTGAAATTTCGTAGCATCACATTGACATTTTATTCAATGAAATTCCAAATTTGATCAATCATAGCACAGGGTCATTTTAATCCGGATCATTTCGATCTTCTCGCGAAAGCAGTTCTCGTCTACATAGAAGTCGTAAAGTCGTAGTCGTAAGAATAGTCGACTATGATTGGTCAATTCTTATGTGTCTGACTGAATTGACCAATCGCAGTCGATTATTCTTAAGCCCGTATCAGACTACGGATTGGGATTGGGATTAGATTGAAATTTAACCAATCACAGTAAAGTTTACTAATCTCAAGTTCAATAACTTTTACTCCAGATATATGGTCAAATTTCAATCCAATCTCAATCTCAATCCGTAGTCTGATACGGGCTTTACGACTGCGACTCGCATTGTAGACCCCGCATTAAGCCTCCGCTACAATGATTCTCGGTTCTGTCTACAATGGTCGTAGTCGTAAGAATAATCGACTGCGATTGGTCAATTCCGTCAGACATATAAAAATTGACTAATCATAGTCGATTATTCTTACGATTACAACTCTGCGACTCGCATTGAGGATGTAGTAAGTCGTGTCGGAAGAAATTGACCAATCGCTGTTCATTATTTTCCTTACGGACACGATTTATTATATTCTATGTAGACCCAGCCTAAACCCCACAGTACTTTAAAGCGGGGAGCACACACTTTTGCATAAGTGCATAAACATATGCATAACGAATTTGATTGGTCCATTTCCTTATGCATTTGCTTATGGACCAATCAAATTCGTTATGCATATGCTTATGCACTTATGCAAAAGTGTGTGCTACCCGCTTTATAATCGATCTAAAGCCCGCTGCAGACGATGCTATTTTTCCTGCTGGATTGCTTGCAATTTAGTAAATTACTATCATTGCACCACTCAGCATTCAGGATTCCTAGTAATTTACTAAATTGCAAGCAATCCAGCAGGAAAAATAGCATCGTCTGCAGCGGGCTTAAATGTATACTGGCGTGCTCCTGGGTTTGTTCTTTTTAGTTAGACTGTAGCATTGGGTAACTCAGCTGTAAAGAACAGACCTATTGACGCGCGTGCGCGAGAATTGTCAGTGCTGAACGTGGAATGAGGAGTCCCCTCTCTGCCACTAGACGTCACTAACGCACGATAAGGGTATCTTCTTGATTACCTTGTACTCGCAAAATTTTTGTGCATTGCAATAAAGCATTATTATTATCGTCGGTGTCGAAACTTCAGGTTACATCGATACACTATGCGTGATAGTGGCGTGTGCAGTGATGAGGGAGCCGCCCCGTTCCACGTTCTGGCGGCACTGGCACTGTCCCTTGTAACAACATAGGGGAAAGGGGAGGGAAAATTTTAACGCGTAGGAAATATTCCACTTGCGACGGGCGCCATCTTTGAAGCCGTCCGAGAAGTCCCCGACGCCAGATGCCCTATTTAATGGCACCGCACGTTCTCTCTTAACAGCATTTTCAATAAGAACACTGTGATCGTAACGAGATGTGGTTTTTGAGTGTGTGAAAAGTGTGATTTCGCCGTGTGACAAGCGAGAGACCGACGTTGTGGAGACAAGCGACGGATCGTCTCGCAGGTGAGTACACGGTTCCTGTGCTGCGTGTCTCGCGCGCACGTACAGAAATTGCACGTCCGCGAAAACGGCCCCGGTCCCCTTGTCCGCGAGATACACGGCGCATCGCGCACGCATCGACGCGCGCTCATACGCGTACGCGCGTCGATGACGACGCGCCGCGCCGCGCCGCGCTAATAAATACGCGGCGGCGTCGGGCGCGGACAGTTGACAGTCTTGAGGGAAATCGGAAACTTATGTAAGATGCGCGCGGTGCTAGGAGCCGCGCCGTGGCGCATTTCCGCCGTCGCGATACGCCGCCGGTTACCATATTGCACACGGCTGACGTTCCGCGAGCGGTGCGCGTCGGCTTTCCAACGTGTCAGTCTCCCGGGGAGCGCGACGTCGGGGTCGGGAGACGGACACCCCGGATGCGGCGCGGGAAGGAGGCGAGGAGGAAAGAGAATCCTCGATCGGAACGAGAGCGCGACGGAACGTGTCGCGGGCGGGCATCGGCGGTTTAGGTTCCGTTATAGAAGCCCCGGCTTGTCTCTCGCGTTACGAATAAAATTATTTGTCGAATTCAGCCGCGTCTTTCTAGATCCTGAGGCTAAATATGTTATACATTCTCTATCTGCACCCATGTATTATATTTATCCCATTTATATGTTTTATTTGTACATATAGTTTAGCCCTTTGCGGGACATGCATAGATATACGTATGTAAAAGAGGCGGAGACGCCGCAGGGGGGTGGGGGGAGACGTAGCGATTTTGATGACGCGACTTCGTAAAGAGCCGGGGACCGTTTCACTTGGCGAGGAAGTACGCTCGTACACGATCGGCGTTTCTGCGTGAGCCCCGCAGGGCCGGGGCCGCCGTGGATGCGCGAGCGGCGGAGAAAGTCCCAGGGGCGCGCGTTACTCTCGGCGTACCACGGGCTCCGCGTCGTCGCGAGAGACGGAAGCCGAGATTCTCGGTTCTAATTTCGGGGGCGCGGATTAGGCGAATCTTTCGTAACGACAGGAGGTGCGAGGACGGTTGCGCGCGAAAACTTGACCGACCAGCGTTCGTCAGTTTCTTTAATTTGCGGGAAAGGGAGAGGGAGAGGGCGAGGAAGCGTCCGAGGATACCTCGTCTTTTTGTCCTTTAGTAAGCAGCTGCGTGTTCGACCTGCTGAGAATAAGGGAGGAACCGGCGTTCGCCTTTTAACCGGCGAAACGGACACGATAAATTTTCTGTAGCGGCAGAGAGAGAGAGAGAGAGAGAGAGAGAGAGAGAGAGAGAGAGAGAGAGAGAGAGAGAGAGAGAGAGAGAGAGGCCCGAAGGGCGGATCTAAAGAAATAATCATGTTACACTAGGGGGTCAACTCTGTATCTTACACTATAGTGAAAATGCTAAAAGTGAGTAGCTCTGTCTCTCTTTCTAACTGTCCCCTTAGAGATAAAATCGCTCACCTTTAGTATTTTCACTGTATTGTAAGATACAGAATTGATCCCGGGATATAAACTGAATTTCACGGCAAAGTAAGAAATCAAAGTGGAAAAAGTTACCAGAGAAAGTAAAAAATAGAAACAAATATGAAATTGCAGGAATGAAACTCGAGTGATAAACCAACCGAAACAGTCCAAAGTTGAAAGAACATAGGCTGACCTTACTCAAGTACCTAGAAGTCAAAAAAGATTACCAGAATCGGACTTTTCGACAAGTTTAAAATGATTGGTTAAAAACGACGAAATTCGAGATAGGTCTAATTTGGGTTTCCGACTCGGCGCCTTGTCCGAAAGAATTTTCCGCATCCGCCGCTGGCCTGCAGACGGCCTGAGCGCCATTTACTCCGTTTTTCTTATCGGGCGACGGGCGCAGAAGTCTCGTTCTCGTTTCTGTAATGTCGAAATCCGAGCCGACGAGATCGTATCGGTTTATTCGAACTCGATTCTTTCCTTTTCTCCTTTTTACTTCACGGTTCGCGGGATCGACGAACTTAGGATCTCACGACGCAAGTGATCGAAATTATTTTTTTTTCCCCCGCAATTTGCAGCAGCGGCGGCGACGACGACGAAGAAGGGCCGTCACGCCGGTTTTCGTCCCCGAGGGATTTCGCATTTCCCTCCGCCGCTCCGGCTCTCCTCGCAGCCCGTGTTTCGATTAATGCGCTGGGGCCGACGGTGTGCATACGTTCGATTATGTATACGAAGTAACCCAACGGATCTAGCGCGGAGCGTACCGCGCGCGTGTATGTGCACTACGTGGAATGGTCGGAGGGCGCTTGACGGAGCTAATCGATGTTAACTGGTCGAGGAATTGACCGTTCCTCTCGCTCTCGCGCGACGTGGAGAACCACGCGAGGCGGATAGATCGGACCGGAGCAGATAAACGGACTTGCGGGAGTCCGAGGACCGTACGAGAGAGTCGGGGAGAAAGAGAGGGAGAGAGAGAGAGAGAGAGAGAAAAAAAAAGATATTTATTCGATTACGGACGCCCGGGAGCGCGGCGGCGGCGGCGGCGGCGGCGGCGCGTTGCAAAAATAATTCGGTCTCTTCCTCTTTGCCGCGACTGTGGCGGACAGGCTAGGTCGAGCGCGTGGCGCGCATGCGCGCCCGAGAGAGGTTAGGTGACGCGGTCGCCGAACGCGTTCCACCACAACGAAGGGCGAGCCGTCGTCGGTCGCCCGGAGGTATAATGCCCAGGAGAAATGTTAAATTTATCTTATCTGCCGTCCGTTCATCGCCGGACTCACTCGCGGCACCGCGATTATCTCTGCGCGATTACTTCGGAAAAACCGACGAAACTTCCGACGACCCCACCGGACGCTATTTCGCATAGCGAGCGTCTCGCACTCGAGCTTTGGGCCCTTGGTATTTTTCGAGTTCGACCGTGTCAACGATCTCCATTTGAGGGGATGCTGGAGCGATTCTGCACTTTTGCACCTTTTGCACTTAAAACTGTCTGTTTCGAGGAAACATTTGTGTAATATACAAATTAAATGGCTCACGTGTACAGATCGAAAGTAGCTTGTTATTCTGGCTAAATTAAAGAACAATGCATCACTGAAACTAAGCTTGTAAGTCTAATAAAAAAAAAAGTGAGCAATACACACATACTACATGTACTGTATGTGTGTTGCTCACTATTATTTTTTATTAGACTTACAACCTTAGTTTCAGTGATGCCATATTGTTCTTCAATTTAGCCGGAATAGCAAACTGCTTTCGATCTGTACACGTAAGCCATTTAATTTGTATATTACACAAATGTTTCCGTGAACTGACAGTTTCTACGTTAGAAAGGTGCAAAGGTGCAGAATTACACCAGCATCCCCTTAAGGGATCACGTTGTGTGTAGGATCTGTGTCGACATAGATACGTCAGCGATTCTTATGCCAGGCTAACGAAACGAGGAGTATTTGTTTGATTTTAGGCGTGTCGTTGACGCACGAGCGATTCTGTTCTTTTATTTTATATGAAACGATTAGAAATTAGACAATAAAATGCATAAGGCTCTAATGTGAAAACACAAATACGAAGTAATGAAGGAATAAGAGCCAAGACAGGATGTTAGGGTTTAAATAATTTTAATGTTAAGTCTATTGCGAAAAATAATACCTCAGCCGGGGTTTGAATCAAATTTTCTAAGCGCGTTGGTTGTGGCTACAAGCTGGAAAATTTCTAGATACCCGAGAACTTTTCTATCCTGCAACCAATTAACATGCTTGACAAATTTATCGTACGACTAATGCAATATCAGCTTTATACATACTTCATAGGTTTGCCCCTCGGTTTAACCAAAATACATTCTATCATACATGTCTTGCTGATACAATTAAAGCATTTTTCTCAGTGTAGCACTTTCGACAGTTGTATCTGGCAATGCAGTCACATTTTGCGCTAATCGCGGTTGAAATACGGAGACTAGTAAAAGTTGGCAAGAAACAAAATACCGTGGTGCACCGCCGCATAATTGTCTTTGCAATTACAGGTGTCTCTTTTTGGATTTCACTGCTTCGAGAGAGACTCAGGTGTGTACGTGTATGAGAAGCAATGGCGTATTTACGATCGCGTGCTGAGACGTCGCAATTCCGGATCGCGAATAAAAGGAATACCCGGTTTATTCCTGCCACGTTAAAATGTTTGCGCGATCATTTTGTACTGTCTCATTTATACGACTCTAATTGAGCCGCTTTGGAGCCCCGACAGTTTCCTCACCTGCTAATTACTGCTATTTCAAAGTTCGGACGAATTTCTTCTGGTCCGGTCATTTAGTAGGGGATTCGGTTGTTTACACTAGAGTCCTAAATAATAAGAGAAGCGCAATCGGCGTCTCGCTTGCTGATTGGTTGACCGCCATGTTGAGCCCGTAGTGAATCCTATGTGCAAACTAATAGCGAATTCGATTGTTTGCACTATAGTGCGCACTAAGGCCTGTTTATAGTCAATTTTTATAAATTAAAAATAGTATACCGTAAATCGTGTACCGTTGGCTTTAGTGTGCACTCAGCGCACGCTAGTGCGAGCAACCGAATTCGCCATTAGAGTGAGTCATCCGCTTATCACTCGCGAAGGTATTAGAAAACGATAGGAGAGAAAATTGCGGGTTGCGAAGCAGGACGCGTCGCATGACAATCGTAATTTTCTCGCAATTGGAGGCGCGCAAAGGGTCGTGGCATTTTTTTTTCTTTTAAACAACAATGCGGGACCGCGCTGGAAATAGACGGAGCGGGATTCTGAGGCACGCGGAAGAATAGGATGGAGAAACGACATTGGACTGCGCTCGCTTTCACTAAAATCGCTTTCGCAAATCGGAAAACTCGTGCGTACACTGCCTGTACGTTACGCGCGAAGAGGAAAATGTCGCGGGCGTTTAATCCCGCTGCCACGTCGCTCCGAAAATCGTCTCGCAGCGGGGACGAGTCTCGGCTTTCGTCCGCGCGTCTCGAATTCGCGTTATCCTTAATTTCGCGCGGGGAAAGTCCCGGCTGTGCACCGCGGCGAAGCGTTTGAAACCGGCTTGCGTGTTCGAAGGGCCTTTGAAATTGACGTCGTCTCGCGGATGTGAACGACGTTTTTATCGTGCACCGCGATCGCCGACGTCGCGGAATTGCAGCAATGCTATCGCAGACCTGTCGCATACTGGAGGAGGATACAAAGAATTTAACAGTTTTGTGCGTGACAGCTTCTTTATTGTTAATCCGACATACCGTTACGTCCGTGGAATTTACAATTGTAAACGTTACAGCTGAATTAAAGCGGGATGCTTTTAACAAGATACAGATCTTCCGCGATTTTTAATTTATCGCTGGCTATTAATATCTAAATCTCTATTATTTTTGCGCGATAATAACAGCTGACGTTGTACTGGCGCTTTTTGCTGATTCTTCTGTGCAACAAGTTGACATTTGCTTTTATTACAATGTGCTATACTTGTATCTAACGCGAGCCAGACGGTATTATCGACACCTATAAGGGAGGCATAAATAACAGGAAGACTAATAGATCTGCAATTAATAGACGTTTGTTATTAATATAATCGGGAGGACAAAAAAACCGAAATAAGATTAAAATTAGACACGGGAGAAAACAAGGCCTACAGTGTCGCAACCAAGAATGGTGCGCGTTTTCTTTCAGCGACTTCCGGCACGCATCCGGAAATCTTACGGTTGAATCACCGCTCGGGGACCTGAGGTTGCTCGAGGAATCGTCAGCTCACGGAGTCGCGCGACACGAAGGTTGCAACCGCTACCTTTCACAGTGACTTTCGGAACGCGCGAAAATCGCGAGGATGACCGTGTGACTTTCGCGAACAGCTCGCTGACAGGGAGACAACCGGAAGGAAAAGAAAAGAAATAGATAATATCGTGATCCTCATCGGTGTATTCTCGCGATTTTTCTGCGCGCGTTGCTTTACCCCGCCCTGACACTCGGGGGTCGAGCGCATATCGGACACTCGCGCGTTTTTCTCTTTTTTTTCCCGCGGAATACTGGAATACGCACCGATCTCTGCGAGTTCCGAACATAATTTTCTGCGCGAGCGGGTTTCAGCGCGCGTACCGCGACGAGATATACTACACGGGAGTTTCGTAATAAATATATGCCCGGGATAAAATAGAGTTGGGGGAGAGAAAGAGACAGAAAGAGCGCGAGTAAGCAAGAGAGCGAGAGAGAGAGAGAGAGAGGGGGGGGGGAGCCGACCTTGCCCCGCAACCGGCTGCCCGCCCGCTTGTTGCCAAGCTAACGCTGCGTGCATATAGCGGGGCGGACGCAAACCGGTGCGACATGCACGCGCGCGCGTGCATGCGCCATGTAGACGTGTGCGGGTATCTAGGGATGCTGACGATGCATCGTGCGTGTGTGTGTGTGTCGCGCGCGTCCCGGGATACTCTTCGGCAGGTATCGATATTTCGTCCGTCGATGCCATTAGCGTTCGAAAGGCGCTGCCGAAGAAGTGTTCATAGGGTTTTATCCGTCGTGGGGCGAATTTTTTCCGAGCGACATGTCGACCGGTCGACAGGCTAGGGGAGTCTAGAATTTTTTGATATTTTTTTATCTTCCAGTCAATTAGCGCGCTTGGAAAATTTGTCAAACAGGGACGCTCGACGTTCGATTTACTTTTGTGGCGCATATCGATTCTTGTCTGTTAATTAGATGGCAGTTTTCACAATCGCCAGAAGCGATACGGATGTCGCGAAGTAATGATAACATTAACGTCGAGCGTAAATATCCCTAGATACAACAAACGCGGGATAGAATCTCGCGATGCTTCTTTACTTATACTCGTATAAAATAGAATGTTGCTAGGCGTAGAGAGCGCATTGTAAATAGATCAGGCTTAATACTTGCAAACAGCATCTTCTCTTTTTCGCTCGTGAAAATCGACGACGAGTTCAAGCTGTTATCTCTACGTATCACCGATACCTCGTTAAAAAATCGCCTTTCTTCATTCATCCGCATTGATTCTGAGAATTCTGAAATTGCAGATATCAATTGAAGATACTGATATAAAAGCTGATAGCAGTACAGTGATGAACAGAATGGTTGCGACACTTTTTTTTTAGTAAGTTTAGAAACGTGCATTTAGATTCAGGTTTACGTTCCAAAGCATTTTCTCTGAAGAAAATTTTACTTGAGAAACAGATTGGAAACGCTAAAATGATTTTGGAATGGCCATCGACTAAAATATTCGTCGGAGAAGATTTTGGAACGTAATCTAAAAAAAGGTGTCGCAGCCATTCTGTCCATCACGCTCGTGTGTCTTTAAGGGAGCTGAGGTCTCTTTGCATTACGCGACGTAATGCAAAATCGCCAGGAAATAGCGCTCCCTTTTTCAACGATGAAGCGGAATGCAAACCGATTTCCCGTGCAATTTTCACGTAACTTGGACGTGCTCCGAACGGAATGCCCGCGCTGCTGCGTCGGGCATTCCTTTTCTCGTTTCGCGACGAGATAATTTCTTTCTCGTCGCGCTCGGACGGGATCTAATTTCGTCCGTGCCTATTGAACGGTAATTAAGATTACTGGATTACTCGCGCCGGCATCGCATCGGCGTTACAGCACTTTTGCCGATGTCACCGCATTACCAAGCACTTCCTAATACGTCTTAATGTGTATGCGCATATATACAG
This sequence comes from Vollenhovia emeryi, assembly GCF_000949405.1. Taxonomy (NCBI): domain Eukaryota; kingdom Metazoa; phylum Arthropoda; class Insecta; order Hymenoptera; family Formicidae; genus Vollenhovia; species Vollenhovia emeryi. The sequence continues at coordinate 3,036,407 of NW_011967244.1, read as the reverse complement.
GATGGGCTAAAAGTCACTACTCGTTGAATAGCGAACTAACCTTGGGCTCTCACCAAGGTTTGTCGTTTAACTTTGATCTTAGTTTAAATCACATCTTTTGTCTCTTTCTAAGGGGACAGTTAGGAAGAGACAAAGGATGAATTAAACCAAGGGCCAGTTTCACAAACGTTGGGTATTATTTTGTTTGGACATTATTTTTGTTTGATTGGATGGCGGTGCATTAATTCATACTTAATTCACTGTCAAATAAGAGTAGAAGGTTCTCTCTAAAAATCAATCAGTGAATTATTATTGAAAACAGTGAATAGTCACTGTTTAACACTGATTTACTGTTTTCAGTGATAATCTACTGATTGCTCTGGAAAAAAAAGACAGCAACCCATTTTGGGGCCCACAATTAGTAATCGAATTATTTAGATTGTTCGTAACTCTGGGAAAATTTTTGTTTAATTTCAGTTAGTGCCTTAAGTGAAAATTATCTCTGCGTTACTGAATATCGACAGGACTAATTGAGAGAACTGATTAGCATTACTTTCAAATCTTGGATATAGATAGAATAGTTAATTGCGCTTTCTAGTTACGCGGGGTAAAATTCGTAAAAGATTAGAGTTATGAGCAATCCGAGGGGGAAACCGCTGAGGGCATTGTGGTGTATAGATTTGCGGCATTACTGGGCATTACTAGGGCATTTTTTGGGTATTACGTCTTGCTGGGGCATTATAAAGATAAAATAAGATAAAATAAGATACAATAAGATAAAATAAGATAAAACAAGATAAATGAAATAAAAGAAGATAATAAGATAAAGTAATGCCCAGTGGGCATTGGTGTATGTACAAGATTTTGGTCAGCGGTTTCCCCCTCGGAACAATCCAAATAATTCAATTACTAATTGTTGGCCTCAAAATGGATTGCTAACTGCCTTCTTTTTCCCAGAGTGACTTTTAGGGCCAGTTTCACAAACGTCGGTTAACTGCTAACCGAAGGTTAACTGATCCTCTGTCTCTTCTTAGAGAACAAGATAGAAAAAGATAGGGCGTTGACTGAACTCTGGTTAACAGTTAACCAACGTTTGTGAAACTGGCCCTTAGAGAGTGAAAGATGGTCTTATCTTGTCGTTGGTGCAATTTCAATAAGTTGAGATAGTGACTTTTGACCCACCCTGTAGTTTTATATATACATATATATATATATGTATATATACACGGGGATATGAGTATAGTCGGCGTGATGATTCTGGCGTGTCATTTCGGAGCGCTCGAAAATAAAAATAAACCCGTTACGTAACGCACGAAGACAGCCGTTAAAGCGTCGTTTATTACGTTCACCGTCGCTGCAGCAGGACACATGCGATCGCGCCGACGAGCAATTTATTAGCGACGGTATCAGTGCAGAATGCACACGGCCCATCGCGATGAAAATCGATTTTCTTACGCCGCTATTTATCTCGATAACGCATTCACGCCGATTAGACAGTGTATCGACACCGGCCCAGCGCCGGCTATTTTCTCTCATTCGATAATACACTCCGGCGGAGCAGAAGATGTCAATCGATTCGGTCGCTAAATATTTGTCATTATTATGTCACGCGTGTCTCGTCGATAACAGCCGGCCCGTGTGTTTCTTTTATTCCCCATTTTATTCTTATCTCTCGCGTTTTGCATTAAACATCGCGCTTGCGTTTAAAATAGAACTTCTGTCAAACGGATACACCCGGGGATCGTAAATAATCTTAACCGCGTGAACTTGGGCACATATCGCAAGAACACGTATTCGGCTCGTGTTTCGCATCCATTTGCTCGTCAGTTGCTCTGCAACAATTGAGGGGAAAATCGGTGACCAAAATCTTGTATGTACACCAATGCCCACTAATGTCCAGTGGGCATTACTTTATCTTGTTATCTTATTTTATCTTCATTTATCTGATTTTATCTTAATTTATCTTAATTTATCTTATTTTATCTTTATAATGCCCCAGCAAGTCCTAATGCCCAAAAAATGCCCAGTGATGCCGCAAATCTGTACACCACAATGCCTTCAGCGGTTTCCGCCTCGGCAACAATTTAATAACGATTAATTATACTATTATAAAGTTCTTATAATTATAATAATAATATAACAAAGATGCGCATCGATTGATCTTCAGCTAGAAATTCAGGACAATCTCTCCGCGTCGTTTTCCACGGGTAGAAAAAACGTATCGCGAGCGTTTTAGCTTTCGTTATCGGTTGAAGAGCACACAGGTTGAGGTTCTCGTCGACACCGAGCGTCTCTTATTGATCGTCCACGGTGTGCCCGCGGAAGTTGGCTCGAAAACTTTGTTTCGCAAATGAAATCCGTCTCTGGGTAGACGCGACGGGCGCAAATGTGATCGTGAAATTTTTCTCCCCCGCGACCGTTCTCATAGATTGCTCGCGTTAGCTCAGGATTGCACGTCATCAACGTCCCTAAACCCTGTAATCTATGACCTTCCTAATTACTATCTCTCGGCTTAATTATCGTCCTGAGTTCTTGCCGTCGTTTCCGTTTCATCGACTATCGCGGGTTTAATGGTATACGAGAGGACGATTCGATTACTGAATTATTAGGGAGGTCAATGTACATCCGTGTTTTTACGATTTACGTAACGTACATGCACGGCCGTGTAAAAATATTTGCGGTTTCCTCCCCTCGATTAAAATTGATTAATTGTGCTCCTTTCAAGAGGACGACATGTTTGTCGAATTTTTAAGCGGGAGCAGATGGCACGACCAAATTCCTTTACTGAAAAATCCAAAGGGACGTGACGTATCGCGGCAACCGAGGGGTAAACCGCCGAGGGCATTGTGGTGTACAGATTTGCGGCATTACTGGGCATTACTGGGCATTCTTTGGGTATTAGTTTGGACACTAGACTTTGCTGGAGCATTATAAAGATAAAATAAGATAATAAGATAATGTAATGCCCACTGGGCATTAGTGGGCATTGGTGTACACGATTTTGGTCAGCGGTTTACCCTTCGGCGGCAACTTTCCAACTCGAAATCTGTACCGCTCTGCCTATTATTCTCAAATGCAGAAAAATACGAACTGTGTTTTTTAAACAAACTTTCATCTCGCCAGAAGAAAAAAACAGCATTGCGATACTTCACTTGGTAGCCGAGACGATTCGGCCGCCAATCGATGCGTTACGATTAATCGCGTCACGTTTGACAGAACATCCTAATCGCTTTACAGCGCGCGGTGTATTTTTGCACCGCTGGCTGACAGTTTTACTCGACAAATGTGATATCTCATTTGCGATTGGGCGGAGAGGAGGAGGGGGAGAGCGAGGGGAGGGCGGTGCTATTATTCGCGACAATTCGATACAGACACGTCACATTGTTCGCTGATCCGATAAAATCGCTGCGTCTGATCACGAGCGCGCTGCACCCACCGACGACCTTCCCCGCGTAACGTAATCGAATTAGCATGGCTACAATTAGCGTCATCGCGCGAATTAACTGCCGCACGCGAACCGTGCGTTGCGCCGCGCGGGAATTTATCTCGCTTCTCGTGTGCAAATCACGTTTATCCGCTTTTAATTCCGGACGAGCGATCCTCCGCGGTGGGGCTTTAACGCGCGGCCCCGCGTTACGTTTTCGGGGGCGAAAAAGTTGCGCCGGAATTTGAAATTCTCTCCCCCCCCTCTCTCTCTCTCTCTCTCTCTCTCTCTCTCTCTCTCTCTCTCTCTCTCAATATTATTATTATTTGTTTTATTACTAAGTAATAGCGAATTCGGTTGGTTGCACTAGCGTACTGAGTGCACACTAAGTCCACTCTTGCAATATTTCTTATCCAGAATATGAAGTTCTACAATACTATAAAATTCTTGATCAATCAAGAGTCTGCTAAAAAACTATTGAATTTTTTATAGGGTATACGTTTTTCTTCACCTCGCAAAACAGTCTTCGAGCTGCAAAACCAATTCAATTACTACCTCTGCTTGTGATACCGGACTCTTTTACTCTCAAAGGATCTGTGCAATGGTTTTCTCTTACGTTTCTTTCCCCTCGGTGATACTCCCCTTTTTTGCAACATTTTATAACAAGTATTACATATATTTTGGGGAACCCAATCACTTTCTTCATTTGCAATTTCTAAGTCAACACATCCTTTGTAACGTTTCTTAATTTTTGCAGTTATAATCCTTCGATTCTTTGGAATCTTATATTTGCTATAAATGTAGCAAAAAGCGTTTGCACCTTTGCTACATTTGTGGATATGATGTTGATGCTTTCATGTCTTGAGCTATATACATAGTGTGTAAGTGTTAAAGCGTAGAAGAATAAAGACGAGGCAACATAGATGAAGGATAAAGCATTGTCAAACTCTGAGCCAACCAGAGTTTTCGAAGAGGTGGGATATATGATCAAATTTGCGAACTTCATCGCGAGCGTAAGATTTCGCAGGTCAGGAGGCACGAAAGTTTCGTTGTTAAACGCCGGCGATCTTGACGTTTAAACAGTCTTTTTTTTTTGCGGACGCGCCCGCAGCGTAAATGCGGAGAAAAGGGAGAGGAAGAGAGCCGCGATTTCCGTCGCGTTTGCGATTCGCGTATATAGTTCCACGTACTTCGCACGCGAGGAGAAGCACGAGCGGACGTGACGAAACGACGAAGACGCCGAAGCCGCGTTGTGTTGCGTATCCGTGCCGGAGTCCTGCATGCATTTTCGTGCGCGATAACGCGCGCGATCCGCCGATAACGCCCGACGCTCTAAGAATAATTATGAACCGAGTTTTATGCAACATATAAAGAGGCTAATGAGTTCTCTCGAGCTGATAATAACTCCTTCGTGTCCCGATAAAAAAGACTTTGCCAACTCGCCGTGCGTTACCGTTTGCCCTACTAGTCTCTCTCTCTCTCTCTCTCTCTCTCTCTCTCTCGCGCTCGCTTCTCTTTTCTCTCTCTACTGGAGGAAAGACGGTATCAATTTTCCTCGTGTTCTTCTCTTATCGGCACGCGTCCTTCGACACCGGAGGGAGTGAACTTTTATTACGGCGGCCTCATTCGGCATACAGCTCGTTATTTTAATCCGCCTTTAATAGGCGGCGAGGCTTTCCCTCCGCGAACGAGACCGCGAACTTCCTTGCAAAGTCGAGACCTCTCGCGGGCCGCCGGTGTCGCGCAAAAATGTGTGCCACGCAACTGATATTGTATCCGTCCGAGGGATCCGCGGCGTGTATGTGAAGCTAGCGTCTCATTTCGTGGAAACTCATTAACTATTGAGAGTTCTGGCTTCTTTTAGAATAGTTCTAGAGTTCCTGATACATTAAACACATAGTTCTGGCCGTT
>NW_011967244.1:2967708-3029861 GCF_000949405.1 Vollenhovia emeryi | reverse complement strand
AAAGGCCAGAACTATGTGTTTAATGTATCAGGAACTCTAGAACTATTCTAAAAGAAGCCAGAACTCTCAATAGTTAATGAGTTTCCACGAAATGAGACGCTAGCTTCACATACACATCCGCGGCGGATCGTAGGTGCCACTCTCGCGATAGTGTTAGCACTAATTCGAGCGGCCGCGGCGCTAATTTCTCCAAGATCCGGTTCAGGAATCGCGAGAGATGGCGGCTCTCGATAATGAGAAATAAAGGTTATTCCGGCGTGTAGCCGAAGCAGTGATGAAGAGGGGAGGGGGGGGGGGCAATAAAATCTCGAGGAGAAACGACGTGTCCGGGTCGCGGTGTCGTTTCGTCGCGGGGACGCGGACCCGCGCGCGAATCAGCCTCGCCTGGTGATTCGGATCCGCGACCGGTAATGGTTACGCGCTCTATTATTACGCTATCTTTAGGATGTATTCAAAATAGCGGCGACTCTTTTCGCGCGGTGGAAGGGCAGACGTGCGCCAGAGAGAACGGCGACGCGCGTTACTCGTTGCCGCACGTATTTACATATACATGCACCCTGCGGGTGCACTCGCGCACGCCGTCGGCGGTTCTCATCCCTCGCCGTTTCCGTCGCTCAAAACGACGCAGTTCCGTCGACGGCTGCGTCGGCGGAGCCGCGAGCGACGTTTCCACCTCGGGAATCACGCTCGAGTCGATATATATTATATATGTACACCGCGTACACATATATCCACCTCCCTCGCGATCTGCCGTCGCGCGTTGTCTCTGAGAGAACGGTGCAATAGGCCTGTGTCCACGATGCTAGAACTTGGTCCAAGTTCTACTTCCGAGGAATGCGTAGCCAATCAACTCGTAGCTTTTATGGAATAGCTGCGAGTTGATTGGCTACACAGTTCTCGGAACTGGAACTTGGACCAAGTTCTAGCGTCGTGGACACAGGCCTAAAGACGCGCTGTCCGAGCTCGGCCGAGCCAAGTCTAGCGGCGTGACACTCGCGAAAATTGGAAGGATAGCGCGAAATAATCCACCCGCGTGAAATTGGAGCGTCGCCCTCGACGGTTGACGCGCCCAATTTGCCTCTCGAGAATACTCTGTGGATGATCTCGGGCGTCCATATCGCGAGATTGTCGTGCGCGCCGATCCGAGGATAACGGAAGAGTCGAAATAATGTCAATTTGACGTCATATTAACCCTGTGACGGTGAAAACGCGATATAAATTCGGCCGGTACGACGTCAAATTGACGCCACTTGGATTCTCTTTTCTCGCTGGGGATCGGGAAAGGCCGAGCGATCGCGTGAGTTTCACGAGGGCCGACTCCGGGTTGAGAGCCGCTGGCTCGCGAGCGCACACAATGACTACCTGCGCGCGCGTACACGCAGCACACACGCGCAGCGGCATCGAGTGGATCAATAATTTTTGATACTCGCGTACGGGACATTCAAAATACGCGCTCGCGGCGCATGCAACGCAGTTACGTCGCGTCGGCGACGACGGGGCGGGGGGAGGGAGGGGAAACGGGCGGGGCGGGGCGGGAAAGGGACAAACGCAGGGAAGAAAAGCGCATGGAAAATGCCCCGCGGATCGCGGGAGGCGAGATGATGCTTCCTTTACATGGAAAGCGGAGTCGCGCGTGTGTATGTGTGCGCGCGCGCGGCGAAGTCGCGTCGAATAGCGGCGCTTCGCGTTCCGATGCGCTAGAGACACTCGGGGAGTCCGAGCGATCCGCCATTTTTAATCGATATAAGCCAGCCTCGGCCGCGGTGCGCGGCTTCAATGGAGAATAGACGCGATTGGTTTCCGCGTGAATTTTTACACGATTTTACAGAGATACGCGCTCGGTCGTACGGGTACTTGCCTGAGCGCGCCCTTCGGCCCCTCCCCTTCCTGCCGCCCTTCCGATAAAAATACGCGACACGCGTCTCGCTGGGTAAACTGTTAGATTAGATAGCGGATTGGCGTATCGATCGGCAATCGCGGTGCTGAAAGCGCGTCGCGTCGCTTCTGCATCCTCCGTGCGTCGAGACTCGACGGACGAGTCTCTCGTGGAGGTGAATTCACACCGCTTGACTCGAAAATGCCAGGACGTCGCGCGCGATTGGCTGCTCGCGAGAGCCCGCGATGTCCCTTTCCTGGGACCCGCCGATCGGCGGAAGCGGCTTTAGAGATGCCTGTGGTTGAAGAGGCTTGAAAGCTTCCGCGGATGATTATGCATTCTTTCTGTATAGCCGATGGTCGAAGGCGCACGTTACTTCCGTGTGAGGATCTAGACAGAATGTCTGGTTTAAGGCCGGTTGTTTCAACCTCTTGGTAAGTTAGCTAATAGTTGAATCATATGTATATCTTTGTTTTTCCTTTAAATCAGACCAAGATAGACATATAATTTAACTGTTAGTTTGCTTACCGAGAGGAAAAGCTGGCCTTTAATGGTTCAAACAATGCGTTACGTTCTATCCTTGTTAAAAACTACGCACAGTAAAACTGTCTTATGTCTTTCGCCCTAAACGTGCGTATCGGGTGTCAGCGTTTACGAGAAATAAATATACGCGCGTAAAGCTGGAAGCACACGAAAAACTTGAGCAGTGAGATTTAAGACTGAAGAATTTCAATCAATCGGAATTTTCAGCATTGCTTCAGTTTCAAGATGGCTGCTTACGCTCTTTACTCTCAAGGCCCGAACACGCGAGAGAACTTAAACGGTAAAACTTAAGACCTAAGGGAAATGACCAATGAGAGTCGAAAGCGTAAGCAGCCATGTGAAATTTAAGCAATGCTGAAAATTCCGATTGATTGAAATTCTTCAGTCTTAAATCTCACTGCTCAAGTTTTTTCGCGTGTTCGGGCCTTAAGATATATAATGCTAACAATAATTGAACTCCATAAAACAGTATCTGGAACTAACAAGCCTGTTGCTCTGCTAAGGCCTTAACGCTAATTAAACGTCTTGAATACAATTCTAATAAGAAGAAGTTAATTAAACACACGCTTTAATGCTACATTTTTACGTGCTGTCTGGAAGTGGGTAGCTTTTTTTTTAGTAGGAAAGGTTTGACAAAACGTTAGGTATCGTTTGGATTTATCGTTGTTAGCAAATTCTCCTGCACTGCTACAATTGGGGGACCGTGTAGGTCTCGCTCGTCGGTGCGGACGATCTCGGGGCAGCGTTTCTGCTCCTCCGAGATCGTACGGCGAAGTCGAGTTTCTGTCTCTCGCATCTCGGCGCGATGGCGATCCCACCCGGGTCTGGTTGCGCGCTGGTAAGCGGCAACGCGCGTCGGAAATTATTCTCGGATGGCTTCCCGTTTAAGTCGATAAGCCGCACGGAAATAATGTAGCCCGCGGCGCGCGCGGACGCGGAATCGCCGGTGACAGTAAAACGCTAAATTTGAATGAAGCGCGCGACCTCGCGCGAGATTTTTACGGCGTGCGTCGTCATAACAGATTATATTCGCGCGCGATATACGGTGAGAATTCTCTTATTGACGGGGAGAAAGAGAAGGGCAGGGGGTGAGAAGGAAGAGGAGAGTGGCGAGGACACGGGAAGAAAAGAAGGAGGGGGGTCGTGGAAGGAGAAGGAGAAGGAGAGAGAGAGAAAGGTAGAAGAATGGTAGGAGGAGAAAGTGAGAGGGTAGAGAAGAGAGAGAGAGAGAGAGAGGGGGGGTGCGAGGGGGCGAGAGATTAAGATCGGTATGGCGGAAGATAAAGCGCGCAGACAGCGGACTTCGATTTGGAGCTGTGAATACGCCGAGTAATTTACGTAATTTCAAATATCAACGTTGTCATATGGCGTCACTTTATCGTCGCTCAGACGTCGAACGCGCAAGCCGTTTGTGCAAGAATCGTAACGTCGCTCTTCCCTCCGCTCTCCCTCCCCGTCCCCGGTATATCGATAACCGGCAGGGATCCGAGAGTGCGGCGATCGAGTTGGGTGCCGGGAGCGACGATTGCGATCTCTCGCGAAAAAGCCCTGGCCTCTCCGATTCATCGGCGCGCGGCCAGCCTTAGCTGCGGCCGAGATAGGGGCAGCGGCGCGGTGCGGGGAGGACGCGGGGCGTGGGGGGGGGGGGGGGGGACGACGGACGACCGACGAACGGCGAGGCGTGCATGCGAACGCCGTGAACGTCGCCCCGCTCCGCCCGCGCCTCGCCTCGCCACGCCGATCGCTCCGATCGCGGCGCGGCGCGGCGCAACGTTCGCGCTGCATACGGCGGGGGGAGGATGGTCGCTCGCGGGAACGGCCGGCCGAGCGAGCGGACCTACGCTTCGCTATTCCGTGCGTTCTAGCGAAATAGCTTCGTGCTGAGACCGAGTCCGTTCTTCGTGTGCCCGGGAGCCGAGTGTAAGTCCGAGGAACCGACCGCCGTCGCCGCCGTCGCCGCGTACGAGAGCCGCGTGTTTCGTGCGCGAACGAAGGGTCGCCCGCGCGGCACTCCCCGCGGTGGCCCTTTTCTTCCTTTGCCTTTCGTCCCTGCGCGCCGCCACCGCCGCCGCCGCCACCGCCGCCGCCACCGCCGCCACCGCCGCCGCCGCCGCCACCGCCGCTGTTTACCGTCTAACCTTTTCCGTGGAATTTACGCGGCTACGCCGATGCTGCCGACGTCGTTCGTTCGCGAATGTGTCTCGCGGGGCGGGGGAGGGCAGGGGGGAGCACGCAGGATCCGACGTCGGCTGTCCCTTAATCGTCCCGAGTGACCCGATGTGTGACGCTCGGTTCGAGGTACGTTTTTTCTCGGCGGATATTAAAAAAATTGTCCCGTCTCTCTTTCTCTCTCTTTTTCTCTCTCTCTCTCTCTCTCCTTCCCCCCCTCTCTCGACTATTCCGTTCTCCGTGCTAGCATCTTTATCGTTTCCCCATCTCTGTGTATCTCTCTCTCTCTCTCCTTCTGTCTTTGTCTGTTTGGTGCCGCTCCGCTCGTTCACCGGGAAGTGCGTCGCGGGTTGCCGCGTACACCACAGTGTGACGTTCCGTCGTGCTGCTCCGACTAGAACGGAGCGCCCCGAGGTCCGGACCGGAGCGCCGAGCCTGGCATACACGGACGTAAATAATGTCGTGTTATCAAACGATCGTACGTCGTCGCGCGACGCGCCTCTCCCTCGTCGTCGTCGTCGTTGTCGTCGGGTCGAGCTAAGCGCGCGGCCGCGAATGGCTCGAGCGCGCGATATTTCGGGCGTCGAACAAGCGGGGTTAGACACCGCGCGGTAATTGCGTCGTTTAGGTTAGGGTCCTGTCGTGCGATGTCGTGACGTTCGGCTAACGGGTCTCGGCTCCGCGGGGCCGGCTATAGAAAACTTAGATTTAACCTTGAACGGATCTTTTACGCTCCTCTTTCTCGTTTTGCCGCTTTGTGCTGCTCCGATCGATAGCAACGGTTGTAGGAAAGACGAGCGTTCGGAGTGGGTTTACTTGGAGACTGCCGGGGGTTCTGGAGTCGCCGATAAGACGGGGATAAAGAGACGTTCGGATTTGTTTCCCCCGCTTGAGATCGATACTTCAATTTAGCTACAGATCGCCTTGTTCTCTCCATTTTGCGACGAGTTACAGCGACTGGATATTAATGTTTTTTTTTTTTACGCGAAGCTCGACCGAATGATATCCTGATCACAGATCCTTCGGCAAGTCTGAAGCGAATTGATTTTTAAAGAGGATTTCCTTGGAGATAAAACGCAACGAGGGCTTGAAAAGTTTCAGTGAATTGTAAATAAACGACAAGGTTTCCAAGTGAATTTTTTACTTTCGCAGAAATTCTATTCGCTTCACTTCCATTGCCGCGCGACGTCCGATATCGAGAGACTCGACAAATTGTGTCGACAGCTCCGCAAAGATCCGTTCAACATGTTTTCTGCGGTAACTGTTGCCGAGAAAATTTTATTTCGAAACTTACCGAGCGACACTTGATTTGGCGAGCAGAAAATTTTTGCGGAACATACTTGTTGCAAAATTATGGTGACATTTGGTTTATTTTTCAGATCTCCACTGGCATGGAGCTAGGAGCGCACTGATAGCGTTAGTTTACGAGGTATTACAATTTATCTTTATCCTTTCTGTAATTAGCATTTTTTGCAACTTGAAGCAATTACGATTGCCAGAAGTATTAGTTAAAAAAATTCTCTAATCTGTATATTTTATGTGTTTGCGATGTTTTTTGTATGTGCGATTTTTATCTTTTGTGCTAAAAAATTTTCCGTTAAATTTTATATCGATGTCTACAATCGTTTATATTTTCTCCTCTATCGCTGCCAGTTCTGCGTTTAACAAGTTGAAACTGCAAAAGAAATTTAGATACGCTTTACAAGTAAAGTGAACCCGTTTTATTATAATGGAACGCAAATTACTCTTTGCAAACGTTGCACATTACTGATAGGTGTATTTGTGTTTTATGCGCAGATCTTGGTTTCTATGCATTGCCTGCCAAAGAAGAACTGAGCCCAATGTTTCCACACAATTCTAGTTCACATGAGATTTCTACAGAAACAAATGCCTTCGTACAAAATTCCATGGTGAGTATTTACGTGTATATTGCGGGGATTAATAACTTTTTCTATATAGCACCATCGTGAATCGAAAATGAATGTTACCGAGATTATCAAGTTCTCGATTTCAATAAAAATTGTCTTAATAATGTAAGAGTGATAATGATAATATTGATATTCTTAGTGAGGTTTTAAAACTTTGTAGATACACGATATGACGCATAAAATATTATTTATAGACATTACTACAATCTGGGATTAATTGCATCATTTGTCGCACGAATATTTAATTATCTGCGTTTACATATGCAGATACATGAAATTACCTTTTTTTAAAATATTATTTAGTTGTAGATTTGTAATCTTTAAATCAGGATTATCTACAATTATCACAATTAAGACCTGATATATCTTATCTTTGTATGTTCGTAATATTGCTTTAGTTTCACATTATTGCATCACAGTTTACATGTTTATTTATTGGTCTCACTCTAATTTGTTTAAAGATAAATATTTTCATTCTGAAAGGAGCGTAAACATATCGGTTTTTTTACGCTGTTATAGGGGGATGTAGTAGTATTAGAGGAAAGCAGTCTGGATGGGGTGGGGGAAGGGGAAGGATCAGAGCACATTAGGTACTGTGATATCGAATCGATAGCAAACAGCAGCATGATGGCAGCACCTATTAGCCATCCCGAAGCTACCGCCGCCAATGACTTTTCAACCGTCCTGCTGAACCAAGCTGGTGAGTAAATTAAATATTTCCACGATATTTAGTAAAGCACTCCTGCTTTACATATTCTTTGAATTCTGTCTCATATTTATTTATTGTTCTATGTATTGATATACAAAGATGAGTACTCGAAAAATTTCCAATATTTATTATTTTGAAAACGATTGTAAGGCTGAATAAAGTTATAAGCTCAGCTGACAACTATTTAATAAATTGAAAGCATGGGTAGTTAAATAATATAATTTTTTATCTAAATACTGTATTTGTGTTGTACGAAACATTTGGTTAATATTAAATTGTACAATTCGTACATTTTCTTATTAATGACGTTGATATCTTGTGAGTTGAACAATATACTTTTAATAATATTGAAGAGAATAAATGTTTATACATCTCTGGCACAGATGTTGGAACGATAAAGTTTTACATTTACAGCGCGATGTTACATTTGAATTGCAGGTGAGTTCAACTCAACCGGCATAGGTAAGGCCTGCCAGTCAGTGGCGCCAGCAACCACAAAATACCCAACAAATCACCCTCAAATCTGCGATAATAATAATAAAATAAATAATCACAAGAATGCAGAACATAATCATCACAAGTACAGAAAGCAAAACACACCGGGCTTGCTTGGTCTGCAGCTGGGCAGCTCCGCCAATAACTCTAAGTCTACTTGTAAGACATTAAGTGATAATAAGACTAGCTTTAGTACTGTATACATTAGGGTACACATAAGGGTAAGTGTAAATTTTGAAAGGGACGAAGTGTGTTACACCGTTGGGGTACCTAGCCTAGTTAGGATACCCAAGTCTGATAGTCCCCAACGGTTGTTGCGCCTCCCTAACTCTGACGACAATTACTCCTTACTAGGGTCCTGCCTTGACCTAGGCGACAACAATAAATTTAAGGCTAATTTTAGTTATGTAAGTAATAACAACTCCAAGTCTGTGATATTGCTCAGCTCAACCAGTTACAGTAACCATTACCTCCTCTTTAGTGGTGGCTTTGACGAGATAGCTGCTGTTATCCCGGTACTTTGTATTAAAAGGGACGATTCTACCACCACATCGAATAGAATGAAACTACTAGGTGATAAGTACGCCCTAGTTACCAGTTTTGCTCAGATCTCTAGACTGCTTGCAAACGATAGAATTCTGGATGATTGTAACTCTGACATCCGAGTTTGGCTGAGCCGCCGAATAGCACGACACCTCTTGGAATCGCATTTGAACGTCAACTCTCGAATACCGGTGTCTGTTTGCGCTCAGAATTTCGCGATGTACACCGCAAGTTCTTCCATTACGCTTATCGTTTCCAGAAACGAAGTAATTGACCACACTTTGCGATCTTTCCTGAAAAATCTCACACAACTATATGTACAATCTTCTATTTCTCCATTATGTAATGTCACTGTGACCGAGCTGATGCAACACATATGTGTTCCACTATTAATAATATGTAAAAGTAATGATTACAACGTTGGTAATAATTATAATGAATATTATAATAACGAGTACAGTAACGTTGGTAGTATTGAAGAAGAAATTAATATTAGTAATAATAATCCAGATGTTATCGGAGACATTGTTGACATCGCTGTGTGCTACAAGACTAGTGTAATGACTAATGTTAGGATCTTAGGGTCTCAAAATGATGGTATTAGTTGTACCGAAGCAACAATATATACTGTTGGTGCTCTTTTATTTCAGGATAACAATAAGCCTCTAAACACTTGTTTTAAGATTAGTGGATATAGGGGATTGGTCACTACCGATCGCGAATCTAACTCTACCATTAAGTCTGTATTTAGGTCTAAGTTCAGCGATAAGTGTAGTAATGTTAAGTTTGAAACATCTCATGCCGCTCGACTTGACGAATCTGACAACAGTAAGCAAGTTAAGTTGACTGTCAACATTCCTATAATGACTACCTGCAAGCCTACGATGACGCTTACATGCCAATCAGCCACCGTCGCATCCCAAACAATTGTTGTACCTGTATCTCGGGCGGAGAGTCGCACGAACGACAATGAAATGCGATTGGAATATTTCAATATACTCCAAAATGACCAAATATGTATCCAATATATGTTGCTAAGTCATACAGATGATCTTAATAAGAATGACTTGTGTCGTTATGACGCAACTAAATTTAAAGACGCGCAAATTTATGCTATTGACAAGCTCAAGGCTACTACAACATCGAAAGATGACGCTCAGTTGATCTGCAAATATCACCGAGATACTCTTAAATACGACCAAGGTCGTAAGAACGATGACGATAATATGCAAGCCATCATATGCAACGGCAACGAAGCTTTCTCTCTATCGACTACGATATGTCACCTCCTAAAGCATTATGTGCGTGCATTAGTTTCTGTTTGTCGAACAACGTACAAGACCAACAGGAACGAATACGAAGTTAATCGGCGTCAACTACGATCTATCTTGGACGTCCAAATTCGCAAATACATCCCGGAGTTGTATGAAAACTACAACGAGTTTATTGCAAGCTACAAGCAACGTTGGGGCATACCAATGGGACTGCGCTTGCTAGGAGGTGGAGAGAGTTCCTTGAACAGCGGGGGAGCTGCAAATTGGGGAACGACGCAAGCCACTACGCCGAATAATAATAATACCAATCAGAGTGGATGGGGTGGTACACCCGGTAACCCACCCGGTAGCGCTAATGCGCCCAATAACTGGGGCGGAAACACTGTCAACCGATCTGTCACTGGTAATCCAAATCAAAATCAAAATCAAGGACCACCTGGAAACCAAAATAATCCGGGTAAGAATTTTTATTGTTAAAACAACTTGGAATTTATATCTACATATATATACAAATTTTTTATATTTCAATTACATCTTTTCTGTAATAATTATATTTCATTTGTGTTAAACTATACTTTTCAAAATCTTCTAAAATATCTGTAATTTACAAAGACAATTCTATTTTTTCTCATTAGGCAACGTGAGTAAAGTTAATAATCCCAATCAGCAATCGAATCAACAATCTGGTCCGCCAACGTCTCAATCAAATAACCCTACCCAAGGGAATCAGAATAATAACCAATGGTCTCAGGGAAAATCTAATAACCCAAGCGGTCTTGGGCAAAATCCATCGGTGCAAAACAACAACAGTAGTGGCGTACAGCAGCAGCAATCTTCAGGTTCAAGCGCAAACAACAATCAGTCCAATAATCCTACCCAAGGAGCTGTAAGCATTGGCAACACATCAACGACTAATAATCCGTCTACGAAGCAACAACTCGAACAACTCAATACAATGAGGGAAGCGCTTTTCAGTCACGATGGTTGGGGTTGTGTAAGTAAAATACAATACATATTTTAAAACTGTAACATTGATTTCACAGGGAAGATTGATTTGCACATTCCACAAACCTACAATTTGGACTTTACGAACTTATGATCTCGTTACTATGGACACTCTCACACAATCACACATGATACATACGTGCACGTACACTAATTTCAAACTTTGAAGCTTGATTTTCTCAAAAGGACAGGTCAAATAAAAAAGAGGAAGCAATTGATCTTGAGAATATCTTAATTATTCGTTAGAACGTCTCTGCAAACTTTTCATGGAAAATAGTAGTACGCAGCAATAAACTTTGTTAAAGAATTGCCATTTGTTCATTCAATATTTGATATGACAGCATGAATAATCGCGATATGACAATATGAATAATTGCGGTGCGAATAATTGTGCAGCAAAACGTAAATCAAGATACAAATTGGGACGTTCCAACATCCCCCGAGCCCAACATGACTAAAGACGGTGTACCGATATGGAAACCACCAGTGAACAATGGTACCGATTTGTGGGAGGCAAATCTGCGTAACGGTGGACAACCGCCGCCTCAGCAGCAAACGAAGACACCGTGGGGCCATACTCCCGCGACCAATATCGGCGGTACTTGGGGCGAGGACGATGAAACTGCAGACTCGTCCAACATGTGGACCGGTGCACCGACGCAATCCCAGCCGAGCGCAGCTCAGTGGACTGGTGCTGCCGGTAATCAAGCCGGTATGTGGGGAGGTAGGCTAGTGAAGGCTGGAGATGCCAGATCTATGTAGGTCAAATGTTCTTCCAAATTTCTTCATTTCGACCGAGAAATATTCCTCATTTTTCTAGTGTTACATTAGCTGTCTGTAACATGCCTGTTAGCGCATTGCTAACGTATATCCTTTATGTGACTATGTTCAGAAACCCGAGTCTTGTTCAGTTGCTACAACGCATTATAGTAGAGCTGTAGATAACGTAGAGGAAAATACTATTCTATACACGTTACGTCGTTTTTATTCTGTTTTTTATTTTTTTATTCTGAACACAAAGATGTAATATCTAGTTTGTTAAGAATTAATGTAATTAGATTTGTTAACCTTTCTTATATTCTTCACCTTTCTCTTTCTTATTAATACTTTTCTATTGAAAAATTACGAAGTAATTGAAATCTTTTGCTAATATGATAGTGTAGTTGAAACTAAAAAATTCTTTGGAAGGCTTTTACTTAACATATAATATAAGAAATGCATAATTATTTTATACATATTTTATAAGAAATCTGGTAAAATGATATACAGATATATTGTATTTTGCATAATGTCGTTTGACCGCCATTGGGGAATCCTGAACAAAGTTTCATATTCTTAAATCTTTTAAGATAAATAATTGGTCACAAAGTGTACATTAGAACTTACACTTGTATTTGCGCAGTTGAACGTAATGCAAGATAATAAATTAATTACATTATTATGCTTTCGACACATTCAGCTGCGGCTTATGTCTAGTGTAAGTGATTTGCTAGTTAATTGGACAGAGACACTCCGGCGTTCACAAAGCTTTAAGATAAAAATTGGGGGTGCAGTTCCAGCGATTTTTATTTGATTTTGCATATTTGCTCTTGCAAGTGCTGTCAGTTTTAAACGATTTTTATTATTTTTGTTTGAGAAAATGTTATGCTATTTATATGGACGTGCTATATGTTAGATGCTTTTACCCTAAGCCAAACATGTGCATAAAATTAACGACGGTGCAGTATACATACACACAATTTCTTTGTTCATATTGGTTCTTTTTTAACTGCGTTTTATTATATCTTGTTTATTATACATTACATTAATTATCTATAAAATTATAAATGTCTCCTATGCATCTGCACATAACTATAGATATAGCAATGTAACAAATTCAATTTGTGTGATCTATCACTTGCATAACAGAATAATTCTTTTTACTGAACAATATCAATATGTAAATTTATACTGACTGCTTTATCCATGACTGGTTGCAAAATCAAATTATATCGATTTATAAGTGATTGCCTTATTCGTTCGTGATCATCTGTTTTGTTTAAATTGTACATTTATAAATTGTAATAATGAATAGACAAATTTATAATAATAAGGTATGCATGTCACGTTGAGATAAGATCACTTATATTATCGATATGATTATCGCATATGACGAAGACTTGCGGTTACAAAAAACGTTGATTGTGACAGGATCCAATTGGGGAGATCCCAGAATAGATCACAGAGACCCAAGGGACTTACGATCCGTGGATCCACGAGAAATGCGTGATCCTCGAGATCACCGTATGTCCTTGGATCCTCGAGATCATATGCGTGTCATGGATCCTATGGCGCGCGATCCACGAATGGCCGACATGCGTGGTGATCCACGTGGGATATCAGGGCGATTGCATGGTGCAAACGCGGACGCCATGTGGAGCCAACCGCCTGGACCGCCTCATCATCAGATGGGTCACCAGCACCCGTCCGGGCCGCCAGCCAAGATGCTCAATCCGTCAAACATGAATCAATGGGCCGGACAGCCGCCGAAGGACATTATGCCCGGCAAACCGTCCGGTTGGGAGGAACCCTCACCGCCGACGCAACGACGCAACGTGCCCAATTACGACGATGGAACCAGCCTCTGGGGAAATCCGGGTGCTAATCAGCGTGCCATGCCAGGTAGCAAGGTTTCACATTGGAAGGATATACCTGCACCGAACTTGGCTCGTGGAGGTACGCGTTCGTGGAGCGTCCTAAAAGCGTCTATTTTTTTGTTTTGTTTTGTAAAAAGTTACTGAAAAAAATAATCTGTGCGCATGGCGTAGATAATGCACTAATTTTCACGTCTTAAAGCTTTATTGATTTAATATAATTGTTAACTAATCGCCGTACTCTCTTTACTCGCAGGCATGCAATGTCCACCGGGCATGCCTCAGAATAGAATGCCAGGTCAACCCGGAATGAAGCCGGATGTAAGTAATCCAATGTGGGGCCATCCCGGGGCTCCGGGTGGACGCAATGGAACGTGGACGGACGGACCGCATGATACTGCATCTTGGGACGATCCCAAGACACCGGCTACATGGAACGAGCCTCAATTAAATCCTGGTTGGGGTGGTCCGACTGCGCACAAACCAAAGCCTATGGGACCTGCCGGTAGCTGGACCGATTCTGATATGGATCCGGCTCCTAGCTGGGCACATCCTGTGAAACCTACTTTAACAAAGGAAGTTATTTGGAACAGTCGCGAGTTTCGTTACCTTTGCGACTTAGGATTTAAGGTAGGATATCTTCGATCTTTTTATTTTGCAGTTTACTTGATTTTACCGTTTTTATTTAATTGATTTATCATATAATATGTAGTAATGTAATTAACATAGTTAATTTTCATAAATATTTAAATATTTTGTTAAAGTATTTTAAGGATTTATAAATTTAGATTTGTTGAAATCTCTTTAATTGTCATAGTAGACGTACACACAATTCAACATTTTATTGAATTTTTGTTGAAGCGTATAAAATTTATTTTAAATATTTTCAATTTTAACTAATATCTTCAATCTTAAATAACATCTTAAAATATCAATAAACTTCTTGTGGAATATTGTGTAATACGTATATATTGTAAAGTATGTGATTATTTTATTTTAGAAAGAAGACGTCGAGGTAGCATTAAGGAATCGAGAAATGAATCGAGAAGAGGCATTGGAACTTCTCAATCAAATACGTCCTGTCGATCAATGGAGACGTCACGAGACACACTCGGGTTACGATCCGACACATCAAGCAACTACCACGCCAGCCTATCCTCGATTCAATCATGTCGGACAGCAGATGTCAGCATTCCCTCCGGTAAACTTACTAAACTCTTTTTAAACAGTTTTAGCAGAGAGAAGTTTTTGCGATTTTAAATAATATTCTGAGATACACTGATTTTATATAATAATTTTTTAAATGTAATCCTTCATTAACAGTGTTGATTTTAAAAATGACGGAGCAAAGATATTTGTTAATAAATAAGTTGCGCGTTGTGGTTTTCGTGAAAACTGCTTAATGAGTGATGATTGAGCGTGTGTACGTTTCGTTAGCATTTTATTACAAATTAACAATATCTAATAGCTGAGAGTGAGTTAAAGATATGAATTGAAATTGCTATACAATGCAAATGGGGAATAGTTGCTAACTGTTTTCTATGTGTATCCTATTTTTTTTTACATATTTAGGTATGGCAACGACTTAATTATTGGAGAAATCAAATATTCAATATAAAGAGAGATACAAATTCTTAGTTCTGGTGTTAGGAAAGAAATTTATTTTATAGGGT
Organism: Vollenhovia emeryi; assembly: GCF_000949405.1. Taxonomy (NCBI): domain Eukaryota; kingdom Metazoa; phylum Arthropoda; class Insecta; order Hymenoptera; family Formicidae; genus Vollenhovia; species Vollenhovia emeryi. Next base: position 3,015,013 of record NW_011967244.1, on the reverse strand, counting down.
ATATTAATTTGAAAGAGAGACAGAAAAAAGAGTAGGCTTGGGGTACAATTTGTATTTAACTTAGGGTGGCGGAGTGCCTAGTGGGGCAACCAGTGGGGGCGTGGGTGGGTCTGTCACCAGTGCTAGTCTTCTCAAACTTCAGCAACAGCAACAGCAGCAGACAGCTGTTCCGTTACAGCAACAACCAAGTACCAATACGCCGCAACCCCCTTTCAACCAGGTGAATAAGCTTACAAGAAAGTTCTATAGTTTCTTTTTATATTTATTCTTTTTCGGTTACAACAAATGCGCGAGGAGATAAATGTCTGATTTTCTAGTTGTTATTACCGCGTGATTTCCTTAATACAAACGCGAGTCTTGGCAACAAATATAAGTTTATTTCTATTTATTATTTTTCACATAAACAAACAACCAAGAATTGATGTTTCTTCTTTACTATCTACGAAGATCTAATACTATCTTCAATAATTATGATGCTATAATATTTCTTGTACGTATTCACATAGTGAACCCTAGATATAGGTATAACCTAGGTTTATAGGAACCCCTAAGAGACAAATGAAGTATATATCTTTATTGGATCGCAAATTTATAGGACAATCCTGTTAGGAACCAACAGCAACTCTCTTTCCTAACTTCTTATATTAGCTTAAGTTTACCTGTTCTGTTTTTTGATTGCATGAACATGCGTTTGATGCTGATTAGTCTTATGCATGTTAAACATTATTTTATTATTAATAACACATTACTAACTTTCTACACCAATATGTATAATTCTAAATGAAACAAATTTAGACTACAACGATGATGAATTCAGTTATTTATGAGATGTCTTATATCACACAAATGGTATTAATATTTTATAATTTTCAAAAGACTAGTAAATGTGATTTTTTATATAGTATGAATTTCCATGATACATATTAGGTTGCTTGTAATTCCTTTAAACGTACATATAGTTGTATATTCATATAATATCAAAACATATCTACATTTAATCGCATATTAGTTTTCGACTATAATAGTAACGTAAAATAAAATATTGACTACACTGACTCATGTATTCGAAAACATAATTTACATATCTATTATGATTAGTACAGATTATAATGAATAATGCTAATGATAATAAAATTAATTTTCAGGCATCTCGCGCATCACAAAATCAACCGAGTACACAGCAATTGCGGATGCTTGTGCAACAAATTCAATTAGCTGTGCACGAAGGATATTTGAACCATCAGATTTTGAATCAACCTTTGGCACCTCAAACTCTGATGTTATTGAATCAGCTACTACAGCAAATCAAAGTCCTTCAACAACTACATCAACAACATAATGTTCAAAATACAATGAAGGGCAGCAATCAATCGGCTCTGCAGATAAGTGTTCAGATCACAAAGACTAAGCAGCAGATCACAAACTTACAGAATCAGATCGCAGTACAGCAAGCAACGTATATGAAGCAACAACAGCAACATCCAGCCCCTCCGTCGCAGGCATCGGAATATTACAAAACTTCTGTGCACGATCCTATATCAGCTCTGCAAAATAGTTTCAGCGATTTAACTATGAACAAAGAGCCTCCGGTGGTACGTATCAGTTTATACAAAAGACATGAAATTCTGATGCGAGCGTAGCTATAATCTATAATTTTTATTTTTATCTTTTATAGAGTCAGCAACAGTCACGATTAAATCAATGGAAGCTGCCATCACTTGATAAGGACGGCGATTTGGTATCGAATGAATTTTCCCGTGCTCCCGGAACTACGAGCAAACCGCCGGCAACACCTGGCGGCTTGACTCAGTCACATAGTAGCCCGAACATGAATCCCTTGCTAGGTCAAGGAGATGGCACATGGTCTTCTCGACTCGGCGACAGCGGCTGGCCTGATCCGAGTAACAACGATTCAACCGACGGAAAGGACTGGCAACCAGGTGGTGCTGCATATACTGATCTTGTTCCAGAGTTTGAGCCAGGAAAGCCATGGAAGGTAATCCATTTCCAATACCGTCAATGATTACTATTTTTGCCGTTATAAAGCAGTATTTGCAACAGTATATTTAGAAAAATGTACGCGAATTATAGACGCACATATAACCAAAGTAACGTGTTAGTATTTAAAGCTTATCCAGGTCCACCTATATTTCATTTCATTTTAGGGTACCCAGATAAAAAGCATCGAGGATGATCCTAGCATCACTCCCGGCTCCGTTGTACGTTCTCCGTTATCTCTGGCCACTATCAAGGATACCGACACAATCTTTTCATCGAGCAGCAAAACTTCACCGCCACCGCAAGCAGCTAATCCCGATACGTCAATCCCGAGTTTAAGCAATTCTACATGGACATTTAATCCACCAGTTACCACACCTAGTGCATTTACTAGGTAATTTTTTTACAATAGATTTTTACAATAGATACTGCTTGCGTTTTCTTTGTAAATGTACATTTTTAAAACTTCAATTTATTACAGCACTTCCAAAAATACATGGGGAGAATCAGCTCCTCCGCCCACTGCAGTGACTTCGGAACTTTGGGGTGCACCGATGAGCAAAGCGCGCGGTCCACCTCCTGGTTTAAGTAGCAAAGGGGCTACAAACAACACGAGCAATGGCTGGGGTGCTGGCTTAGGAAGTGTTAGTAGATCGTCTAGCTCGTGGGGCCTTCAATCATCCACATCCGTCAGCAACTCGGCTTGGATATCTACTTGGCTTCTGCTGAAGAATCTTACTCCACAAATCGACGGCTCTACTTTGAAAACTTTATGTATGCAGCATGGACCGGTTCAAGACTTCCGTCTCTACCAGAATCATGGAATCGCTTTGACAAAATATTCCTCTCGCGACGAAGCAATCAAGGTAACAAAATTTATGCAATTTTTTCTTTTTAAAATTCTTGCTGCTTTTAATATTCGTTTGTTAACAAGTTGTCTTTTAGTGGCTGAAATATATCACGAGATTGTTGATTTTCTTTTCCAGGCTCAAGGAGCCCTAAACAATTGCGTCCTGGGTAACACAACGATATTCGCCGAGTCGCCCGCAGAAAGCGAGGTTGCTGCGATTCTGCAGCAACTCGGCCACGGCGGACAGCAACAGGCCGGCGGTTCCGGAGGAGCCGGATGGGGCCTTAGACCAACTAACAAAGCTGGCCCGCCGCCCGACACATGGGGAGGCAGCTCTAGTCAGCTTTGGGGCGCTCCGCCCACCAGCAATTCCCTATGGAGTAACGCGGGAATTGACAACAGCGATCAGCAACGAGCAACTCCCAGTTCTCTCAACTCGTACTTACCGGGAGATCTTTTGGGAGGTGAGTCGATGTAGAGAACGAGAGGCCATCCGCCCGAAAGCTCGTCAGATAATTGAGAAAATTCACTTGCTTATTACGCAAGTCCAAATATTGCAGTTTGGCTGACGGTTCGGCTTCGTGATCGAATGCATATTACTTCCCTTCTGATCCCCGCCTCTCATTCCTTTAAGATTACACGATTACATTTTGTATATCTTAGTATTATCATGTATTGATCAGTGTCTTTGACTAAAGCGGATACGAGATGTGTCTGCTTGTGTAGTCGTTGATGATAGGATGAGTATGTGAGAAGATGAGGGAATGGGAGGGGGAGCTTAGAGAGCGATAGAGGGTGTGAAAGAGAGAGAAAGAATGAGAGAGCGAGAAAGAGAGAGAATGAGACGGACGAGGTCTTCACGAAACGTCAATTATATTGCTAAGAAACGCAATTACTATAACAAGTTACTTAACAAAAAAAAAATTACTACCCTCGTATCCGCCTTGAGTAGAACACGCGTAAGCAAACAAAAATCGCAGCGGCATACAGCCAAATCGTGCGATAAATATCTAATTTTACATGACAAACTACACTCTACACACGTAACACATTCATAAAGAACACTTGACAAGAAAGGAAGGTACTTGCAAATATGAATTTTGCGGTCGCGTCATTACTCCGAGGAGATTTACGGATTGCGGAAGATCAAGCTGGACCAATTGCAACGGTCTCTTCATTAACATATTGGTGCGTGTATCGCGTGCGACTTGCATGATGACGATGCGTAACGACGAAGTGGCACTCTCGTCGTTTCAAGCCAATCTAGTAAGCATTTCTAATCTGAAGATAACGTGTAGAAGAAGGAAGAGGAGGAAAACAAAAAATAAATAAAAAAGAGAACTGCGCGCTCTCTGCCGTTCTACAGTGAACGGCCGGGGTGCTTTTCAATGAAGATTTTATCGGCCAAGGGTCTCTGATCAGGTCAAAGAGTGTTCCATTTTTGCTGGACAGTTCTGAAGACTGCAGCGAGTATCAAACGTAGACTGTATCAATCTAATCAAAAGAAAGAAACCTTAAAAAAAAACAAGCATTGACGTCGCTGCCTGGTGTTCTGCCCCAACCCCCGCCCCCCACCCCCACCGCACTCTCCGGACCCCCACGAATGTGGACGAAACGAGGAATGCAGGGATATCAGATCAACTGGGCAACGACGCAACGATACCAAATGTTATCGCAATAACGTAAATTTTATTCTATATTAAATCTAGATGCCACCTGTCGTGCCAATGTCCAGTGTGTCTCTTTACCATTTATTAACGTAGAGTTTAAATGAAGAAGAAAAAAAGGAAGAAGTACATGCGAAAGAAGGAACGGGGGAAAAACTGTGAAGATTGGAGGACGAAGGAAGACCGAGAAATGTGCTGATGAAACGGCTGACAAAGCGGTTGAAAGTCGGGTTTACTCCAAAGTAAACGTGAAGACGAGTAACGAGCGCTACGTACCGACGGCTACTCGGTACGCAGCATATTACGCTTCTCATTAGTGATGTTCGAACTCGAGGAATCACGATGATCCGCGTAAGATCGCAACGCGAGTAATGGCGATGTTACGAATTGTATGGCATTTATTACGGGCGCATTGCGGAGCTCGGTCTAGGTGAATTAAATTAGGTTTTTCTCTTCAACGTCAAAGGTACCTGAATGGACTAATAAAACCAAACGACGAACAAGCGAACCGTTATTTACTCATGCACAACAGTTTCCTTTTTATTCTTCGCTTCTCCGTGTCTCGGTGGAGTGTTTTTTTCTTCTTTTTCCCGGGGGAACGTTTCGCGAGATCAATCACTGGCGCAACCGCGAACGACATGAAAGAGACGGCTTTTTTTCCTTCGTGAACTGAAAGAAGTAGAAAAAAGTAAGAGAGAAATATATATATATTATATATATAAGCATATATGAAATTAGAAGGAAAAAAAGAAACAATCAGGATGCTGTTCAGCGAGACTCGCGCAATAAAAGTGAACAACTACATAAACACACATACGCTGATCATACACGTTTGCCACGCATGACTGAACCTGCATGCTTGCAAATGTCAAACACGCCAAGCTAAGGAAACGTACATAGTAAGCATTGGTCGACAATGATTCCGCCGCTTCCATGCGATCGGTCGATCCTCGCGGATACCGGACCACTATATCCTTTGGCGTATCAGTAAATCAAAATCATTGGGAATTTTTACATTTGTTGCCTTCCAAGGGGGAAGAAGGAAAGAGAGGAGAGAGTAAAGGGAGAAAGAGAGAGATCGCTTCTCGTAGGAGACATCATCAAAAAGTCACATATTTCGCGCATCATACGGCGAGGTGTATCGGTCCATGTTGAGGCCGCGCGATGAGAAATCCGCGTGGTTCGCCGGTCACGTCGCTTCGATTCTGTCGGCCAGTGTTGTCATGCGTAATATTTAATTTTAATATTTTCGTAAGGATGCATAATCTAAGATTATTCATAATTATTGTGTAGCGTAAATAGGGTTCAAGTGGAAGTGGTAAGAAGTAACGACGATGCGATTATGACGACTGTGAGCTGCCCTTTACGAAAACAATACAAGAAAAATGAAAAAAAAAAAGATAAAGTAGTGGAGCGCTGAGACTCGTTCTGTACATAATTGTGTCGTATTCCTGGGCGTAGGCTGTCACGCGGTTCGAGAGGAATTTTTAAGCGATAACACTAACGCGCTAACAGGCTAGACAGAGAATTAGTAGTATTAAGATGGTAGTATTTAAGGATGATGAAAGTAAGGCAGTGTGATCGCTTAAATTTTCAAATCGATTCTGCCTATCGGATGATCCATCCGTGGATTTCACTTGTAGATGCCGTCTATCACGTCCAGCTTTCCAACTGGCGTATTTAAGCCGACGGGGGAAATACAGTTTTAATCAAATTGACGTATTTTTAGTTGAAAGTAAATTTCCTACTGCCTTTCCAATTGCCTTTAAGATCAGAGTTAAGTCTCCGGATGGGAGACGAGTGGAACTTAAACGCAAAATCGAAAGCTGTCGAATTGATTTTACGCCTCGCGAGCTGCGCGATGGTCTGTTACCGAGGATACGATATAAATCTCGTAAATCTCCCATTACTATGTTATATGACACAGACATAACCCTCCCTCTGTACATACATATATGTATGTAATATATATATGTATGGTATAACGCCTCTTTACATTTTACTTAACAAAGTTTAGCAGTGTGCGACTAGTAGCGTGGGATATGCGAAAAAATCGTATTAGGTATAAAGATAATTATTACATGAACTTATGCTGCACGCTTATGCTATGTACCCTAAATTTATGATTATGAACTATTGATACTAATAACTAGGTAACAATATAGCTGTATTTGCGGGTGATAAGTTCTGACTAAAATTGGCTAAATAATCCGCTGAATGATATCTTTAAATAATTATTTTAAGACGTTTAAAAAGATTACATTAAAAAAAGATAGGCATTTTTAAATGGGGCAAGATATATAATGGCGTTCTAACCGTTCTATGATAGATTTTAAGGATGTAAACTTAGAACATAAGTGTTTGAAGACTTAAATTCATGAATGCAGGTAGGATAACAGTAGGGTGTGTAATAAGAGGAGGTACAGAAAGAAAAGAAATGGAGAAGCGTATGAATCGATGAACAGAACGATGGACGCGAAAGATAATTTCGAAAGATATTTTCGATGAGAAAACAGCGAATGAACGTACGAACGATAAGAAGGACAGAGTTAGAAGGAATGAACGTAGAAGGAAAAGTAAAAGCACAATCCAATTGCTTGCTTTCGCATAAAATGGAGCATGGAAATGAAGCATATGAAAGTGGAATGTGCGAGTCATTCGCATCTGTCAATACCTGCAGACATGCGTTTTCATTACAGTTTTCTTCTTTGCCTCGGTAAACAGTTTTTAAGTGCAAGGTAAGTTAGCGCGCGCTAACTTACGATACGGGAAAGGCTAATCGAGGGATTGAATAATATTTAAAGTATGAAGGGCCGTTAATTTTGAGAATCAAAGGGGGACTTTTCTCCGAGTTAGCCAAGATGAAATCGGACAACCTAATGCTGATTTGTTGTGATAACAGTGATCGATAGCCAAGGTATTTATATTTAGGTGTTTAGGGTCTCTTACGGTGTGAATAACGGTATGAGTAATCTGTATAATCTATCCAATGGATTTCAATATTAGTACCATAAAGTTTAATGAATAAGTTCAATCGCGTACGTCAGTAATAACAGTAATAATAATAATAATAATAATAACAATATCTCTATAATGATTAAATTAATGCGGTAGAAATCAACCAATTAGGAATAACTGATTAAAAGAGTCAGTAAAAATGGATATGAGTTGGTGAAAATGAATTATTAACTTTAATATATGTAGATATATACATACATACATACATACATACACATGCATATGTATGTGTATATACACATATAGCTCCAGAAAGGTGCAAAACGCATACTGTAAATGTGCGTGCGTGAAACTTGTGCGTATATATGGCATACGTAATTAACTAAAACATAATCATCGATCGATCGTCGCGACAAAATCATATGAGACGCACTAGGTGCTGCGTGCGAGAGGATAATGCACACTCGCATGCACACAATGTGCATTGCGCGCGTACTTTTTAATGCGATATAATAAGGTAATAAGGGAATATGAAAACTATCATTTTTAAATGATAAACACACTTTAACGATGCCGACGCGTGTAGCCTATCGCTTAATTATAATCTAACGCAAGTTAACTTTAATCTCTCTAACTCGTTGCCTTTCATTACATTCGATACATTTTACACGGACACCGACACGCTCGCGGATGCACATACATAAAGAAAAACACACAGAATCGCGAGATGATAAATAAATTCGGTGAAAATGGACTGACTAGCGAATGTAAGATAATAAACTAAATTCGTTAATACACACGCGCACATACCTTACGAACACTCGGTACAAAACAGTTGTTTTATTGGTGATTGGTAGCAGCTAAAAAGAGATAGGAAAGTGACAGAAGGCGGGAAAGAAATGTATGTTGACAGGGACGGAGAAGTAAATTATTCGTGCATTATTCCAACAGTGTGAGACTCGTACACTCTATTTCTAATTTGGCTTTAATTTGTACATACATATACATCGAGCACAGTACGTAGGGTTTAGTTTTTCTTTGCAACACTGATCAATTTTACAAAAATTGAAAGCATACGGCAGAATGGGTTAAGAAAAATCGGCTTTTTAGAAACGCGTTTACGTTAATTTTGTACGCTCATATTTTATGCAATATTTTATCATTTTATTATTAATGCAAAATATTTTTATACAAATGAAATAAGTAAGCGGGGTAGAGAAATTTGTAGGTCATAAGATATTTGTTCTGTGCAGGAAATACATCAGGATAACGAAAATGATGGTGGAATGGCAGTGCTTTTTAAACATCTGTTTCGTTACATTTGTGGCTAGAAAATAATGCTGAGAAACGAATGCTCCAAGCGCAAGAGCATTATTGCTCGATGCTTGTCGTATGTGATAACGCAAATAATCCTTCAGCAAGTTGTGTAATCGACGCGAAACTTGTGAAACGGCGATTCCGCGAAGACCGTATTATTTCGAGAGAAAAGAAACTCGAGCTCGTCCGCCCGACAAGATTTTGTCCTCTAACTTTTCAATCGTTTGCAAAACAGGAGGGTTTCGCATTTATGGTCGGAGCGTCAATCGCTTCATATCAGTTTGCAACCACAATGGTACAAATAATCGTATATATAACAGTATTTTAATCCCTCGTTACATCGCACGCGATTGTGCATAACACATGTGCAATAGTTTGCTGATCTAGAGTTATATTAGACGCTTACGTAGAATTATATTAATTATTAAATTAGATATATCGCGCTGCCGTTACACCATCATTTCGCGCTTTCCGCACTTTCTTTTTACGCGAACGATAGTCTTCGCTTGTGTGTGCCTTCCCCCCTTTTTTTTATTTCGAGTGCTATGTAACTATATGTAAGATCGATCATTGTACTCCTGCTTGACATTTTTATAGAGTTTGACTCGTGACGATGGACGCTGTCGCTCTAATGTGATTTTTTCCAAGTATCGCTGTTACGAGGGATCAATGTCGACATCATGCTGTTAGACAAGCCAGTATTTCCTTCCACGTGACGACGGTTTCATCGCTGCGGCAGTCGTTAGAGCGATTTGTCTATTCGATAGAGCCGCGCGTGACAGTCGCGAGTCTCTACTGCCGTGATCCCGAGATGCAGCTACGGTCCATGAGAAGGAAAAAAAAGGAATATTTATATCTCATGTTCTCTCTTTCTGTCTCGATATTATCGTGTTATACCATACCACTTAGCGTGTACAATGGCAACCAGCCAGCCATACCGTACAGTATTAACTATTGTACGGAAATATCGCAATGTCGTACTGTCAGCTTACGTAACGAGGATCTATCGTGGACCATAATTGCGATCCGGGTTGACGGCGGCCGTAGCCAGTCGCGGTTGATTCGTCTCCCGCGTTGATCCTTCTTCTTAGGCACCAAGTCGCTCCGAAGCGAATTAGAAATGAAGTTCTTCAGTTGGACCGCGTTCTGTAGGCTGTATTGGATTAGTAAAAGGTCCGCTCTGTCTTTCTGTTGTCGCTTAAAGACCGCTCCTCAAACATCGAAATTTCAAGCGGACCCGTTCGCCACATTTAATTATTTCAGAAACTTACCGTTTGTTACGATTCGATTCACTCGCATCAATAACTGCAGTAATCGCGCTTCGTATTTAGGAAAATGCCACCACGCTTGCAATTGGTCCCGAAAATTGATTCGAAGGTCGTAGGAAATTGCCCCCAAAATTTGTCTACTAATAGCACGTATCGATTCGGGTTCGTGCTTCTAGATAATTAAATACGTCATCTCGTAAATGTAGTTTACGCACAAGGGCTATATTTGCTATATGTATGTTAGAGAACTGTTGGTTGTTATTTTAGTCAACTTGCTCGAGTATCAAATATCGTTGTTGCATTTCCGCATTACGCGTTTCCTAGTAATTGAGTCACTAATTTAGTATCGCGAATATATATATGTATACATACAAAATGCATATATATACATATATACACACAAAACTCATGTATATATATATATATATATATATGCATTTTGTTTTCCCTTGATATTGTAACACTGGAATTGTACGCCTATGAAACAGAATCCAAGAGATGCGGAAGTGTCCCTGTGAAGAGAAATCAAACCGTCTCGCGTCGAACTGCGTCGACAATTAACTGATTAATAAGTGAAATCCGCGTTAACGAGTTCCCTCGTATGCTATTGTCTTCACATAGTAAAGCTCAGTTAATTGGGATTATTAATTCGTGTTAATTATTTGGCAAGCAGCTGACTTAGAAAATAGACTTAGAAATAAGCGACTCCTATATCTCCTGGGAATTCAGAGATCGATTAAAAGGCACCTTGAAAGGATTCGAAATGTAGTTAGTGGAAGCGGTGTTTGGTATTTCAAGCAAAGTATTCTTTTCGGTTGTCGTTTTATAAAACTATTCGGGATCCCCAGTTCTTGTCTCCGGTCGTTATTGGACAACAGTATTATGCCTGAGATACATCACACACAAACACACGCACACACGTTCACACAGGACTCATGATATTAATATCTCATATCGATGATCGGACTTCAAATCCGGTGGTATTAAATCCAAAATCATTTATAATGCTTGTTTATAGTCATATATAAACAATTATGTTCCGAATTTCTAGTCTCATTTGTTACACATTCGCTCGTACAGAACAAAGTCCTTCTCATTTATCTGGTATTATATTTTTAATATAAATTCTTATATGTAAATCAGTGATGTAAATTAATGATGATGTGAATTAATGACATAAGTTTATAAGATGTTATTTCCTATGCGACTAAAAGACGCGTGGTTAAAGTACTTATTAGAGAGATAAAAAAAAGGGAGTACCACGCTCCGAAAATGCGAATACCGAAATAGCTATAAAACATGTTCGAACATGAAACCTCGCGAAGCAGAAAATGTTACTTCGATGAAATAGCGCTTAAATATCTTTCGGGAGATAAAAATCACTGAATACGCTTATTTCGTGCGCGAACAACTGGAATAATATTTGGAAACGTGCATTTCCGAGATCTGGGTTGCGATAATCGTTTGAAAGAGACTAAATTCCAAAGGAGACTCGTACTTTATCTTAAAATTCATAAATTAGATAAATAACAGATGTGTGTAAAATACAAAGACTTAAGAGATTATTAAATAATATATCAGTGTGGCAGAATTATGGTTAGTTATCATAGGCGCTATAATGTGATTGGGTTACTGATACGTTATCTGCGGCTCGCAGAATATTCCACATTTTTCGGAGTATTCTCGGAGTATTCCGGATATTAATAAATCAGCGCAAATCAATTATTCAGATTTGGAAATTGTTGGAGTATTTCATTACCCGCAAATAATGGATCATTGTTCTAAAATTGTATTAAGGATTTAACAAAAGTTGAAAAGTGAATATCAAGTATTCAATATAACTAAAGGTAGCGTACGCAAGAGCACACAACTTCTTGTTGCATTTATATCATTATTTTAAAGCATTTTACTAAATTTTACATTTCAAGTTTTGTTGTAAATTTTATGTATCCTTCTGTACGTTCATAATCTGTTAATTTAATGTGATATCATTGGGTTGTAATAATTTTTATCGGCTCATTAAATCAAGCGCCAAATTAATCGCGTGGATCGTAATTTTGCGCGATGTGTTTATTTAATATTTGTGGCAGATGAACATAAGCAAAAGAATTAATTCTTCGTGTACAAAACAAGCTTTTACTGCGAAATGTGTATTATTGTAACTAGAATTATATGTAAGCATTATAGACTGAATATGTATGACCGGTAGATGCAATTGCAATTCTGTTACGCTACTGACGAACAAGTGACATAATAGTCTGTTGTAACAGTATATATTATAAAAAGTTTAAGTTATTTTCATGAATTTGTAAAAATAAACGTATTAGATTAAGTTTATCGGTTTGATTTTATTTTTGTTTTATCTTCGCTCATCACGTTCTTTGTCACGTATATACGAACCGTAATTCAGTTTGCAGCCCCTCGCAGATGAGGGATTGAGAGGCGATCGAAATAGAACGCGAAACCGTGCTATCGACCCGAGTATTATGAGAGTCCAACGATCGACGTGTCGCAAATCCGCTACGGAAAAAAAGCGTCACGTTCGCGGTCTACAGAAACGTACAGATTTTCCCGATAGCTCCGGTATTACTTGAGGGATGAAACAGTGCAGTCTCCTTCCCCTCGAATGAGGAGACACAGTATTGTGTGTATGTGTGTGTGTATGTGTGTGCCCGAAATATTATTCCAGATGTCTCGCGTGCGGAAACGAGTGTTCGCAGTACGTGTTCCAACGGATGCTGGCGAGAAGCAAAAAGGGCAATGAAGGGTAAAACGAAGGCTCAAGGGCGTCGTACGCAAGCGTAATTTAATCGGTGATTATTCCAAGCGCTTGTCCCTCCGCCGAGGGACGAACGGCTTAGAGTGCCTCGCGTGTGCGAACGGGATGTTCTCGACACCCACCGCGGAGTCCTCCACGAAACATTACTTACTTCTTACTCGAACGCGTATACCCCCTGGTCCATAATCTTGCTTTAAGTAAGCTGTAAGTCTTAAGCCGTAAAAAAATTAACCAATCGCAGGTGAGAGTGAGGGGAATGAGTGCCTGTGATTGGTTAATTTCTTACGGTTCAAGCTTACTTACAGCAAGATTGTGAACCAGGGGTAACATTAATAATAATGTATTTAAAACGCGTGACACGGAGCGTCAACTTAAAAAAAAAAAGAAATCCGACGTCGGCTTTCTCCTCGAGCTACAATGATCTTCGCGAGCCACGTATCGTCCTCGTCGCGATGATCGCGACGATGCTAAAATCCGGCGAGGAAGTCGATCGATCGAAAAGACGAAAAACGGGGAAAAAGCAGAAGGAGAGAAAGAGGGAGGCAAAGAAAGAGATCGGTGTTCATCGTGTACCGTATTTGCACGTATATACGCACACATCGCACGCGCGCCCATTGTCGTAAGGTGTAAAACTCGATATAAGGACTCCTTAGCTCTTAAGCGACGTTATTAAGGATTAAATGAAAAAAATGAAAGAAGAGGAATTAAACATACCCACATACATACACATACACATACATATACATCTGCAATGTGATATTCTCGTGTCTTGTCCGATAAGACAGACGTTCATTCTAACGAGTATAGTTGGCGTTTGTCCTTCTTTTCGCGTTAGTCCTTAAGGTATATCTATAATATATTTAAGGGGAACTCTACATATATACGTAAGAGATAATCCGGGAGTGTGTGTACGTGTTCGGAGGTTTTGCGGATAAAGCGAGGGAAAAGAGAAAAATGCAAAAAAAAAAGAAGAAAAGAAACCCGTACGACCGAGAAAACGACCAAAAATGTGCGAAACCGAGAGATGTACAACGTAACTTCGCGTTTTTAGGGTAGACAACTGTCGGGGGGGAAACAATCGTCACGAGATCCAAGGGGTGCGTCTTCTAGGGACTCCATCCCCCTTCGTTCTTCCCCTCCCCTCCTCTCCTGCGCGTTTCCACTTCTTTTCATTCTTCGGGCAAAAGTACTATGCTCTCGCGTGGAAGGTTGTAAAAGTGCTCTCGCGAGATTCTGTTCCACTCAATCTCAATTCTTGTAAGGGTGTAGTGAATTAGTTGTAACGCACTTTAAGTTTAAAGAGTCTTGTTCTATCCTACATATCCGTGAGTCGTAATTTCACGCTCGTGTACGCCGTAGCGTTCGCGTTTAGTATACCGCCAAGTGAAGTACCGTTTATCCTGTATCGAGATATCTACGATTGCACGTAGCGACAGCAGCCGCTGTCTTCGACCGCGACGTGCGATCGTACGGAAGATAAAGTGTGGCTATTGAGGCAAGACCGCAAGTCAGAATTACTTGCAATTTTTCATTCATCTTTCCCTCTCGAAATTCCGCGCGCCGGAACGTCCGCGATCATCGCCGTTATTCGTTTCTTTCGCACTAATATCCGCGCTAGATATCCGCGCGGTTTAACGTCAAGCAGTGTCTTATTCGCGCACCGGATAAGTATGTTAATTTTAGACTTTACTCCTAACCGGAGCAACCTAGCACCGCTGCTAATTTTTTATACTACGCTATCCAATATGTACGGCTTGATTTGCGTTTCTGCATAGAGTTAGCTACATCCTGCTGTGTTTCGACGTACCTGAAACCGGTGGTAAGGGTTTTATAAAACATCTCGTAATTTTGCGTGTGAGACGCAACATATATTTCCAGCGACGTATGTCTTATCAGCGTCTATTTAGCAGGTAACAGGGACGCGCTCCATTCGCGGATCCGTGCATCCCTAAATGATTGCGTTATAAAACACCACACAACGTCGGTCATGTAGATGTGTCAACGTCGGGGACGATTTTTCCGCTGTAGATCGAAACGGTACTCTTTGCCCGTCCCTTCAACTCTCCTGCCTTTACCTCGTTTCGTTCATATTAACCGGGGGTGATGTCTTCAGCCTAATTCCCAAAAACAAAAAGCTTAGACGGCTGTCGTTCCCGGGGATAAAGAATAGTCGACAAAATTCTAAGTGTGTCACATGCCATCTTAGTCCGTAAGCGTTCATACTTATTTTTTTATACTATATAAAAGTATAATCGTTCTATCGTACACAGTAGTTCGTAACGCTTTGTTAGTCGTCATAGTTTTTCACCATCGTATCTGCCGAGTTTGCCTTGATTCTTCAATGAACTTGTTCGTTTCTCCGCACTTATTGTTAGATGACGCAGTGACTTAGATCGCCTAATTTCTTCTCGTAATTTCTTCGAGGTCTCGACTCTGTCGAGAGACCGTCAGTGTCTTTTCGGGGCGAGAAAGATAATGTTTATCGTGTACTAATTGATTTCTCTCCTGTGAAAACTTGAAACTATAACACGTTGACAGTGCGCAGAGCGTGGCTTCGATTGATCTTTCTTTCCAAGTGATCTTTCGCGCTTTATCGAAGGATATCGAACGACACTCGTTTCGCACCGTCGAACGAGAGAATCGTAAAGGACCGTAAACCCAAAATTCAAACGATACGTATTAAAGTGCGACGTGATATTAAATTAATTGTCAACTGAACGTTAAATTAATTATCGACTAAGATCGCGGTAGGTCTGTAATAATTAAACTAAATTTTAACAGTAATCGGAAAATATCTGGGTATTTATTTGAGGGCATTCAAAGGAATTCTAGGAATACTCTTTTTAACAAGGTGTTACTTTTACCTCGCGATTTTAAATTATTTCTAAGGTTTCTCTTTGGACGCGTGTAATCGACTGAGATTACGACCAAAATAATTGTTTCGATATTAAGCTATAAGAAAAGACGAAATTTTATTTTTTCACGGATCTCGGTGTTTTTAAATTATTTTTAAGGCTTCCGTTCGCAACTGCGAGCTCTTCGAGTGAATCGATTGAAATTAATAAGATAATAAGATACTTGTTTCGATATTAAGCTCATAAATTCACTGTGTGATCTTGTTCTGGTTTTTTTATTAACGGTTTGCGCTCAAGCTTATTTTTATAAATGACTTAGGAAATGCCTGATATACCTTGTTTTTACAAATTATATAAGGAAATTGTACACATAAAATAATCGTACGGTAAAAACTATCCATATCCTCTCTATCGACCTAAGAAATAATATCTATCTAAAGGTTTAACAATTCTCAAGAATATAATTCTTTTCTATGTAGCGTCCCCTATAATCTAAATTATCTTACGATTAATTGCACATAAAATTGAATTTACGTTAATTTCAAGCTCAATATATGGCGATTTTCTTTCGGATGCAATAAATTATTAATGATCGTAAGACAATTCGTTACATTAGCATTTTTCCGCTGCGCGCAATGCACTTAACCGTTGCTGATACCCCTGATTCACGCAAGATTTAATCTCGTAGCTTCGCGGACGGAATAGATAATGTAACATGAAGTAAAATGTGAATCACGATAAGATTAAACGCTTGCGAAAGCGACAACGCGCTTCGTGTTAAAACGAGAATTTCCTGTACATATGTTTCTGCTATTTACTTATTTATTCGGTTACACCGTAGGAACGAAGTCAGCTGTATTTTGTAATATCGGTAACAGTACTAATCGCATCAATTCTAGTTATTTATCGCTTAGTAGTAATTATTTGCTGTCCTCGATAATTATACTTTGTGTTCCGTAATAACAATCTCGATGCAATCTATAAGTGCCCGTAAGCGTTATCAAGGCGGTCTCATTGTGTGTATCGACTAAAAGCTTATTAAATCTATAAGATAATCTCGGGAGCTCGTCGACAACGTCTATTGATCCTCAGTAATAAAAGTATAATATTAAAATAATAATAATACTACTTTAATACTACTAATAATAATAATATTACTAATAATAATGTTAGCAATAATGGTTGTCTAATTTAGCACTTTGTGTAACCTAATGGCTGTCTATGTAATTTAACATAAACTTCTAAAGGTAATTACTTTCCGAAAACCGACACAATCCGCTTCGGAGGCAATATCGCGCGCGACTGATCGAATTTATTAACGCGAACACGCCCGATTGACGCCAATTAATTAAACCGAAGTCTTGCCAATCTTGCGCGTTCTGGATCTCGAGGAAGGGAGGAATTACGATCTAATACCATTACCGACAATAATGGCCCGGAAGTGATATTCGCGTGCTGCAATTTACATACGAGATACGCATCTCGGATAAGCGACTAATATATACGATGCCTCGTAATATCGTGCAATAATTCCGTCGCCCCTAATCGATATAGTCGCCCGGCGATATGTAAGAAGGCTATCATTGACGACGAAATTATTGTGCAATAATATCGATTGACACTCGCATCGTTTCCAACAGCCTCTCTATGCGTAAACGGCTGCTCGATATTAACAATTTTCCTTCCGTTCTTTTCTTTTTCAATACTGTCAATTGCAACGTGTTCCCTTCCTTTCGGGTTGTCGGTGATACCTTAAGTTTACGTGTAAGGAACGTTTCGTATATCAGGATCGCATATTTCAGGTTTAATTCTTTATATGGCTTAAAGGTAACACCTATATGATATTGTGATATCTGTCTTTTCCAATATTTATCTTAAAAAAACAAAACTGTGCCACTATAAAAGAATGCATTTTCAAATTGCGAATAGATATGTATATCTGCGCGCGTACGTTTCTACGAAATCATTTCGAGCGTACCAGATTGAATATATATTGGGGCGAGGTATTCGTGTTGCTTTCCCCGTAAATTCTCGTCTTCGCGATATCCCGCAATCTCATAGGCTATCATCAAAGTCATTTATCGCGGAATTGAAACTGCTACTGGTACATCGTCACTCTATGATTATTAACGCCGCAACTACTGTCGCTGATATTATCGGTATTAATCTCGCTGCTGTGTTACTACTGTGTCACCATTACTATTTATTGCTACCGTTACTATTACTATCACTATTGCTATTATTACTATTATTATCGTTATAGCTATCGCCGCTAAACTGTTGCTGCTGCTCCTATGTACCATTATTACTGTTACTAATTGTCACTGCTACACTTACGTCGCCGCAATCCGCGCGTGTTTTTCGTCTCCAATGTGCAAACACTATTTTCACGTTTCTACTACTTGGAATGGCGCTATTCGAGCTCTCGTAATTGTTAAGTACAAAAGTCAGTCTAGTTTAGGATAAACAAATTAACGAGAGTTTCTTCATTATTCTGACGGGTCGGAACAACGCTTTGTCTACCTCCGAAGCGCTGTAATAAAGCCGCAACTTCGCTTATTTTCTTACGGGACGGGATCAGCTTTTTCGAAGCAGCGTTTTACGCTTCGCGTTGTCGAGTTGCGCTCGACAGCTACTATATTCTTATTTGTCGACGTATATATACAGTTTTGTACCCGATTCGCAAGACCAATCTTAAGTTCATCGAGCACAAAGACGTATAAGACGTCGGGAATACGCCGTATTACTTTTACAGAGGGCAAGCGAGTTATTTAGGGTAATGCGAAACTGTTGGGGTTCAGTAGGCACTCAACGATCAACCCTCCGTAATCCGAGTATTGACGTCAACTACTTCTATGACATAAAACGGTAAATACGACAGTGCGACGTTACCGCAGATTGCCGCAGGTATAAACCGGCACGTAAATTCAACAATATTCACGAGCTCGTCGTGCGTAATGTGGGAACGCGGGAGCTCATCATCCGCCGCGGAGAAAATTGCCTGGATTACCAGACGGTCAATTTCGGTTTCGCGGACGAGAATCTCCGCAACGTTCGCGGCATCGCGCAAGCGACGACTGTACCTTGAAGGACTCTGGCTTGGACTTTCGCTCGTTCTTCTGGACCATTCCACATTATCTTTCCTCGTGCGTTGGCTTCGTTTACCTTGGAATGCCTCACAGTATCTGCCAAGTGCCACCTGTCTGAGAGGCACGTTTTCCGGGCGCATTTTGCACAGTTTAGTGAATAAATTCGTAAAACTGGGAGAGGAGGGGGGAGATCGTGAGACGAAAAGAATGAGAAATCGAAGAGATGTGATCCGGGGCCGAGGCTGGCCGTGCTCATGCCGATTCTGTTATGCGATCGCAATACGAGAAGTCGCGGATACACACCTAGTCATCGACTTTCGCGAGCGCCGTTCGCTAGCTTTTTGCAGGGCTTTCATCTAGCGATAGCTTCTTTCTCTCTCTCGTCGCTGGTCTGTACAAATTTCGCCCAGCGATTCTCCCTGTGTTCTCGCGACCTCGAGACGAGAGCTTCGAAAGAGATATCAAATGTCTATCGCGAGGGATAAGGAACCGCAGTGATATCGCCAGTCGCGCCCCGGTACTTCTTCCCTCGAACGTATAGTTTCTCTTCTAATCGCCTGCGCGATACGAGTGCACACTTGTTTCCGTAGATGCGTTAAATTGCTTCTGCTGAACAATATTCCAACCATGTGCTCCCGGAGATCGTTACTGTCCTCTAAATCCTCACTCGCACCTTCCGTCGGTTCCGTCTGTTGTCGCTTTCGGTCATCGGTTGCTACGGTCATCTCCGTGTAGAGGAACAGGGATCTGTTCTTTCCCATTGTCTTGTTATTCCTAGCCGTTAATTAACTTTTAATCGATGCAGCGAGTGCTGACATAAGTGGTATTGGACATCCAATTTCGTTAGATCCGCAAACGGGGGGGGGGGGGGAGTTAGGTAAAACCTACATTTCAGCCACAACATAATTTTTAACTAATCGCAAATATCTTATAAGTTAATGTTGGTTAAGGATCGGTTCAGTGTGACGATAAGTTGAATCCGTGACAGTCTTGATTCCTAGTGATTAACTATGAAGCTATTCTTGGGTCTGTAGTCCCACACTTCCTTGTGATCCGCACGATGGTGATGGAATCGATTAAGCAGCACTGTCTATAACAACTAACTGTCTATAACAATAAATGTGCAATATATATATAACGAGCATGGATTTATAGTGGTATTTCTGTATTCTGTACCTCTAGGATTTATCTACGACCTTTAGATTTTTAGCTTTGCTACGTTAATTTATGCGTTTGGCAGTATTTTTCCAAGGAATATCTGCCGAAGTAAGGAAATAAATGTCCGAGCTTTCGGAACAGTTTATTTTGCAAATTCGGAAAGTCCAAATGTGGCCAGCAATCTTCTGTTTTTAAAACGAGATTTGGCAGAATCTGCGGACAGGATAATCTGACTATCGAGCGGGTGGAAACGCGCGATAGAAATTTCTTTCTCCGTAAAGACATGACTATGAACGTACCAACTGTACTTATTCGGCACGATGTGCTGTCCAACGCCAACCGGACAGCCGCGGGATTGTACATCGTATCGCGTCCTTTCGACTTGTGACCTGAAAGGATCTGTCGACTTCTTAATTCGCTCGATATTAATCATTACGCTTCGAAGGATTAAAGCCGAGTCCTCTTTCGGAAGGACGAAGGAAAGTCGCGAACGCGCGCCAACGACCGAATCAAATGGCCGATGACTTCGTAAGATCGATCGCGAGCGCACTTACGAGGGATCAATAAAGTAACTTTGTCGATATCAATTCGCACATATTTTTCGATCGTATTCTAATCTCTAGTTCGAAAACGAAATATCGCTCTACCTAGTTGGTTCTTCTTTTAAAGAAAACGAGAAAATAACGAGAAAAAAAAATGACACACTTCTAAAACGGACGCGAAGTGACGCGTAACTTTGAACACTGCGTGAAGAAGAGCGTGAGAAACTGGAAAGTGCTTTGTGATAACGTATACAGTCGATCTTGACTCTACTTACTGATTAAGTTGCCGTAAATCTCATTCGTCTTACGAGCGTTATCGACGATCGACTCAACTTGGACGTGTTAAATGTAGGGCTTATAGTCAACTACAAGTGTTCTCGTTCGTTTGGAGCGACGTCAATATATGATCGCGAATGGCCGAAGGTACGACTTGATAAACGTTCGATGCCTGGTATCGAGCGACTCTCCGATCGCCAGGAACATTTCTTTCTCATGCGAAATGAACATCATACGCGCGTCGAGCAAAACCGTGCGACAGGATTGTTACGATGGTATTACAATGGTATTATACAAAATGGTATAATGATGGTATTTGGTGGGACTAGCTCTCTCGAATCTTTCTTTTCTGTTTGCGTCCCTTCGATAGTCGTTGCACCTGCATATGAGTCGTCGATAGGATAATCAGAACGAATGATCGAATACCGAGATATTTAACAAAAATCTACATACTAGTCAATTTTTTCATTAATTAAATACGCGTTCCAGTCAAACAGAAATTATCAAGGGTCAAGAATTTCTTCATATTTTCTTTTATTTTGTACATACAAAATTTTAATACACGTATTAAATATTTCTTGAATAAAGACTATACGAGGAAGATAAAATAGTAAATTTTTAAGTGTAAATACTAACTAAATTGATAATAAACGAATTACAGCTCCATTAAAACGGCATTACAAATGGCAAATATTTTATCGGGATGGACCCGACGTGTTCGGTTCAGAATAAGAAAAGTCACGACATCTTGGTGTCAGGAAGCGCGATGCAGGCGCGTTCGCACCACGAGGCCATGATTGCATCAGGGCGTACAAGTCATATTACCGAACTTCCCGATGTTGTTTACCGCGATCGGAATTTTACACGGGGCCTTTAAAGCAGGGAGCGTTCTAGCCTCGCGTCTAGATTCCGAGCGTCTGTACGTGACATCGCGAACGGAAGAGTTATTACGGTGAAAAATTAGTTCTCCCGCTCGAAGGAACTTCGAGCTGCTTTTGACTCGAATTCACGGTGCTCGGCCTCGCACGTTTCCCCGTGAATGACGGTGAAAGCCCCCTCGCTCTCGACGAACACGTCGCCCTGAATTTCCCCGGTCGACTGAGCCCCCTCGAGTGTACAGGGTCAACAAAGGTTAACCGTAGACTAGTCGCGGAAAATAACGCGACCGAGTCAAACGCGCCACAAAAGCAGCACGAACAAACAGAGCTGCGATTGCAATTTGAGGAAGGCAAAGGTTCGAGTTTCGCTCGGGACAGAAGTGCGATGGAGACGAGTCTCGCATTTTTTCCCTCTCGCGTCACGTTGGTACGAAATTTTCTTGCAAGCGGTGCAGAATCCGAATGGTCACTGAACGGCGCGAATTAACTTAATTCCGAACTCTGGCAATCGTTAATCGTATCGCGAGGGCTTTACGGTGAACGATAATGGACGGAGAGCACTCGACTGCAAGGGCATGTAGCACGTAGGAAAGTACCAGAAAAAAAGAGAAAAATCCAAAAAAAAAAGAACGCTAACGAAGAACAAAAAGAAATTTTGCGGAGCTTGAGGACGGACGAGCGGACGCATTCAATCCGTGACTTTTTTAAGGCGTAAAAGCTATTTAAGTAACGATAAGGCTAACACTTAGGCGCTAAGTTACTAATCTCGTAATAGTAAACTAAAGTGGCGAGTATTTTTAATAATAACTGTAACTCTTCTAAACGAGAGACACCTAACGAACATAATCAAACGTCCTTTATGTGTAAGTTATGAATACTTTGCCTTAATATTTTTATCCGTGTGAGAAGAATAGAGTGCGAGTGGAAGAAAGAAAGAGAGCGAGCGAGCGAGCGAGCGAGCAAGAGAGAGAGAAAGGAAGAGCGAAAGAGAGCGAGAAAGAGAGAAGTCGAGATGTTGCGAAAAGAAAGTCCACTTGCATTTGCTAACCACATGATTGCATTCACAGAGAGACAAATTCCTAGGGGATATCGGGAATTAATTGAGACCCTTCTCTTTTCGCGAGTTTTCCTTTCGTATCCTCCCCCGTTTACAAAACCGAAATGAGAAAAAAAATGACAAACGCACACAGAAACGCGTACGGGTACACGCGTGCATACGTTACACGTAATGCAATCGTGAGATTTCGCGCAGCAAACTCGTCCCTCGCGCGATCTTTCAAATAGGATATTAGATCGACGAAGTGGCCTTAAGACCCCGAACATGACGATGCCCTCCCTTCCGTGTGACCCCTCTTCGTCTCGGTGAAATTCCGTTTAGTGTTCTCCATCGTCGAGCGTATCGTAAAATACCTCGACGATGCCGATCTCGTTGTTCTTCGTCCGTTTCTAGATAGTGCCTCCTGTTTTCTTCGCTGTCTCGCCTGAAAGGCGCGCATCGCCGCGCGCTTTTCGATACCGTTTCGCGTTTCGTATCGCGTTCGTATGTTTTCTTCAGCCCCCCCCTCTCGCGGGGATAAGATCGCGAGATAAATGAATTTGGGGGTGAGACGATTCCCCGTTTCTGTCTTTACGTAACAGACGCAGAACGTTGGCAATTGTGATATCGCTTTGTACGATTAAGCAACATTTTTTTCCCCCTCAAACCCTTTGCACTCGAGAAGTCAGTCGGGCGTCGAAGCTCTCATGGCTTGTACAACAATTGCGAAAGATTATCGCAATATGTGATCGAGCGGTCCCGCGCCAAGACGAGAAATACAAAATGCGGACAAGGATTATCAAATGCTCAAAGGATATACGCTTTTTTCCGACTAATTCCGACACTCTCTGCAAACGAATATCCTCTCGCGGCGCAAAGCGGGAAGTCTGCCGGAATATGACGATCGCTAGGCCGCTACGGGTAGTAACGAATCGATTGACGAGTGAGCTCTTTGGTAACTAGGCTCGGTTTATATATCATCCTCTCACGACTGAAATTTTACTTTCCCAAATAAAGCCGCGTAAGTTCAGGTTCGCCGCGCGCGAAATAGGCTCGCAGATGTAAACCGCGGGACGACGTACACGTGGTTCGCGGGGTATAACGTCGCGACGCGTAAAGCATACGCGTCGACGACCAAGCTTTCTCACTTAGGGAATAGGGGAACTAAGTACTACCGTAGGTGACAAGAACCTTCGTTTCTCGTATTACGTTTTTTTTTCTCGCTGTCGTGTAATCGATGTAGGGTATTAAAATGATTAACGTTAATCGCGCGCGCGCCGTCTTTGGATTAGCGCCTTTCGCCGCGACGCGAGAACAAGTCTCTATATCCAGGTTGAGAGGAAAGAGGGGGGAGGGGGAAGACGACGAGAAAGAAGATAAAAGAGAGGAGCGTCGGCGCTTGTGAACTGAGTCAGTAGAAGGTGTGACGTAGGCGCACTAGTGTTCTTTCCGCTCTGAAACGAATCTGTGAAACGCCAACATCCCTATGCTCTAGACAAGTACTTTTCAAATGTGACAATGTAACCGTACACGCTATATATGATTTTATTATTAAGTATAAGTAAATGAATTTAAACACAAAAATTTATATATTATATATCTATATATATATATATATATATACATACGCAGATATCAATAATATAAAAGTATATTTAACCGGCGGTACTATATAATATATAAATATATATATACATAATAAATACACATGAATGAATTATATGAATATATAGATATATATTATTGTCGTCATCATCGTCGTCGTCGTCGTCGTTGTCGTCGTCGTCGTCGTCGTCGTCATTTTCATCATCAGTGTCATTATCATCTTACTCTTTATCGTTATTATTATTATTATTTTAACTTTTATTGCTATCAGCGAGCATTATTGTGAGTATAACGTTATGCCAATTATACACACGAACGTGAGTATTAAATAAAGCTAGTAAAGAAAGCACCATATATAAGACATAATACATGTACGCATTAACGACGGTCTACACGTACATATAATGAAACATACACATGGACATGCATATGTAACACTGTGTTGTGAGCATTACATTACTTCTTCGTTTGTAGTTAATTAGACTTTTAAGTTCCGTATGATTTAAATTAATTCGATGCAGGTACTCGTGCAGAAAAATGGATGAGTAATTAGCAGAGAAAAGGGTATTCTACACACGTTTTGTATGCGTGTACGACTGTGCTGTGGGTGTGCGCGTGTTGTGTGTGCATGTGTGTATGATGTGAAAGAGGGAGAGAGAGAGAGAGGGGGGGGGGGCGGACAGAGTGAAAACGATAGTTGATTGATCGAAAACGGAAAAGGAAAACAAAGAATACTGCGAAAGAAGAACGGACGAGATCATTGTAATTTCTTTTTTGTTTAATTTAGAGGCTTGATTTTGTTACGGTTGCACCAAAACTTAAGTCTTTTATATCAGTGTACTGAATTGTCGTTGGAATTAATAATCAAAGTAATTATTTATTGACTGCCATTGACTTAATTGAACGTTCGATAAGATCAGTAGTTTCAGTAATCGAATTCTTTAATCTGACAATTAACTTATAGCAAGATAGTAGGGAGATAATTAATTATTAATATATGACACTTCACGAGACATTAAATGTTATGTAATATTTTAGTCATTAGCAGCAGATAAATGTATTATTGTCTTCGGCATAGTTTATTTAAATTTCTTTTAATATATATATTTTATTATATATTATATGTTATATAGATATTATCGAGATGTACGTCGATTCTAAACCATATAACTTATGTTTAATTCATACGTTTTAACCAGTTTTACACGTAATCAATGTTTTCTTTTTATAGATAGACATTTGAAAGATTTTGTGGTTTGTATAATTTATAACGAAGTGTGTAGCGGGCTTTTGATTTGTGACATAAATTTATTTAAATATTTTATTTATGTATGAAAGTACGTAGATCGCGAGATTACCGGGCATTCTTCGACATTTTCGCTATCAATTACGGCACTGCTTTGTTCTTATCGATTGCCATAGAAGCACGTTAATATGTTGATGGAACGACGAAGGGAAGATAAAATTAATGGACAGTGTGCTAATATATACGGGACGTTAATTATTACGTCGGTCAACACGGTCGGCAAGTAATTTACGGAAAGATCGAGGACGAGGGGCCTTCGAGGGTAAAACGATCGACGTCCAGACGATTAATCGGTCCGTTCAATTTCGTAAAATGTCTCCGCCGTAACCGCTTTTATATTCCATGTTTGTCCTTTTCTGTTTCTCTTTCTTTCATCGTCTGAGAGAAAAGCATGAAGCACATAAAGCCTCCGTACCTAAGTGTAACCAAGCGTACCTAGTGTTAACGTGTACTAATATATTATAATAGCTACTCATACGATTATCGTCTGCACCAGTTTATCATTGCTCTTATTATTATTATTATTATTATTAATTATTAATTATTATTTTTATTGTTATTATTATTATATCGAAAAATAAAAAAACGATTACAACCAGGAAAATGAAATACAGACTTGCAGTGGATATTTAATCTTCCTTGACCAATCGAGAAGATTATGCATACTATCAACGGCGATAAGGCGGATCATCTTTCGTGGTGTCTCTAGATGTATTTCAGAGATAAACATGATCGATTCAATTGTGTGCTTAAACACGGACGGCACTGTAGATTCTCCGCGAGATCCGAACGATATATTCGGGTTAATTAAACGACAATGAATTAGAAAAGAAAACGGAATAATTGCTTATATTTTATATATGTACATTTTATATTTGTTTATTTGTGTATAAAAGCTTAGTTATATTATATTGATTCCAAGAGAACTGATGAACTTCCGGTTAATCGTGAGACAACGATTGCAAAATAATGCGTAAAAGTCTTGTATTTTCTGATCACGAAGGAAAAATTGAGCGGATTTTCAGGATAGAATTTGAATAGGAAATAAATTACTCAGGCGACGCCTCATGCTAGAGATACAATATAAATCAGGTAAGATTATACTTTTAACTTTGTAGATAATAACTATCTTCTCTTAAAATAATGATTGATTCTATGCTTAATTAATTTTCCAAGTCCAAGAATGCGCGACACACCATCTTCCTTCACAAATATCTGAAATTACATACATATTAAAACGTATAATATAATAGTATTATGTAAGTTATTAAAATTATTTTAAATTTTTACTACGAGAAGGGCTAGTGCAATTTTGTTGAATTGATCGAATGAAAGGTGATTCGTGAATTTCGAGACGCAAAAGTTTATTAGATGAAATAACAAATACGAAGAATTATAAAAGAAGTTTCGTCTGAATTGATATATTATTGAATTTTAAGTAAACTTTACGATTACTTTATTATATTTTTTTACGGATTGCATCTTCATTAAATTACGTACTGCATTGTTTTTATATTTGAAAAAGTGCTTTCTCTAATAATATTTTAAATTAGATTATTTTATCAATCAAGTTCTAAATATTTCTTTTTGACTCATCTCATTAGTTGATAATTGTTTAAAGACATCGTTCGACACTGACCGAAACTAGAAGAATTAAATCTTTACACGGGTGACGAGATATCTCGAAGGAAAGGATCCTGTCGTGATATTGTCGAATGTAAAACGATACGTACATCTGATCAAAAAGCTGCGATTTCGACGATGCGAAATTCTTGGTCCAAAATAAGTCGACTTTGCGCGATTAATTTTGTTTCGGAACATCGTAATGAAATCTAAATGCACGTCAGATCAAAACTTCACGAGGCATTTACTTATTTTTGGCCAAAGAATCAGAAAGAAAGAAGAAGTCTATTCGTGATTGTTGTCAAATTTATATCCCCAAAATACATATTGATATTAGGTAAGATAAGAGATTAGGGATAATTACGATAAGATTTGAAGTCTATATCTTAGGAACGATTTATACATATATATATATATATATTTAGGCGGGAACATATGAAATATATATATATTTGCACGCGTAATAATATATCCGAATTTTTGTGGTGACCGAACTTTTGCGAATCCATATAGGGTGTACCTAGTCTCCATATTTTCTTAGGAAGAGATCGACGAATGCTTGTAACATTTAATTTTCTCAGCACGACAATTAATTCTCCGTAATTTTTATTAAGATTTATCCGGAAGCGGGTTAGAAGAAGGCTTCTGTCTGCATGGAAGATTAATTCGACAGAATTCGATTCAATTTTCTATGACAGATGACACCTTGTCTGGTGATTATCAGATCAGCTGTGCAAATCTGACCTTTAGTACCTTATTACGACTTAACAAAGAGTTTGGGTTTCGCTCCGTCTTGATTTGACCGGATATCGAGATTCGTGTCGCGCACAACCGGGCCTGATTAAGGTGGTTTGACGACGCGAAAGCAGATTCCCATCTGTGACTTTTTATTATGCATCACGCAGGTATGTTAATGAATGAAGCGCATACGTAGCAAATCGCGTGCTGACGCGCGTCCGTGTCACAGTATCCTCCCAGGGGTGTTATAGAAACGAAAATATGAAAGTGCGACGAACGTAGCGGAATTCCGAGGCGGGGTGAGACGGTCTGCGGTTCGACGTATACCTAATAGGCGCATATATCGTACGCACATATACCGACACATGTACAAATATAAGCATTGCATGGTTTTAAGTGTCTCTGTATTAATAAATGTCTTTGCTGTGTAATACTTAGCGTTAAGAGTAATCGATATAAATGAGCAGCAGTATTCTCCTACCTCGATAACGTATTGAAGGGTGGTACGAGATGCTGGGACGGTGTTGTACACAAGAAAATGCGTTATCGCGCCCAAAATACCATAGTGATAAGACGGTATATGTTGAAGGGGCTAATTGAGACCGTCGAATAAATGGGGCAACACAATGATTTGCCGATAATAAAATTAATAATTATATAGTTAATAAATAATATTAACTGTATGTGTATGTGAGGGCTGTCAGAGAACTGGCTGCCACCGGGAAATTATTATCGATTTTATTATTGAGAAATAGCTGCGTTGTCCTTTTTAATCTTAAGGAGCATAGCCTTTTAGTATGAAGCAAATCGAGAGGAAAGGGTGGAAGCATGTGGGGATGAATCGTGTTCTTCGTAGCATGTATGTGATTAACTTGTGCCACTCGTACCGTAAAGGGAGACCTTTATCGAGATACCGATGTCGCAATGACGTTTGTGAAAATTCCATAATTAGATTAGAAACGCCGAATGAGCAGAATTTAAAGAAAAGAAGGAGAGATATCGCTATATATCATCAGGGTGAAAAATCGAGTAACCTCCCGAATTAAGAAGGTTGCATCTCAAAGTGCTCTATCACACTTCTCACGGGAATTATAGGCAGCCTTTGGCGTAAACCCCTCTATAAATTACCGTATGCAAACGAGAATCCCATTAATTGCCGCTCGATAAAATACCCAATATTAGCTCGTTATATTTTGCTTCGTTATCCTGCTCGGTGGGTTCGATTTAATTAGAATTTGGACACGGCCTTGTAACAATCTCGAAACGTTTATCAACTATTGTGCTGAGCGTCAAATCGAACCAGGTGTCGGTCCATTTGACACCCGACAGAACAAGTGGCGTTATTTTGGCAGAGAATTTTACGTAGCCTTCAGGTATTTAGGAAAAGATCGGAAGCTTTTCGTTTGTAGACATAGCGGAGGGAAACGCGGATTAATTTTAAAAAATGTCGAATAACACAATTAGCATGGATGTGTGGGAGGGAAGGACAAATCCGTCGACTTGCCAGAAACAAGCTGTTCCGTCACTAATGCCGAGTCTCTGGTTTTCTAAACGACAATATCCATAATTAATATACCTACACACACACACACGCACATACACGCTAGCTATCAAAGAGCCGAAAAAAGGGTCGTGCGAAATTTTTACGGGATAATGTAACGGGACAACGACGTTGCGCAACGTGGCTGTTTATCTTCTTCTGGAAATCGAAAGTAGCGAAAGTGATGTTGCAAGAAACAAGAGCGTCGGATGCTGCACACGATCTTTCCTCCTAATCGGCAATAGCGTCACTCGCCGTTCGCCATTCGCTATTCGCCATTCTTCACTTCGGTTGAAATTACACCGGGCAGATCGCGTACTTCGCGCTGAGCTACGAAATCTGTGAATTTCATTCTCTTTGCAACTGCATTCAGTTTAAAACTACGCAATGTCGCTGGAAGAAGCCGCGTGATTTTTGTTTTCATTTGCAACAGCGTGATATTAAAATTAAGGGTCGAGTTGCCAATTGAGCTTGAAACCGAGCAACATTGATCTTGTCTTGTTAATATTTTGAAATTATACGTGAGTTAAATTTGTACCGATGTAGGTAGAAGACGAGAACGTGTTCTCTCAGTTGAAATTCAAGCCGTAGAAACCGATTTGTGTTCGTGGGTGTTTTGTCGCTGGGACGTACAATGTAAGAACGGCGTTGGCTCGACGGGATAATACGGCAGGTTGTCGCTTTAAAGCGGATTTAATCTGGGATGTGTTTAACGGCACGCGAACGCTTTTGCATTTTTGATTCTCGCGAGGGAATGTATCTCCGAGGCATTTCTCAAACCCCTTGGAAGATTATTCGTATTAGGGAACAATTTTTGGAGGAGGGACGTCGGATCGTTTTTTCACGGCGATTTTGTGATTAATCGTTATCTCTCTCGTGCAGCAATTACGAAACATGCATTTCGCAAAAAAAAAGAAACAATGATGTTCTCGCGCGAGCTTATTACGCGCATAAGAGGGGGGGGGGGGATTCGGACGTTAACGTTAATCTAACTTTTAAGTCTACGCTTTCGCGCATAGGATAAAGCTAGTGAGAAGAAACGGGGATACTTAATCGTTGACTGATATAGCGAAAACAAAGTCACGCGGATCCGGTATGGTGCATCGCCATATTTTCTCCGTATCGAAAAACAAAAAAAAAACGCGAACAAAAGATTAGACATGTATTTTTTAAAGATCTCCTTGACCAGGGAAATAAAGCGGTGAAGAGAGAAGAGAGGTAGAGACGTTCCCGTTAGTAGGGACACGATGAATTTTATAATCAAATTGCAGATTGACGACATAACACAGCTCCACCGTACCAGCTTGGTTGCTCTACAGGGAAACACACTAACTCGAGACACACTTTTGATAGTTGAGATTTATTTATCTCGGCAAATGTATTGCGTTGCACTGTATTTTTTTACGGTATCACTCTCCACTTTCCTTATATCTCCGATGCCCGCTGTAGCTATAAGACTATATAACGAAAAACACGCAAATCGGAGAATTATTCTGCATCGGATGTGATTATGATGAATTATTGGCTGAACATGTACATTTCTAAAAGGACTTTCTCCCGCTGGCTGACGTGGCCTACCGCGACACAAAAAGACACAAGACTTACGAAACAATTTCATAAAGAGTACACGCAAAGTAAATATAAGTAAAGTGTTACGCATATATCTTTCTTAGCAGGCGATTTGCGCGCGCGGGAGGAGGCTATAATGGCGATTGAAAATATTTCACACCGATCCTCTTCCTCGGCGGCGCAGGCGGCGGCACATTCGGAGATACACCGAGAGATAAACGGGAGCTTTCAGACGATGAAGCGCCCGCGCCGGGTCGGCGCGATGAAAGTGGCTCGCTTGAGAAACCCGGGCAATTCATTATCCGCGTGAAAATAAATGAGCGTCGATTTTTACAAGGGAATCGGCCGTTGTGCTTTTCGCGAAACGGCCGTACCGGGTTAAGGGTTCAAATGGACAGGGAGATAAAGATACAAGAACGGGAATGCGCGGCGGGCAACGCGGCACGTGCCAATAATAAGAAACGACACAAAGAAAAATATACGCGTACGTGAGAATCTTAGGGTATATACGAATAAGTGTTCCTTTGACTCAGCGTGTCCAATCCGGGAAGAGAAAAGAGAGAAAATGAAAAAAAAAAAAGAAGTATCGTCGCGAGGGACGAAGTAATTAAGGCGTAATCGTAACGCGACGCGTTTTCACGTACGAAACGGATGCGTGAAATCGCGCGGAAAAAAAAAGTTCGGTGATAGTCGTGTGCTTATCGTATTAAGCGACCGATATTTAATCCGGTAATACGCGCAAATACTATTATCGTTAAGCAGCTATTTATTGGATAACGTTAAACATAAGTAAATCGAGATAACGGTATTCTAAATAAGCGATTATCGTCCGTGTTGACGGACGGCGACTTACGGGGGGAGACGAGAAGAATGCAAATCAGTCGGCAAGGGTTGACGAAAGTGAAAAGCGGGCTGGGTCGGTCATTTTCGTGTAGGCCTTTCTCCGTGATTAGATTCGATGCGTATCGGTGGACAAGTCCGACCGCTAGCAGGTCGTTACAGGCTGTTCTGGAATTCGCCGTTCAGGATCGAGGAAGATGCGATTTCTCGCGCGAGCGTCGACGATTAATCGTAATTCCCGACGCGTCTTCAAGAGCACATTCGGATCTAGCGAAACGCTCAGGTTTCAACCTCTATACCGTCGAGAGCTCCGCGAAATAGCCTTCGTACAAAGACGTTTGTTCGAGTTTGATTCTACGTGTATTCCCCTTGAAACACTCTCCTCCTCACTTTTCCCTCATTGGCCTCGAAAGGCCTCCGTGCGCTTGTGCGCGTTTGTTACCCGCGGTTACTTAATAAATAACGCAACGTGCATTCGAGTGGTCGTAGCAAAGCTGTGTGTGGTTCTCATTTGATATTTAATTTACTTTGTGAGAACAGTTTCGTTACATCGATTGTCTTCACGTACGATTCGGGAGCCGAAGAAGTTAAAATGATTTCGTCAATTGCTCGCTCAGCTCGAAGAAAGGGCAAGGGATGCCGTTACGCCAATACGATCCTTTGCAAATGAATAATGTAAGATTCAATGGCTTTACGAAAGCTACATTCGGCTAAAGAGGATCGATCTGTTCATAATTAATTAATTATCTCATTTATATATACATATATACATATATATATAAGAAAGTAAGTACCTGTAAGAAATAAGTAAAAAAGTCAGTCGTAGAGTTCATTTTATTACACTTATATCATACGTCAGTAATGAATCATATAAGTCGTATTAAACAAATATTTATATTAGAATGTAATCGACGTTAAAGTATATGGAAGCACAAACATACATCATCGAACGATAAGAGGGAGATTATGAGCAGATCGAGAGTTTTCATTCTTCCAGAATTGCGTTAAGCCCCTTATTTGGATACAGCCAACTACAAGTGCAATCGTTACCTCGACGCATTTACAATGGAAGAAAAGAACTGATAAGCCAAGCAATTATCAAAAGAAAAAGAGAGGAAAGATTAATTAATGATTAAAGGAACAGATTAGAGAAGCATCGTCGTCTTTTATCAGTCACCGACTGTCGCTATATTTCGACCCATCGTAACGGTATGGTATCGCGATAAGGTATCATACGATTTTCGTGGCGAGCGTAAACAGGGTGTTAAAAAAATTTCAAGTTCGATCGGCCGCGAGGCCCGCGAGTCGAGGGTAATTTGCGACGCGACAGGGCGGATCGTGACGCCGATTTGCTCCGCGATGAGAAAGCTCGCGTGACAAATGTTATTTTCCACTTTCGACTCTGCGTTCGCATTCCGAGCGCACATTCGTACGGGAACATTATTTCAAAGTGGCACGATTCTCCTCGTTTTCGAACGACGATGTCGAGGCCGAAGAAGCGGCGTAGAGCTTCGCAGGTGATGGAGCTTCCAAATCAAAGTTCTTATTAAAGAGGCCTACTAAGTGGATGTTTTCTTCTCGTACAATTCAATTCTTTCTTGCTTCCTGGAAGTTTTAATCAACTACGATCGTCCCAAAACGGAGGCTGTGCCGCGGCCGAGACAACGCTTTTACGCAGGTGACTCGTTTCTTATTGCGCTCTTCGCGTACGCGAGGATGCGAGATTTGTCCATTATTCTTTTGACATATTTCGATTTCCACTTGTCAGCCGTGTGTCTTAGGTCCGTCGAGGTTTCCCCATGACATATCAATGAAAGTTTTCGAGGATTTCTATGACGAGGTTCGACGAGCTAAGCGGCGGTTGTGTGAGTCGTACAAGAAGAGGAGAGAGAAAGAAAACGAAAGTGTTAACGAATCGCGGTGGCAATGACGAATTTTCGTATCGGATAAAAATAGAAGGAAGGGACGACGAGGCTCGATCTTGTCGTATATTCCGTTCGCTCGACGTCGAGGATGGTGAACAGGTGTAACGCCTACTTTTTCCAAGTGCTTCTTCGGATTCAGCAAGCCGGAACTCGCAACGAAAGTTACATCTTCGTCCTGAAAGTCTCGCAGTCTCGCGATTCTTGTTCCGTTCTCTCTTCTTTTTTGCCTGTGTCCACGCACGCTTACACACATCACGATGGAATTATGCCCAGGTAAAGTCCTACTCTGTGCGCATCGTAACTGCTAGAAGTAGCGTACGAGCTATAGACTTAATCCTTTGCACTTGGATATGTCGGTGTTAGGCGAATAATATTTTGTATCGTTGTAATCTAGTTATTACGCCCGAGAGGAAACTCAACGAGTATGTTATAAATACATGCTGATGAGTGAAATCGGCGAGTGCTCTCGCATGATTCGTTGTCGCTGCCGGAAGGATTGTAGCACCGATCCCGAATTCCAGGACTGGACAAGTATTTCAAATAAATCATTTTCTTTCAATCAAAATTTATTAATGCATTTTATGCCTTGCGATATTTTTTTTAAACAACGTCCCGATATTTGAGATATATCTCTTGAAAAGCAGTGCAAGTGATAATTTTTATTTCGTTTTTTATGAAGTAAATTTTCGTGGAATCTTACCCAGTTCTGGAGTTGAGAATGATATCTGACAAAGAATTCGAGAATCTCGCATCTTCTCGATCCTTTGCTCGCGCGTACCCCTTCCCCAAGTTGTTCTGATACGGCGGGAAAATGCGGAAAACTCTTAAAAAAAAAAAATTGAGAGAAAAAATTTGCGAAAAAGTGAGAAAAAGAGAAAGAGCACTCGATGGATTTGAACATCCGTTCGTAAGTAGTACGTTGTTCGAATATAGTTAATAAAGCGTCGGGGCGAAGAATATTTTTTCTAGGAATGTTAGTGGACCATGGCAGCAGGAACATTAATATCGTAAAACCGCGGCGAATTTCATAATTTATAAATTGCAGGAAAATCCAAAAAAAAAGAAAGAAAATGATGCAAAACGGAAGCTGTAAGTAACGGAGGAAAATTACGCGTGCAGAAAAAAAGAAACATCGGCCATCGGCTAAGGGGAAAGCAGTGGGACTTGTGAGGCAGTCAAATGATATTTGAATGATAGTATAAATGCAGAGTCGGGGGGTGTAGCCAGTAAAAACTTTTTTTAGACGTCCTGGAATGAGAAAAAGGAAGTAGGTGATTCATTGATTGATTGATTGATTGATTGATTGAAGTGTGTGTGTGTATGTGTTTGCGCGTGCGCGCGCGCTCGCGCGCGTGAGAGAGAGAGAGAGAGAGAGAGAGAAGATTGGGAATGTAAGAAACCAAAAAAGAAAAAGAAAGAATGCAGAGAGAATGTGAGAGTGAAGAAGGTAACGAGAAAGAATGAAGAGAAGTTGAGAAAGAGTGGCATTAACAGAGGTAGAAAAACAATATGAAAACGATAATATTATAAGCAACAAGAAGTGCTTTTATGAAATACAATATTATTTATACCATCCTGATGACGTATATATATATACATATACATGCATATATATATATAAATATCTATATCTATATACATTATATCTATATATGGTAAGTGATAATGTAAGAAAAAGGAATGTGTATTATGTAACAACAAGGTATAGATAAGTATATTAATATATTACAAATACACATATAAGTATACATATAAATATACACATATATATTAAAAATTATGACCTATTATGACTATGATAATATTATTAATATTGTAATAATTCGTAGTATTATATTGTGACTAGTACAGCATTAAGTAATAAAGGTTGTCCTGTATGTGAACATGGGTATATTATCAAAGGTATATGTATTGACTTCAACACATTGGTATCCTTCCACGCCACACTTCTTCTACCGTCCCCTTTCTTTCAACGTATTTCTTCATCTTCATTTATTCTGCGTCATATTTTCTTTTTATTTCCACTAGCGGAGAGACGAAGGGTCTATTAAAAGCAAGAAGTTATAAAGGTAAGTGCGGTGTTAAAAAGTTTATATCGATATAATTAATGATTGTAGTAAAAATTAATTCTTTTTTTTTATAGTTAACCATTATGAAGGTCGATAGATTGATCTTGCCAGTAATTAAACAATACGAATTGCATAATTACATTATGTTTGTTACCCGTCATAAGAGCAAATACTGTATAAATAGATACTCAAAATATACTCTAATGTTAATTATCACGAGTAAATATTTGTCAATAATTATTGATATAATATCTGAGACTCTTCGTGTTGAAACGCTGGCTATATAGACAAATTAAGACACAGTTGCGCATAAAATTGTAATCATTCAGCTGCAAAAAAACTCAATCAAAGAAAAATATAAATAAGATATTACGTGAAATTACGTAAACGTAAAATTGCGTATCTAATAACAATATTACAATAAATAAAAAATTTCTGCATGTGTCTTATTAGAAAGATTAATGTTGAAACAACTGGTATTTAAATAATTGCACATGTCTACAAATTAGTGATTATTTTTTAAGTTTTATCAATAAAAGACAAAATTGTATACAAGGTTGTCTCTTAGCTTTTTTCATACATCGATAGGCACGTGACTTATCTTTTTCACTAAATAAATATATTTTATCTTATTCCGCTCTGTCAACTAATCTCGGAGATAAGCTCGTTAGCAGGAGGAGAAATAGAGAAACTTTTTAAGAAGAAAGATAGAGAAGCTCTATCGAACCTTTCAAGTATCGCCAATTCATCCAATGAAACGAGCTCGTTCGCAATGTCGTTACGTAACGTATATCGTACGTAATAATCGTACGTAACGTCATGCAATCTTGTCATGTCATTTTCACACGTTTACGTCCCAAGTAAAACGATACGTGCAGAGGGGCTTCTCGTATCACTGAGTGTCGATCCGTTCTTCTGTGATGACCGATGTTGAATGAATGCGCGAGCACGAATAGGTGAGCCGTATATAATAGCGAAGACCCATACGTTCGTAATCAGTAAAGTGATACGCAATGATGGAGAATGGATCGTGCGCTGTTATCCGGTCTTCCGCAGGTACGTGAAATCTTCGAACAAATTTTCCTCTGTCACTGGACGAAAAATTCCTTTACAATTTCACCGAGAAAAGTAATAGTTATTTTTCCAATTAGCGTGATATATTTTTTGTTTTAATTTTAAATAAATAATTACGATATCGTTATTTTTTTGTAACTCAGTTTTTATTAAAATTTTATTAAAACATGATGCAAGGTTCGTTCTGAGATAAAAACTTATTTTATAATTTTACTTCTTTTATTTAATTTTATTTAATGATATAATCAAATTATTATTTTATGTTTTATATCAGTCATGGAATGAATAATGAAATAATAATAAGATAACACTGACAGTAATAATTTATGATGATAAGACTATTATTAAACTATGCTAGTTATTTTGGTTATCATATAACGATTAAAAACCGTTTATAAAAATTACAAATTATAGTAGTTTTGTAAGCTAATAATTTACTAATCTTAAAAAATATTTTAATAGAAAGATTAATAATAAATCTCGCAGCTTTCGTACATAATTTTCACATTAAGTGAATAAAATTTAACCTTTTTACTACAGTGCTGGCACAGCTAAAACCATTGACGACAGTAGAAAATTTACTCAAACGACGTTTGCAGAAATTTTTATCAATCAGCGATATCCGAATATTTCAGGCGATTACTGTTACTACGCTACGTTAACAGCAGCATTTTATCGAATAAACGATAAAAGAGACGTGCTGGGTTGAACGTACTTAGGGATTAAAAAAATTTTGAAATGTCGATAATTTAAATGTAATTTTTTAGAATCAGACTTTGACACAAACGTGTGATAACAATTCCTTCAATGTTTGTTTCCTCCCGCGTAAAATAAATTAATGTTGTGAAACTTTATGAAAAAATGTTCTTTTTAAACCCCTTGCAACGAAAGAAGATCATACGGCGGATTTTAGTGCTAAATATACATAAATCTCTAAAGTTTCCAAGGATTCTTCAATAAAATAAACTTTTCTATGCGTAATATATTACAGTTTTAATTTCGGATTATTGCTAACTTATTTATTCTTCATAATTTCTTATAATAAACCATTTGATTACGTCACATTGTATGTATTAGCATCAATTTTACGTGGAACGTATAATTTATAGCTGATTGCTAGTTTATAATCTTTGAAACTTAATAATCATGAGGCTTCAAATGATTTACATCTACACATAAAATTTAAATTTATTCTCGCTTTCTTAGAAACATTACGTCGAGTATTCTTGAAGAATCGCGCTTTTCATTGAACATTTGATGTTTTACAACTCATACTCTAATGATTTTGTAACGGCTTGTAATAATGTAATTTTCTATATGAAATATTTTAGTAAACAGCAGTGAGAGCTTAATGATACTGTCGTTGAAGTAAATATTATTTAAAATAAATGAAGAATGTTAGAGTGAGGATAATAATATAATTGTCATGTAATTTATAAAAGTAGTAAAATTAAATGACAAGATACTTGAGTGACAAAGATCTTGCATAATTTCGAGAGTCAGTTCCTACGTCTTGCGAAGATATGTTACATCATTGTCAACACCATGACTACAGCTCACGTTACTTTACGAACACATGTTGCAAATAGGTTCAAGTTTATTTACGTATTTATTGCGACCATGAAGCATCGTGATCCGCGTAATATCTGCAAGTTTCGTTATTATTAAGGCCATTCTACAATTGCGTAAACGTAGTTGTAGGGTTGTAGGAGTAGAAGTAGTAGTAAGTGTTGTACATCAAAGTAATATACAATAGAGTGAGATACGTCGTAATTGAAATGAATGATTAGTTAGCTTTTACGTCCTATATCGTTGTAGTCGTGGAAGATCAAGTTCAGCCATCTTTTACAACAGGCTTTACAATCGGAAATGCTAGTTTAAAACTGTGTTTTACAACACTGTACAACCGCTAACAACCACGTTTACGCAATTGTAGAATAGTCTTTAAACTGATATACGCATGTTAGTTCAAATGCAATTTATTTCAGTGTTTTATCTTATCTTGCAGCTGTTAAATAAACATAACACTGCTTTGAAGATCAGAAATATTTGTAATACTATCCGTAAGTTTTTCCCGTAGCGCTTCATACTACTTTGACATGCTTAATTTTCAGACACGATAAAACGGTTCCAAGTTTATCTAAGAAAACATGAAAACGATGACAAGTTGGTGATTTCGGAGGCCGTGGAGAGGCCAGGTTCGAAGCCCGGCGACAATTACACATCGGTGTTGATCAGAACGAAAGTCGTCGGTACACGCGGAGATGGAAGTCGTTAGTTTCATTACTTTTATTTTTAGCTCTATATCATTACAAGGACAAACGAAAAGTGTTAGTGGGACCCGATAATGTCTGATTTCACAAAACGAAATAATTTTAATTTACGTAACTTCACAATCACGATAGAGATAGTGGGATACAGAACAATATCTTATTATTTATTTTCATCGATTCAAAATTACGTAATATTTCAAGAAAGCATATATCTTATGTTTATATTTTAAATGAAAACTTATTTTACGGCAAATTTTATTAATTCATTGTCTAAACAGAAGTGAGTTTTATTAATTCCTTTAAATGTTTTCATTATTCACCAATTGAATTGGTCTCCTGGTTTATTACATTTCCAGTGTTAGTTTTGTGGAATTTTATCTATATCGTTTTAGTTAAAAAAAATTTTTTTTAAATATTTATCTTGTATTAAAAAAATAACTATGTTATAAATGTAGCACACATGAATACGCATACATGGATAATTTCTTGAATTTTTTTCTACGTGTGCACAGCGTACGCCAAGACTTTTATGACGAAGACGATCGTCCGAGATAGCAAAATCTCCACGTTGGTAGATCTTTCCGATTTATTCCGTATGGAGGCACATGCTTATACAATAGTATTGCCTGTCCTTAGATCCTTTGGCCCTCAATGTATATATGCCGACAAAGATACTATAATAATGGAGGATTTAGCTGAAAAGGGATACGTCAACTGCGAGAGACGCAACTATATGGACTTGGATCATACTATTTATGCCTTAAAGGTACGTTTATTCAGCTGATAATTTGATTCTGATGGCCCGTGTCCACGCTGGAACTTTATCATTCCATAAAAGCTGCATGTTGACAGGCTACACATTTATCGGAACTCGAACTTGGACCAAGTTCTAGTATCGACCTTGAGACATGCACTGCTTATATATTATCTCCATTTGCTGTGATACAAAAAATTGATAAGAAACGATAATAACAACCAGGAGATGATACCAATGTGGCTAGTATTATCTTCTATGGATTAGAATAGAAATTTTTGACTGATCAATATCACAGATTACTGTGATATAATATATGATATAATCCGACATTTTATGATACTTGTCAGGCTTTTGTACATTGGAATGATATTAATAAGAACTTTTAATAATAAAACTTGCTAGGTTTTTATATCTATGCGATTATAAATAACATAAATCTGGACTTCTTTAATTAATAAACCAATCTGACTGAATTAATCTCAACTGTTAATTTTTTGTCATTATTTTATTAGATGGCACTCTTTTCCTCACATGTTAATTTTATTGCATGTCGAGAATCAAAGATAATTCTTAAAATTTGAAAATTAATAGCTAAATGATATTTTGATATTAATTATATTTTTATCATTTCTCTGTAAAACTACTGCCGAAAGATATTTTCAACTCTTATCAAATTTTAATTGACTTTATTTATAATCCAAGAATTTGTCAGTAATTCGGCAATTTTATAACTACATCGATTTTGAGAGATTTACAGTTGTATAAATACATATTTTTTATTCACCTGAATATCTCACTTAAATTAATAGCATATATTTTTTATATTCTCCGCAGAAACTTGCCAAGTTACACGCGTCGAGTCTAGCTATAAAGATCAATGATCCGCGGCAGTTTGACACGCTCAACATGCATATCGAAGAAATAATTTACAAGAACAATTCCGAGACATCGGTAATGAGGGCGTGCACCGATATGTGCGTGAAGTCGATACTACAATATTTAGACATGGTAAAGACACAAACGCCGGAGTTGCAAACCATTAAACAGCACATTGCCATCTACGTCGACAAAACGTACGATGCAATGCGTCGACTGTTCGTCGCACCGAAGCAAAAATATGACACGATCTGCCACGGTGATCCGTGGGTCAATAATTTGCTCTTCCTACACGACGACGACGGCAGGATAATCGATCTAAAGATGGTAGATTACCAGATAATCAGGTATACCTCGTTGTCTACGGACATCCTTTACTTCATATATAGCAGCGTGCAATCGTCGTTAATCGAGAGGAGTTTCGAGAGCCTCATCAAGATCTATCACAACGAGTTTCTCAGTGAACTTCAACGATCGCGCGTAGACGAGAAGATTCTGACGGAGCTCGGTATGGAATGGCTGAATAAGGAGTTGCGAACTTACGCGTTTTACGGGCTGCTCATTGGGTGCTTTATGATCAATCCGATTTTGGCGGAGGAAGAGGACGTTAAGCAATTTGAAACGGTGGACTTCGGTACGACGAATCCGTTCTATCAAGCAGACGCGAATTCAGCGATGAGCGAGAAGAAAACCAATCGCGTCAGGTGCATCACGTCTCATTATTATAGGAGACTACATTTGGGTATTATTAGTGACGATATCGAACCGATTTCCATTACGAGACAGGATTAGCAATAAGATCGCTCTTTTTTTTTTAAGTTTGCCCTTTTGTGAGTAAATACCTTTACACTGTTAAGGCTATAGCATGAATTTTTTAAATTTCCTTTATACAACCTATACGTACATGTATGTAGGGTGTTCCAGGAAGAAAGGTTAATATTCTGGGAGGTGATAGTATCGGTCATTTTAAGCAAAAATGTTCATATGCATATATGTCCCATTCCCCACTGTTTCCGAGATAGAACTTGAACAGTTCTACAATGTTATCAGCACAACAGACGTATAAGAGTAAATTCCCGTAGACGTTTATGAGGTTGGATGAAGGGTGAAGTGTACGGGGGAAAAAGTAAATGCGCGAGACATTCAAGTAGCTCTATCTCGGAGACAGTGGGGAATGGGACATATATTCATATGAACATGTTTGCTTAATTCCAAAAGGTAGTGAAGGCTCCCAAAAACAAAGTATATATATAAAGCAATAAAAGTCATAATTTCTCTTTAATAAGAAACGAACGTTTCGACCCTTCTTCGGGTCTTCTTCAGTGAAACTCGTTTAAACCGAATAAAACGTAAGACACAATCTTAGAAAATCTATGACTTTTATTGCGTGAGAACTGAGTTCTGTTCATTTTGTGGCTCACATTGGCACTTTCCCCTTTCTACGTATTTTTGGTGAAAATGACCGATACTACCCACCACCCAGAATATTGGCCTTTCCTCCTGGAACACCCTGTATATTTTGCGAAGTGTCTCTATAATTGTTTCTTGCGAGGTATGCAGCTCGGAATATACAGGGCGTTTTGGAAAGCTTGCGGAGACATGTCACACGCGAATAGAAGTGATTTTCGAAATCGTAATATTAATGCGTCAGCAGGACAGAGATATAAAAGACAAGTGGTATATTGACTCCAGGTTGCACAAAATCATTTCTTAACAAAGCGGTTGAGTAACGATGTTCTAAACGGCGATTTGTGCAAACGGCGGTCTTTCTCACAACACAATTTCGAACTCGTGCCGAAATCTATCCGCGACGCCCGTCTATTTCATCGCTGCGGTGTTATTCCATTATTTCAAAGCGATATTCTACTGTGATTATTGTTACCGACGAGACCGCATTGCAGACATCCCGGGGTGAGGTAATCCTTCATGTTTATTAGCCTCATTATTTTATATTATGCGGGAGAGGCATAAGTTAACTCG
Organism: Vollenhovia emeryi; assembly: GCF_000949405.1. NCBI lineage: Eukaryota > Metazoa > Arthropoda > Insecta > Hymenoptera > Formicidae > Vollenhovia > Vollenhovia emeryi. The sequence continues at coordinate 2,972,167 of NW_011967244.1, read as the reverse complement.
CCTTAGCAAAATCCCGCTGAAAAGGTCGTAAGAAGGTAACCGCGGCCAAGCGATATCATCTTTATCAAAATTACTTTTATTTACACGCGGATTACATATGTACCGTTATACATGTATAAATTATTCGTATCAAATATCAATGACATCAGCCCGCGTGACCGATTCATCCGCGCGAGCTTAATCGCTGTTATTAGAAGCAATTGAAAGGGAGGACGTAAAAACATATATTTCCAATTGAATTTTGTGTGCAACCAAGTGCCGCATGTAACAGAAAGGTGAGAGATCAGCGGAGAAAGCGGCGGTAATATCGAAGGTTAAATCACTCGATGCCCGGGCACCGGCGCTCAAGACGGTTTCGTCGTGGAATTAATAGGGAGGCGATGTGCGGAGCCGTGTCGTTTGACTAGGACGGATGCGTGCGATAAGTTAAGGTGTCAGTTTCGCGGCTTGTGCAGCGGGCCAATGTCCCAGGGCGTGGGAGCGCCTGTCGTTTAATTGCCACACTCTTCTCTTCTCGTTCCACCGGCGGAGTGTTGCATTGTTCCCCGCACAGGCACGCGGAAACACGCGTGTAACGTCGAGAGGAATATTTAAAATGCCGGAAGGACGCGTTCTCTCGCGCCTCTCGGCGCGTTACGTGGGCTCCCTTGCCTCGCCTATTGTTCGGCGACGCCGTCGGTGTCCCGGGTGTCCGCGTGGTAGAAAGACATCGATAAGGATCCACGATCTCGCCGGCGGATTAAGGCCCCGACGACGTAACGTTACGTCGTCCCACACCGCGGGGAGCAGGAACATTTTTAGAAAGTACGACGAACATCGACGTTGGATGATTGCTATCTTTATTCTTAATCCGCGCTCGCGCGAGTTCATATTTCCCGCCGCGCTCGTGGATACGCGCGCGTATTCATTATCGCGCGGAACGGCGATATCAGCGCGCGATGAAATTACGTATCGCGAAAAACATGGGCGATTTTTTGGGGATGGTGCGAATTTCACGATTTATGTGTTTTCGTTTCGTCCCATCGGATCGTTGGCTCGTATCAGGGACCAATTTGCCTCGTGCACCGGCGGGGCTGGCAAGTGAAACTCGTTACTTGTAACGAAGTTACAGTTACGGTCACTTTTTTCGGTAACTCTAACTTAACTTCATTACTTTCTCTCCATCTGTAACTGTAACTTAACTCAGGTACGTCTTTTCGGTAACTAGTAATTTAATAGATATATCGACAGTTGCTTTATATTTTAAATCTCTGCAGATCGCATTAGGCCTTGTATTACATTAATGCACAAACGCCTTTATCGACGCTTTACGATTCAAATGCAAATTTGATATTTTTATTTTCGTTGCAAGAAAGTAACTGCAAAGTAACGATTCGTCACTTTCGGAGTAACTGTAACATAGTTGCATTTTTAGCGAAGAAACTGTAACTAGATACTTTTATAAAGTAACTTTCCCAACCCTGTGTACCGGATACCCTCGAAAGTCTCGCGAAATGCGTCGTCAGTGAAATAGTCTCTGCAACGATCACGTATTTGGTAAGTTCATTAACGACTCTTTCGGTCACTGCCGTTGCACGAAGCTTAATAAGTCTTGCGAGCTAATAATCAACAGTACACGGAGAGAAAGTTTCTTAAAGTTTATCCTGAGAATCAGGTGATCGTGGGACAACGTGGCATTTCAAAGAATTGTATGAGAGTTTTTTGAAATTTTACCATGCATTCTACAAATAATTATACTTAATTTTACTAGTAGAATGTATGGTAAAATTTCAAACAACTCATCCCAGATAGCAATGCATGTCTAAAAGATGTCGTAAAGATATCTTTAAGACAACTTTTAGACGTACACGTCTAACAGACAACTTAATGCCGCCTAAAAGACGTCTTTTAGACATACATGCTATCTGGGATCTAGTTGTTCAAAATGCCACGTTGTCCCACGATCACACGATTTCCAGGGTAAATTTTAAGAGAAAATTCTCTCCGTTCATACATTAATGCGATTTATGTTAGTTAAATTGTATTCGTTGAGATAAGATGTAAATTACAACATGTTCATTCGAAATGTAACAGTTCAATAGAATCAATTGTTTGTGATGACGCAAATGAGTCCTTTAAATAGAGATCGAAGTGTGCGATAATAATCCGCGCTCGTTGAAATATAAGGAACAGAATATTCGGGGCGTACATTAATTCCGCGATACAACTTGAAAATACACCCGGTAGTAAGACGGTTCGCCCGCTCGGGACTTGTATCTGTTCGAAAACTATAATAATTGAATAGAATTGTTTGAGGTAACGTTAACGAATGCATTAAAACAAAGCTCAAAGTATGCGATGATAATCCGCACTGATTGAACTGAAAGGAACAGAATATTCGGCGTACATTGATTTTCCATAACTTGGAATATTTCCATCAGATTCGCCCAAATGACTTTCGAAATGAAACGAAACAATCGATCGGCGTGGTTGATTATTTATTATCAATTATCCAACAATTATTTATTAACCAAACAATTTTACATAAAATTATATATTCGCGACATTTGTCATATTTCGATAACTACCGGACGTACGACGTTAAATTGCATATTTTAGTTGATCGGTCATTAGTCGATGCAATATTTCGTTGATCAATGTGTTACCATTGTTAACATTTCCGAGACAACGGTTTGAATCGCGCGGCACGCGACTCCGGGCTGAAGTTGCCGCGCGTCTTCTAATTTGTGCGCCGCCGCCATTAACGGAGCGTGGACGGCACGGGACGGATCGTCTCCGGGATGAGCGGCGTCACGCCACGTTCAATTGGTAAGCGAGATCCATATTAACCCTGCCGTTTATCGCCGATCACCCAATTATCGCGTCGTGTGTAACAGATTCGGCGCTCGTACCTGATATTTTGCTAGGGCGTGTATCTCGCGAGCGGGAATCCACCGGCGAGAAGCGACAGTCGTATCCCAGCGAGAAATGATTCGTCGATCGATGTCGAAACGACGCCGAATCGTCGTCAACTTGACGGTGTCGAACGATCGACGAATCATTTCTCACCGGGATACGATTGTCGCTTCGCCGGTGTCGCGTCGACGTCAGTTTGACGGTGTCGATTCGACATCGCTTCGACAACGATCGACGAGTCGTCTCTCGCCGGGTCATAAGTGTTCGATAATGAAACGACAACCGCGAGAGTGTATTATTAGGGAGCTTGAATTATTAGTCGAAGTACTCGGGGAAATGCAGGAACGCGAAGTTAGGCGCAACAGGTGTGGAGCGTCGCCGCGTCACTTTTGGCGCGCGCCTATGCTGCACCGCGCGATGCGCCCAGCGCCCCTCCGCCATCTTAGATGGCGTTCACGGTTCATTTGCGTATCGTCGCGGGCGCTCGAACGCGCTCGCAGTTTCGCGTGTTTTACCTCTCGACTGTAGGCAGCGTGTGATTAAGCGTGCGTCGTGCGCGATTAACATTGAGCGCGTTGTGCAAAGTGCCGCGCGATCGTTGCGTCCGAGTGACTAACGCGCTTAATTGTAACCAGCGTGTTTTCCAGCGTGCAGATATGTCGGTGCGACTAATTGTGAGACGCGGCAACGGAGAAAGGGGAGGTGGCCTCGGGGAGGCATCGCTGGCGGTGGCGGTGGAGCAACCGCGAGGTGAGCGTTTCATAATTTATTCCATTATTCATTACTGATGAAAGTAAACCTTGGTTTGCGCAGTGGCGGTTTTAGAGCATTGTATAATACAATGCTGTAACAAATATCAACAATAATAATAATTGTGTAATATGCACAATTAGTTTTTGCAATATTAAAATTTTTAAGCGTTCGGTAAAATATTCAGTAAAATTCTAAATTAAAATCTTTCTCTATTGATAAAATGTAGCGCTCAGTAAAATATTTGTAACACAGTTAATATCAATAAAAATATATACGTGAAATATTAAAAGGATTTCTCGTTGTTTCAATTGTCTATTAATGTCAATTACATATTAGATTTCTGCTGATCGAATTAATTAATTAAATAGTTGTCCAAGTTACAAAAACGTTATTTCCTGCACTTGATAATTATACTTCGATTTATTTTAAGCAGTTTTATTTGAATATATTTATACGTGTTGCAGATCAATGCTGGTGACACAACTGCGCTGCTGTGCATCGATGTATCGGTGAGAAATCAATTATTTGTTATTTTATTCTTGGCGCATTGGATTTATGAAAATGATTTTAAACGTATATATAAAGCTGGATATACATAGAGGGAAAGTCTTCTAATATCAGATAGCAGGTTTTCAATACCCAAATTCAGTCACAATTTTTTTTTCGCAATGATTACACAATCTAAGAATAAATTTTTCACTAACCAGATTTCGCTGCAAGGCCAATAAATTGATAGTGGAATCAACAGATGATGCCTGTTGATTTAACACAGAGCTGTCCACGAACTGCTCATTTCGGCCGATTTTCGCAA
>NW_011967244.1:2931721-2966809 GCF_000949405.1 Vollenhovia emeryi | reverse complement strand
CATCACGTTTTAGAAACTGACATTTGGCAGTCAAGGGGCACGCAACGGCGTTGGATTACCGATACGTCGTACCTGAAGCTGAGCGTCGCGCGCTTGGTTACGGTTGTTTAATGACTGGAGTAGGGGGTGATAGGCGGTGCCTCGCGAAAATTGGCCGAAATGAGCAGTTCGTGGACAGCTCTGATTTAACAAACACCTCGCTATCTCATATTAGGAGCCTATCTTATAATAGGGGACTTTTCTCTACATGTAAGTACACAGTTTTCCCCGACAATTATTAGGATATAAATATTTAAATTTTCAATAATGATAAATAGCAACAATAAAATATCCTCCGTTTACTACTGCATAGTTGTAAACTCTTTGACATTGTTTCATTATTTATTCTTTCTCTCGAGATATATTGCGATTTAAACGTAACTTCCGTTTTATGAGATGATTGAACTTGGAAATAAAATCAATTAGAGTAAACGATCTTACACTCGTTGGAAATTTTTAAGTCGTGGTTTTAAAACGAAATCAAGATTCGTAAACTTTTGGAGCTTAAAAATTTTGGCTTTAAAACGAAATGAAGATCTATTTAACGAAATGAAGCTGTAATTTTTTACGCGAAAATATTGACGATCATAACGACTCGCAATTGCGATACAAGTCCCAGGGATAAATTAGTCGGGATGAAATTAATTTCCTTTTCACAAGCAATCAACAATATCTCGCAAATTAATCATCCGAGATGAGCAATTTTGGGCGCGCTGAAAGCGCTGGAATTTCAGCTTTTAAACCAGTCCGGGATTATTCGGCTACAATTTTTCCGCGGGGAGATATTGATAACTTTATCGACCGCGGTCGCGATCTTGTTAAGAGCGAAACCGGCCGGCGCGCGCTCGCGCTTTATGGCGTATCGTGTCTCAAAGAGATTGTACTACACGTGTTCTCGCACCTGTTTTTTTACTGCGCAGCTGTCAAGTCCCGTGTAAAAAATACGCGGTATTCTTTCATGTGTGGGGCGTGTGCACACCGGATTTTCAAAACGCTGTAACTTAACGAAAAATTGACGTAGCGACATGCGACTAAAACTGATTTTCTGTGTTTTGCGGATACGTATATTGAATGTATACTCTCATTATATGCAAGGTTGGTAAGTAACTCGTTATTTGTAACGAAATTACAGTTACAGTTACTTCTTTTTGGTAACTCTAACTTAACTTCGTTACTTTCTCTTCATCTGTGACTGTAACTTAACTCAGTTACATTTTTTCGATAACTACACAGTTGAAAAATTTGTGTTAAATTTTACAGACATTACATGTCCCAAACGGTCCACACAAATTTTTGTGTGCATTTAACATAATATGGATATGTTAAATGATCACACTAATATTTTGTTATGTTAATATTTTAACACAAAATAAATGCAAATCTGAAAATAATTTGAAATAAATTTTGTGCAAAATTAACATATTTTTAATGACAAAATGAATTTAAAAAGATGTAATTTTTACATTTTACAGATGTAATAAGAAATGACGGTTTGAAATCACCCTCATTTATGTTATATATTATAGAGTAAAATCAAAATTTTATTCTGTAAATTTTAACAGATAAATCTTGTTACTAATAATATAGAACATATGCATTGTGTAAAATTAAAAAATACGTACGCCTTGTGTTGTTTTAACATTTCTTTTCACTTATTTTAATAATTTTACAATTGTGGTCAATTAATACAAGAGCAATATGTTAAATTGACACATGAATGTGTTAAACATTTAACACAAAAATTTTAACCAGCATTTTTTTAACAAGAAAACACAAATTTTCCATCTGTGTAGTAACTAATTTAATAGTTACATTAATAGTTACTTTATATATATATATTATATATATATATTTTAAACCCTCACAGATTGCATTAGGCCTTGCATTTGCACATAAATGCCTTTATCGACGGATTACAATTTAAATGCAGATTTGACATTTTTATTTTCAATGCAAGAAAGTAATTGCAAAGTAACGATCGTTACTTTTTGAATAACTGTAGCTGTAACTAGTAAATGTAACTAGTTACATTTTTAGCAAAAAAAAACTGTAACTGTAACTAGATACTTTTATAAAGTAACTTTCCCAATCCTGATATATGTATGTATGTACAATAAAATAAGAGGAATAAAATATAAAGCAATAGTATTTCGTTAAAACGTAGGGCTCAGAAACAATTTGCGCAAAATTATTATTAATACATTATTATATTAAGATAAAAATTATGATTATACATTTGTGAATCGTATATTAACAAGATATAATATTATACACCGAGAGAATTTTATTTTAAAATTTATCCCGGAAATCGTGTAATCGTAGGACAACACAGCATTTTTAGGACTTTTATGAGAGACTTTTCGAAATTTTACCATACATTTCACAAGTAATTATACTTAGCTTATATTTTATTAGTGAAATGTACGGTAAAATTTCAAAAACTTATAAAATTCTTCAAAATGCCGATTGTTGTTCCACGATCACATGATTTTCAGGATAAATTTCAAGAGAAAATTCTCTCCGTGTATACACAGTACATTAATGCGATTTATGTTAGTTAAATTGTATTCGTCGAATTAAGATGTAAATTTTATAACACATCTAATTCAAAAACTAATAATTGAATAGAATTCTGAGATAACAATTCTAGAAGTCTGAGATAACGTTAATGAATCCATTTAAACAAGGCTCAAAGTATGCGATAATAATCCGCGCTGACTGAACTGTAAGAAACAGAATATTCGGCGTACATTGATTGCGTGATACAACTTGAAAATACACCCCGTAGTAAAACGGTTTGCCCGCTCGGGACTTGTTTTTGTCACGCACACAATAGCCCGCGTCGTACCGGTCGTACGCCGCGACCGCGGCAAGGTCGCCGCGCTATCATTCTCGTCCCGGCCGCCGAGCGAGCAGGCAGCCGTCCGTGTTGTTCCGTGTATAGTTATTACTTTTCGAAATACGACGAAATACGTGCAAAGAGAATATTATACGTATCGGAGGGATACCGCGTTCTCTTTTAACCATCAGATTCGCCTAAATGACTTTCGGAATTCACGCGATTCGTCGATGTGTCGAAGCACTGGTCGCTCGTTGCGAAGCAAGTGTCTCGCGCGATTTATACGTATCGAAACGAGGGGAGGATCTGCATTCTAAATTAACATTTCGCCGCGATTTATAATACTTAGAGTGGTTCTACGATAGACGCAGAACCAGCCTTACTTGGACGATGATTATTGCTCGAAGAATGCTCGAATCCCGCGACGTGTTTCGGTTTATTCACCAATTTGAAAGTAATTTCCTATCGCTTATCGCTTTCAAAAATGTGCGACACGATACGCGAATCATACGCGAAATAGTATATCGTGATTTATATGACGGAGCCGTAGATAATTAGTTTCGTGTCTGATCGCGTTTTCGCGAGTGTTGTTCGCGAGTGTGCAACGAGGCAACATGAAAGGGAAATAAGACCTCGGAGACATTAGATTTATTGTATCGGTGAGTGTATTTCCCTGTTAACTTAAGAGAATCTTTAACTTACTGGATCTGTGAATATTACAGTTAAATATAACGTTTCATAGAGTTATCGTCTTAAATTGAATGGGCCAAATTAGTGTAAATGTTTAACGTTGAAATGTGTCAGCCTTCAAAATCCAATTATTTATTCAAATGTTTCAGAAAATAATGACTCGAAGTGTGTTACATCGAGGAACTTGAGGAGATGATCTGGACCGTCTGAGAGGAGGAGTAGGCCTGGCAGAGGCATCATGTGCCGGCGGAACAACTTTGCGGTGAATATTGTTTTTATTTTGTGGAAATTAATTTTTTTCCCGTTTATTATCGAATCGTTTTGTTTCACTTCAATTTCGAAATAATAATCAGAAGACAAGAAGAAATTTTATAAAAGTTTATCCTTATAAAGATATTTTGCTGAAAATATAATATAAATATATTTAACTGATTAAAAAGTTTATCGCGCATAAGGTTTACGTATTGCTTTTCTTTGACACTGTTTTTATATAAATTTTACATTTCTGTGTTACAGATTCAACTAGCTACGTGGCAGATACAACTCCGCTGTTGCACTTCGGGGGTCGGTGAGTTAGAAATTTTTTTATAAAGGTAACGAATCTACGATTAATACATGTCGTAGATCCGTTGCCTTAAACGGATGGGTTACGAATGATTAGGGCAAATTAATCTTCTATTTAATGTATTTTTTAATTTCTTTTGACTCCATAGAGCTCTACAAATCAGGATATTGAGCTCACGTGACACATTGAGAATCGTTGAATCGCATCACGAAAATTACACGTAATATCGCGAATATATCAATGATTGATTTATTCGTCTTGTTTAACGCGAATAAATTTCTATTTTGCCCTAATCATTTGTAGTCTATTTATTAATTTTTCTTTTAATAAATTGATATATACAGTCAAATAATATGACGTGAGGTTTTTAACATTTTGTCGACAACACCGAAAATTTTTCATTTATTTCCATATATTATTTCCGATTATTGATTAATTTATAATCCATTTATAATGTCAGTATCTATTGTGGGAAGTTTCTTTTTACTCACGTTATTTATTCTGTACTGCACCTTACTCGATACACTTTCAAAATGTGTGTTGCGTGCACAATCACACGCATCTTCGTATTTTCGCGATTGGATTTTGCACCGAGAAGTTTTCCAGTATTAATTTTTTAATTTTGTCTACATCATAAATGTCAATTTTTCACGGGATATTGAGATCGATATACATGTAACGAAGTAAATTTTTATTCTTGATTACAATTCCAAATTAAAAGATCAAATTGCAAACAAACGATCGATCAATGGTCTCAAATAAATAACGTAATTAATTGATAAAAATATTTGTGATTAATTTAATGTAGTCAATTTTGAAAAATAATATTCTGTTTGAATTAACTTCTCGTTGTCGTACATTTTTTTATTACGATCGACGCTCGCACACCATTCGAACGTAATGTCTGTCGGTGATTACGACAAACCGACGTGTGCAGGCACCTAAAAATATTATTTTAAAGAAATGAAGACCGTCGATTAAAATCGGCGGGAATAGTTAGTTGGTCTGCTCTAGATTAACAGGCCAACATAACATTTTTATAAAATGCGGTTGTTTTCATGTATATTTTTAATATCAATTTTATCAATAATCAGTAACAAATTCTTGTTACTTTTTATTTATTGCAAAAATCGTTGATAACTTAATTTTGAAAAATTCGTAATTTCACATCCCCGACAGATGTAAAGTTAAAACGCAAAAATATTCGACAAGAATTTTATTTGGCGAAACGTTAAATATTTTCTGTGACGAAAAATTTACTGGTATACGGTCTCAGAATTTATTTTTTTTAACGTGTACGCGTACTATGTTTATACAAGGTTGCCATGCCATCGTTTGCGCGTCGAGATTCGAGGCAGACAAGCAGCGGCGTGGACCGCTATATCGTTCTTGCTTTTCAAAACGCAATAATTTTTTTAAGCAATTAGCAATTATCAGAGTCCATGCATTGATTAATTCGAACATAAATGTATACAGCAATTTCAAGCGTTTCATTCATTTCACATTGAAATTGATACGATAACGAGTAGAAATTACACATTAATGTAGCGTGATACTTTCGCGCAAAAATTATTTTTCTACGATACTCCAATTTCGTCACATCGCTCTTTGAACTTTTCCCCTATTTAAACGTCATTTGCGCACTATTTTACGAATCGAGGGAACAGAATAATGTACAAAGTGCCGGCTTGACTCAAGCAACGGAAAGCCATGACATCGATAGCCCATTAATAATTTCGCGTTAATTTATACATTTTCGGAATTTATGCGATCGAGATACATTTAGTATGCAACCTCGGTTGTATATTTTCGCGTCGGTTTATCTTACTTTAATTAGCCACCGATTCGGCTTTATTAATAATATCGCATCGCATAGAATTAACATGAAATCTTCACGCTCTATGAGCACGGGATTGGCAACTCCGAATTATTCGACTAATCCTAAATCCCGGAGATTTAATCGGACTTTTCTAAGTTTAAAGAGCATCGATTAAAGAAGACCGTTATTTGTGTGTTAATGTTTCTCTCGCGTTGTTCTCCCGTCACAATATGTAATCAAATGTACGTGTTATAATCAAAAAATAATCACGTGCGATTAACGTCGCAAGTGTCGTTTAAACTGCTGCGCAATCATTGTCTTCTAGTGATTAGTGCACGCGCGATCATAATTAACCGCGTTTTCGCGAGTGAGTATTGTGTAAATGACATGAAAGAACAAGAGAATAAGAGGAGGCCTGGGAGAGAGACATCGGGCGACAACGAAATAACCATGGGGCAATCTATTATTTAAATTTATTATGTAATCTACATACATACATATACACATAAATGCATATATAAATGCACATTAATTTTCCCGTCAAAATTGAAACTATTTGTACGTACATACGTGAACAAACATCTACTCGTAACTCTATTAATATATTAACATAGAATAATTCTCCTCAATAGAATAGATAAAATAAAAGAAAAAACACTTTCGCATGTTTTTAAAGATATTAAACGCGCACGATTCGTGTGTGAAGTTGGCGAGGATATTCTCAAGAGATCGTAATTTCCTTTGTTTCGAAACTAAACATTTTTTAATTAATTTACTTGTAGATTATCTGGAAGTAAACTATCGTGGACAAAAAAGGATTGCGACACTTTATCTTTCAATGAATTTTGGGACGCGCAAAAATCGCGAGGACGATCTCACGATTTTTCGGCATTCCCAGTCAAATTAAATCTCGTTGAAAGAAAATGTTGCAATCTTTCTGTCCACGGGGGTACAGGTTGGTTCACGTCCGTTGGTTCAGTTCGTGCACAATGAATTAAAAAAAAAAAAGATTAAACACGCTTCGGTGCTCGCTCTGGCCGGCAATCACCGTACACATCGACATGCATCTCGTAGGGTCCGTTATTTCCGTCTCCGTTTGCTCGATCAAGATCCTCAATTCCCTTTCAACGGATCGCCGTAAGATCGATGTGACGGCGATGAACTTTCGTTAGCGATCGGTCGCACCGGCTCTTGTCGGTAATATCACGAAAGGGCGTCCTCTTTTCCGTGACTCGAGGAACGTTAGTAAGTAATACGCTTTTTTTTTCTTCTCTTCCAATGATGTTATCCAATCCCGCGCTGTTCTACGAGAATCCTCTCGGGCATAATGGATGTCCTTCCATCCGTCGGTGACATTTCGCCTCCGAAGATTTGAGATTGGCTAACAAGTCGTAATAAGTTTCACGCGGAGATCATTATTCTCTTATTAGACTCTGTCTGATTGTTCCTTGTATTAGGAAAGCGGACGCTTCGACGCAAATGTATATAATAATATCGCCTTTTGCCATTATCGTCCTAAATCTTACCGCGGGATTGTTAGAAAATCAATTGACTTTTTTACAGATAACTTTACGAGATAATACAATAAAATAATAACCCTCGAGTTTATTCACGCTTGAAATATCAATCTTAATACGTCAAAGACGGACAAAATATATTTATTGTTCGCACGTAATAAAATTATCTACGATCTCTTGTGATTTCTATATTATTGCACTTTAACAGGGAACTGGGCTGGAGAAAAAAGTAAAAAGTTTCTTCGTAAAGAGAGCTTTCATCTTTTTATACTTTATAAGTTGATACAGAATTGTAAATAGCATAAACCTGCACTTGCAAAGAGTACTTGAAATAATTAATGAAACAGTATAATTTTAATCTGGAACATGGAAAGATATTGATACAATAATACGCTAAAATCTTGCTGAAAGGGACGCGTGTACGGTAATTCTTGTTATTTTATTTTTATTGCAGTCCACGTTTACTATTATCAAAGGTTTCGCTGCTACTCGAAAACCTTGTGATCTTTCAATTTTTAATTTTTTCTTTATTCTTATTCTTCCAAACGTGTACGAATAGCATGCCAGTCGGCGGTGTACTGTAAATGAAAAATTGAATATTCAACCGCTTTATCGATGCACCGTCAAAGTGTTTGCGACGATCGGTTTTCCGTGTATATTCCGGAGCTGTTTCTCACGTCAATAGGAATATTTAAAAGCCTTTTAAAGCTACCCGAGCGTTTCTCGGTAGCTGTTTTGCCAATATGTACAACGTGTCCGATAAAATATGTTCCAATGTAGCTATTATACGATACTTAATCTGTACTTAACACCGTGTACTGGTCGCTATAGTCGCTTAACTTTACAACATCACAGGTGAGAGATCGTAGGTAATTTTCGTTCGCAATGCGCGTTGAAATAATTGAGCGTTTTTTTCGCACGCCACGACTCCCGCTTTCTACAAATTAACTTTTAATACGCGCCGCAAATTTTCTCATCTCTCGTGACAAATGACTGTATAATTTATTTAGAGTACGCCTTGCAGGAATGAATGTTTTCACAATCGGTTAAATTTTTCGTTAAGTTCGGATCGTAAAGTTAAAGAAACGCACACGGCGCAAAGAAGATGTTTACAACTATATTCTAATGCAAGAAGAAATTACATATGATTTCTCGCTACCGGCACCGTAGATTCAATATGATTAGTCCGGAGCCTTCACTCTGACGGAGAATAATAGCTTGAGCTGAGATGATAATTTCACGTTTCGCTACAGTATGCTATTGGATCTGTGAAATTACAGTTTGCTGATTTGTTTCCCACATCTGACATCGTTACGGAGTACCATACATTCTCATACACCCGTGAAAATACTTTTTACGCGTCGTAAAGCGAAATGAAATACCGCTGCTGTGTATATAGTGTTTAAGAAACTAATCAACAAGTTTCAGTCGCAGCGAACTCGAGATTCTAGGCGGTGCCCGTTGATTGCTTTCTTACTAGATGCTCTTAAAATTTTTACAGTGACTTACTTTACCGAATTGCATTTCTCTTTACGATGTTTTTATGAATAAATAGCCCGGTATTTTGAACGTAAACGTGATTTGACGTGTAACTTCGTGATTTCGGTAATAAACTTTAAATATTCAAGACAATATTTTTTGTTTCACGTTGCATGTCGTATACATAGGTGTATCAAAAGTTATCTGTGTAGTAAAACTTATTTGTGCAAAGCGAGACGATAATAATGTAAGAAGTAAAAATTATACGAGATACTCAGGAAACTTCGAAATCGGTATTTATTCGGAAGACAAAAAGCTTTGATATCTTATCTTTATGACGTTACGCGTGAAATAAAAAAATAAGTTAAAAATATCCCGGAAACAGGATATTAAATTCCTTAAAATTTTGTATCTTGTTTCCGGAAAATTTCTAACTTATTTTTCTATTTCACGCGTAACGTCATAAAGATGAGGGAATCCATATCAAAGCTTTTTGTCTTCCGAATAAATACCGATTTCGAAGTTTCCTGAGTATCTCGTATAATTTTTATTTCGTACATTGTCGTTTTGCTTTGCACAAATACGGAAGGAATTTAAATACGGTCTCGTCGAGTAGTTCAATACTTGAACATATGGTATTAACGTTTCTTTCTGCGATTAATTAAACGAATTAGCAAGTCGCTTATTGAAATACCAGGTGGCGAGCTAGGCGTAACGAAAACGCGAAGAAGCGGGAGGACAACGACCGAACAATTAGTTTGCATCATGACAGGGAAGAAAGTAAGTCCTCTGGCTGGCTGACGCGACGTCAACAAACTGTCGGCTGTAATTTATAGCGCGTGATGAATAATTCTTGATTCTATAGTTGCGAAGTTGAGACACACCGCTAACTTTCCAAAATGGAATTGAATGTTCAAGCAAGTTAATGCAATGCAACGCGTGAGGAATCTATTGCGAACAAGTCCATCTATAAACCACGTTGCTTATTAATTTTATCATAAAATCAACAGCGAATTTAATAAGCGCCAGGTGCGATTACACTCAATATCACTGATAACATTACATCTTTAATAATATCGATAGCAAACGTGCCATCATTGACTTATATTACATTTTTTACGTTTATATAATAGCAACTTTATTAAATAGTAATTAATTTGAATGATATCAAAGATAATATTTAATAATTACAGCTTTTTAGTTATCCGTAGGAATGACACAATGTGCTTCGTCCCGCACATGTTTAGATAATATTGAATCAAAAATTAGTCAGAAAGAAATGTTAATCCAATTTGGAAATTTTTTCCGATTTAGTTATCAAATACAGCAGTTACGTCAGCTTAGAGGATTTATTTTACCGTGCTTCTTATTGAAACGATAACGTCGAGAAAGTAATATAGATGCACCTATAGAAAAAATTTTCGAGTCCAATGCTATTACACGTTAATGTTATATCATAAAATAGGATCGCTATAGTGCCAGTCATATTTATTATAGAGAAAGGGATATTTTAATCTTAAATGAAAAATTCTAAAATCTAGAATAAAATGATAGTATGTATCGTCTTTTGTCGAATATCGCGGTGCCAATTTCGTGCGTTGTAAGATGCAGGAAACATTTATTCTAAACGCAAGAATATATAAACCTACATTTATATAAGTCACTCTTGTCTCAGTATAGTAAGTCAATCTTTTTTAATTCGATAGAGGAGAATAAGGATTATTGATTTTATTTTAATGTCGTCTTATTTTTATACGAAATGTGGTAGTGAGAAATATAAATGCGTCAAGAATATTTTTTGTCTCACTAACAGAAATTCTTTCGGTGGGTGTGTAAAAAGAAATAACACTTCCATTAATTCGGTTTTCAATTTCAAAGTTTCACGGTTTTTATGGTTTCCCTGGGGCGCGAGAATGCAAATTTAAAAATATCCTTTCTCATACTTCAACGCCTCTTAAGTACCGCCTAGCTTCGTCGTTACGTCGCAGCGTAACCACGTCCGCATACGTTATTCAAGAAAAGTGCTCGCCGTGAGCTGCGCCGGTGCCGCCACTGTAATTTGACTTTTTCGCGAGG
The DNA here is from genome assembly GCF_000949405.1 of Vollenhovia emeryi. NCBI lineage: Eukaryota > Metazoa > Arthropoda > Insecta > Hymenoptera > Formicidae > Vollenhovia > Vollenhovia emeryi. The sequence goes on along the minus strand of NW_011967244.1, from coordinate 2,955,785 downwards.
GGTGTAGTTTCCCTCTTTTTTTTTTTTCAACACATGCTGCTGTTATTACTGGCACGAAGAAGTGCATCGGGAGACAATGGTGCGCAGCAGTGTCGTTTTGTTTGCATGCACGATATACTATAGGAAAAGAGGACAATACAGGATTAAAGCAAACTCTGTCTTTCATATCCTCATTGTCACGCTCGCAGATCATAATCACGTTAGCTCGTGTTAAAATAAAAGGAGAGAAAAAACGTATCTTTAATACCATTAAATGCAGGATTGAACCGTATAAATCACTTAAACTCTACTGAATTTCAAATAAATTGAGCTCACAGTGCTTCATGTTGCTTAATCGGCTAACGTATTTCTTTTCATTTCGTAATTAACATAGTTCAACATTGACGAACATTTCTCTGTGCAACACACATCGCGGAAAAGGATGTGCAGTGTAAAATGGAACCTTTCTCGCGCGAAAGAAGAGAAATTCCCGTAAATATTTATTCCTCTAAAAAATTAAAAAAATATCCTTTCCTATTAGATTACAGAACTTTATTCGATCTTGGATTATCGTCGTTATTACAGAAAATCAATACCCCGTTTCGCTTAGCGCTCGGAATATGGCATTCTATTTCTTTCCTGTCGGTTCGCATCGGTGTCAAGACACCCTCACAGGTTAATCGTCCATCCGAGGACGTTTATAGATGCTCGCAGGCCTCGATCGTGTCTCGCGCGAATCGAAAGGCGAATCGCCTTGCGCCTTCGCTCGCCTTGGCTCGGCTAATATCACAGATGAAAGTGAGTTTACTGGCGCGACGCGTTCATCAGTAAAAGGATGCGCCCGCAAGGTACCTCTCTCTTCGCTACGAGGGACTTCCTCTCCGCCTCGCGCGCAGCCAAGACGAATAGAGAGGCGTGGGAGATCGTGTCATTCACTAGGTAGTGCTTACTACGGCGCTATCGGTACGTCGCATCACGAGAAACGATCGAAAGTTGCGCTCCGTGCGGCTGTGGTTACTTTTACGGTTCTGGCCACGGTATGGCACACGTCGTGACCCTCACGGCAATTCGTAAAACGTTCCGCAGAGCGTCTAGCCGTATGATACATTGCATCGCCTCGAGGCTTTGCCGTGCTTCCGCTATTATCCGTTGGTGTATCTGAAGACGATCTCTTCCTGGCGAAAAAAAAAGATCCGATTTACCATTTCTTTCCACAAACTCGAGACTTTTAGTGTCTAATCTCGGGAGCGAAATGACGAATTAACGTTCGAATTAGGGCGGCACGTGAGAAAGAGGAAGTAAGATAGAGGCAGCAGACGCGACCATTAATTTTAATCGACTTTTCAATTGAGCGCGATTCTCCATACCTTCTCCGGCGAAGCTATCCACGCCTTGACATTGAAATGAACACTAGTCTTTTTATATCGGCCTACATTACTTGCCGGGTCGAGAGAAAGTGCCCGGTGTGCCCGAGATCGTATATCAACTGTTTCGTAAGATTTGCACCAATCTTTAAGAGCGTGTCTAATGAATTTGGGGAGTGATGAAATTTTACGCGACTTTTCCACGTTTGGCTGGGGAGGGTGACTTTAACTCATTTTAATTATAACACATTAACAACAACCGATTACGTAAAAGTATAAGAGATCCCTAGTGAATTAAAGAAGCTGCATACATCTGTCTGTGACTAATAATAATAAGAAAAGGAGAAAGCAGTAAAGATCAAATTGGCGAAACTAGCCTTTCGATCTCGAAGAGAAAGATGAAGATTGAAAAGTATACAGAATTAGAGTTTTGTCTCTCGCTTCTTCTCCTCTGGCATTTGTTTTCTCCATCTTTCTGTTTGATATCGCAAATCCGTTATTTGGTATCGTTGCTTCACGTATTTCTTAATTTTTTAAAGAAACTTTCCATTTCCTAAGTTTAATTCAGTATTCAATACAACGTCTTCTAAATATTTTTGCTTCCAAGCTGCATAATCGTCATTTCTATTACTGCAGTCGGTATTGAAAATTAGCCTACTGAGTTTGAATCTTCTTGTACACGTAATAATGACGATATCTAATAAACGGCACAATCCTGGAGAAGAGTCAGATAAGAATCGGAGAGTCGTGACATCGAAAGAAAAGTACAGAATTAGAGTTTTGTCTCTCGCTTCTTCTCCACTGGCATTTGTTTTCTCCATCTTTCTGTTTGATATCGCAAATCCGTTATTTGGTATCGTTGCTTCACGTATTTCTTAATTTTTTAAAGAAACTTTCCATTTCCTAAGTTTAATTCAGTATTCAATACAACGTCTTCTAAATATTTTTGCTTCCAAGCTGCATAATCGTCATTTCTATTACTGCAGTCGGTATTGAAAATTAGCTAGCTGAGTTTGAATCTTCTTGTACACGTAATAATGACGATATCTAATAAACGGCACAATCCTGGAGAAGAGTCGGATAAGAATCGGAGAGTCGTGACATCGAAAGTTCATAGCAATAGAACGCGCGCATCCTGAATGGAACATTACGGCTGGATAAAGTCGTAGGAGCGTAGTATCGTAAGGATATAGGTATAACTAAGAACAACTATTACGACAGGGTTTTATCGGTGAATAAACATTTACCTTGCGTTTATACATTCGGCGTTATCTTCATTGTGCGCGCGCGCGCGCGCGGGCAAATTTGCAAAAGCCGGAGGGCAGTTTTAGAAATGAGACGAGTACGTAGCTTCAAACGAACGCGATTCATGAAATGAATAGAATTGCAGGATGCAATGCGTGTGTGACCGCGCGGACTTAGCGTTATTACTCTGGTAAATTAATGTTTATCTATAATTGCACTGAGAAGCATTTCCATCGGATAAATTAAATAGTGCTTCCGATGGTTAATTTTTCCGATTAACTTCTCCGATTAAATTATGTACATATCCGATGAAATGCAATTACCGATGAAACTTGATCGAAAAACCGATCATATTTTTCCTCGAATATACAATTTAATCTGATCTATCCGTATATCGTGTAATTGGATTATTCAATTATATTTAATCGGCTATTTTTCTCAGTGTGCGATGCGAATGTTTCGATAACCGATTTAGCTTTGGGATGTCGATATTACGAGAATTTTGATAGCTTCAAGCGATATTACTCGAAATTTCGATTAATTTAGCATAAAAAACGAACGTGCATATTTAAATCTATTTTGACATAATTATGATTTTTCTCTTACGCAATCGCGATGGAATATGTTAAAAATATATTGTCGAGAAAATATCAAGCAATAGGACAGAAGGATATTGCCAACACTCGAGTAGTAATTAATTTTCTCAATAATGTAAGGTCAACTTCTAATTTATTACTGGAAAAAGGCGCGATGACTGTGATGACGCTAATTACACTTATATGGACGCCCATATAATCAGTGCCCCTTCATCAAATTCGCATCTATTCATTTTCATTCCTTGCAATTCTAACATTGCTCAAGTAATTATACACACTTTTTTCAACTGTCTGTACATCTTGTGTAATTAACGCTGATTAAGTGATTAATTCTATTTGCAGCGATGTAAAATCAGTTATGTTATCTTACTTAAAAGTGGTTTACATAACAAAGTCTGTGTTTCTTCGGGCGGTTACACGTGCAGCTTTCTCTACTAGCTCAGTCCGAAAGATCGCCTAGTTTTTTCGCCGCACAGTCACGCAACTTTTAATTCTCTCGATCTTAACTCGTCCATTTAGATCTGCTGGGTCTTACTAGTGTTCGTCCACATCGATTGGCCAAACGATTGAACTGCAAGAACTTATAATAATGAGATCATTTTGCAAAAAAAAAAAAAACAACAAAACGTACTCTACAGAAGAACCCTGTCGTTTTAACGTGGCGTGTAATTATCGGATACCTTCGGACGTTTACCAAAGAATCACGGGGGGTATGCTCGAAACGTCAGAAAATTTCTGCGAAATTGAAATTTCTCGGACACCGACGGTCCATTTGCGACGACTCGAGCCGCGACGGTAGCACGCGTTGACCCGCGTGCCCACCGGATATTGAGTACGCGGTCAATTAATCAACCCTTACGCGGGAGACAATCGAGGGGATCGTCTCGGGATCGCGACAATCCTACCGTGGATCAACCGGCCCTGAATATCGGCGCCGCGCCGCGCCGGATCGGTGGGGATGGAGATCCTGGCGGCATGAGGTCCGTGCGCCCCACGGGCGACTCGTCAGTATCGTGCCGCGACTCCCTCGCGACGAGAGAGCTCGCTCCAAGTTTCTTCGGCCCCGGCTGTTCGCTGCTGACTCTTCCCTTCCCTTCCTCTTCCTTTTTCTCTTTTCTTCTTTCTCTTTCTCTCTTTCTTTCGCTTTCTCTCCCGTTTCTCCCTGTCGATCGTTTACGCGAACGAGATCGTTTCCCGCAGCGTTCGCGCGCGTGCGACGTTCCGCTCCGGTGTCGTTCTCCGGAGGCCGGCCGCGTGTGTACCACGACTTTGGAGATTTAGGGGATCGGCGGCCGAGAATCCAGGATAGTGTTTTCGCCACTTCGGCGATCGTTACGCGGGACTTAACACCAGGTACGGGGTCGTCGTACGGGCTGTTTTACAGCGATTAAATCGGCGTAAGTCCGAAGGATATACGCGGCATCGATCGTACCGTGTCCTCCTATTTAAAAAGCGACAAGTATTTACGCTTATCTATGTTTTTTTTTCTATATTTAAGACAATCTTTTTCGAAATATCAATGTTGAACTACTCGAAATTAACAAGTGGAAACTAAGGGCGAGTAGAATAATTTATCAATTAGAAATTAAAGAGGCCGTTTAGGACCGGGCATAGGTGTCTATCTATTATATCTTAAAGGACCCAAGTTAAAATTGTAGAATAATTTATGCTATACAATATTTTCTTTCTTAAACTATGTAAGTTTTTTCAAAATAAGCTGAAATAACCAATATGTATACGGACGTTACATATTGTGAAATAGAAAAACAGGAATATTTAGATGATTCCGATAAAATTGCATTCTGCCTAATGGATTCAAAATGCAAAACAATTTTGCGTTCTCACAGAGAAGTGAAATTCGATTTGATACTGGATAGTTGTATACAGAACGCCCGGTAATTTTGTTCAAAGTTTAAGATTCGGTTCAGTTCATGTATCTTGGATCGCGAAGTTATTATCGTGACATTCTATATCGCGCGTATCTTTGAACCCGGATAAAGTTAGGATTTCTCGTTTAAATGTCCTATCGATCTGCCAGGTTGCTCGTCGGCGTTATTTAGCTTAAAAAGTGCCTTTCCTCTTTAAAGCGGCGCACCGCTTATGTATCGCGGAGAGGATTCCGCGCTCGAAACAGCTGATTACGAAGTTACGCGCTCGTAAATACCGTACTCGCGCAAAAATGCAGCAGTAAATTCAACCGAAATTTAAAAGCGCATTAGGTACGAGAATTTTCCGACGCGTCCAAGCTAAAGGGTCATCGTCGGGCTGGGCATTTTCGTAGCCGGCGATGTAACGCGCGCTGACGCGGATCGATGGAGCATTACTTTACAAGAAGGCGATATTTAACGAGTAATCCTCTTAACTCGGGCAAATCGCATTTTTGGCACTTTACCATCAGCGAAATACCTATTTGCGAAATGTACGTCAAGTATACATGCGCCTTGTTCAGTTACACAACTTGTTTTAGCGTTAATAAAATGCTGTAGGATAGAAACTTGGCACTGCATTTTATGCAATGAAAATAGACTTTATTTAGACGCAATTATTTATTTGCAAATAAAATGACGGAATGTGCGAATAAAATCGAAAATACGAATGCAGGCGAAAAAAGTGGATTGAATGTAAAAATTTGTATTGTGTGTACACAATAGCTACGATTCTAGCAATTAACCACTGTGTCGTGCAAAATCAGATTTTCAATGGAAATTTAAGATAATTTCATGGAGTGTTCCCCAACATTCTACCACTTAATATCGTTACGTTTTACTCGACGCTTCCACCGTCCCCGAGGGTTATAAACGCGTCAGGGGTTGCCATTGAATCGAACAAACTTTGGCGCGTTTCCACGCGTCGCGGCGCCCCGCGCTCATGCAACCATTTTTATTATTCTCGTCGACACCAGGAAAGGCGCAGTTTTTCAAGCGTACATTTAAACAGCGTCCACCGGGGCCCGACATCATGAAAAATATTTATTTGTCATGCAATAACTTCTCGTTTATTTTCGCCGGGTCACTTCCTGTCGTTAACGTTTACAATATTGTTAACGGTAATGAAAAGAGGTAGGCAAATAAATTATTCGAATTTCCCGTCTCTGTAAATTTTAATTCGGCGCGGTTTTTAACCTGGACAGAATAAACTCGACATTTAAAAGCGGAAGTCGTGTTATTAACACAATGGTACGCTGAAGATATCACGTTAAATTCCAGAATGTACCAAAGGATTATCTTAGAGGCAGCTCTGATATGTCAGGCATTTGTATTATTTATAACGTTCAACATCCGCCGTTGTACATTATACAAGAGAGTATCGAGCATACCCGGTCTGCTTCGTTTACCGCGCGAAACTGGATGTGGAATATTTGCGATGCAGCGTAAACAAAGATTGAAGATCCCCGAAGCATTCGCAATGCGAAATGTCACGATATCAATGGTATTAGGTTCTCGGAGTATCATTATCCGCTTTGCATCCGTCGCTGACAGTCGACTCGGTGGAATTATTTGCCTAAAGGTAGCGATGTATAAAGGAAATTTCGCTGCTCCATTATCGCGCGAGCAAACTGACGGATCCTTCCGGCAGCCTTTTGCTCTCGCTTCGCCGTCAAACATCGCGCTCAAGTTGGGTACCAATGTTCTACTTAATACGCTATTCTTGCGCGCTAATTGTTTATTAATTTTTTTCACGAGTTTTCGTTTTAGCGTAAAATTCATAAATTGCACCTTGCACAGTCTTTTCTACCAATGATTTTGTTTTAATGTAATTAATGTAACGTAAAAAACGATATATAATTATATTATAAATTATTACTTTCCCGTGTTTAAATGATATGAATTAACACTCTATACTTTAGACAGACAGAAGTAAGCGCGCTAGAATAACTTGAAAGATAGTTGCGCGATGTCAGCCAAATTTCATTCCCTCAGGAGGTTCTTACATGCGGACGGGGCAGACCCAATTTGCGCTATCGTGCCAACAGATCCTTCTGAAAGTCCTTAACTTTAGCCTCTCGGTAAGAGGAGAAACGAGCTCCATATCCAGTATATTGCTGACATTAAATTCAAGAACACGTTTACCTAAAATGTCTTTAATTCTTTTGCGATACTACATGTCATACACCGTGTATTGAATATACTTTTGTATTTTAAATTAAATACATTACCGGAGATGCCATTAATTGTATTTAACAAGTAAATGGTGACGCGGTTAATGAGTGATGAATATAACGAGTTACATTATTATTTAGTTAATAAAATTCACGTAATAATAAACGTGTAACAAACTTCCGTTATGTCTGTACGTTAGTTAACGTGCGTGTAAATCTAATTAGAGTCGAGTCTTTGGTCATGAGAACCAACTTCTTGTTCGACTCGATGTCGAACACGACGATAATAAAGCGGGACGCCCCTAGGTCGAACTCGTCGAGGTCGCCATAATTAATTAATCTTGTCTCTGGCTAATTAATCTGCGCTCGCCAGTTAGGTGAATGAGGCACGCAGAATGCGATGTCGGACAAAGCGGCAGGATCGTTAAGCAATACGTCATAACGAAATGTGTGTATGACCCATTTTTACACGCGAATTTCCAGGCACGCGAGTGCCCTGTGGAAATCTCATCTCGTCGCGCTCTCCGTTCGTCTCGTATCTCTTTTCGTTTTGTCTCGGTCTGACAAAAACGTGGCGCAAAAGAGTCTCACGCTGTGTGGCCAACATCGGTGTAATTATGCGCGAATGTAACACGTCGTGCGGCACATTCGAGCTTCTGGGCGCGCGAGCTTCTCCCGCGCGAGAGGGAGAATGACGACGAAATATTCTTTCCGTTAATAAAGCAATAAAATTTCTTCATCTCGTTAGGTCTTGCGCGCGGCATTCGGTCGTTTTCATTTTCATTCAAAAAGGAGCCGCTGGATTCCGCTTCGTTCGCCGTTTGAAGTTTTCATTCGATGGAAAATTTTATTAAACAGTCGAACTTTCTCACTCTCTCTCTCTCTCTCTCTAAATTATTTCGAGCTTGTCACATTACATTTAAGCTGGCTTTGATAAATATTCAATGGATTTCATGGAACTTAAAACGAACTTAAAACAAAATTATCCATCTTTTTTGCTAATCTGCCATTAATCTTATTGTTAGCCAATTTTTACCCTTTTGCTAAAACAAGTGTCAAGATAATGACATACAGAATATACCTGTGTTCTCTGACTTTAACACACAATTTATCTCACTTCTCGTTAGGTAATGCGCAGAATGTTCTATTTTCGTAATTATGTAGTTTTACTTATCGCTCTGTCAGATCTCGCACCTGCTTAACGCTATTCAAGGAACTTATTATTTATAAAGTTACAGAACTACAAAGATCAAGAGCAAAGGCGCTATTATACTTAAACAAGAGCGTAGACATTTGTATATTGTTTCGCGTTAAATTAGAAATTTAATTGTCGCACGCATATATGCTGTAGTGTCACTGAATATATTCGACGTCGTTTATCTGCATCATTGTTGCGTCCATTCGTCTTTACGATTGTCATTTGGTACAAGTCAAGTTTCCAATTATTATCCCTGATTAATCCTGGCGGGAGCCTCACTCGCTACCAGCACGGCGCCAAATTAGATCCGGATTACGGTGATTAGTTCTAGAGTCGATTGTACCCCAGTGCCGCAACGCGCGTGTGATATCTACAAAAACCACAAATCCTGAAAGGAAGTCGTAAAGCAAAGCGATTCGATGTCAAATCGGCTGTTTAATCGGAACAACGAGGGGAAACGATTTCAGAATTATGATTAATGTGACGAAGGGGTGAAAATAAATCCGTCGGATGTTCGCAACGTCAATGATAAAATCCGCGTATTTACGTCCTGCGAGGCAAACGGCACACACGATACATGCGCGCGGGGACGAATTGTTAATTTATTATTTTATTGGATTTGTTTTAACGTGAAATTGTATCGCGGCATGAAATCCGAGTTTCGAAAATGACAAACACACAAAATCTGACGGCAAACATGATCTGCATATTATGACAATGGAAAGTTTTTCAACGGCAATAAAATATCGCGTGACAAAACAGGAATTATTTCGCGATTTAATATCTCTTTGCGTCGGGCACACCGATTTTTAACTTCCGCGAGCGTCCTCCCAATTTCACGGGGGTAACGATATCAACGATATGCTGCGACGGTATGACCGTGATATGACGGCGCAATCGCAAACGCGATAATCACAAACGCGCGTTTGATGTAATTTAATATGTAATAGATGGATATTAATTCGGGCCACGACGTAATGACGAGCTCTCGGGTTATATCGAAGGTTCAATGCATTTCGGAGGGCGTGCTTTTGCGCAACGCGCATAATTCGCCTCACCGAGTGACGTTAATCGCGCGCAATGTAAATGCTCTTGTTCAGCATTACGCGCCGCATTAAACCCGTTTTGCGACAGAATGTAACCGGGATACGTAGACGCGGGGGAGATTTATTTTAATAGCCTTTTTTGGCTAGACTTGACGACTGCGGCGTTTGTAATTAAACCGAATATTACAATTGGTATTTCCAAATCCAAAAAAGAATGTCTCCTGTGCAAGTGCAACCACAGGAGCACGTGCGCGGTGACTTTCTTGCTTCTTTCAACCAACCTCTGGGAAAAGAAAGATAGTTAGCAACCCAGTTTAGGGCCCACAATAAGTAGGTAACTCGAACCTTTTGCGAATTTTACCTCGCGTAACTAAAAATCGCAATTAACTATTCTATCTGTATCCAAGATTTTTAAGTAATACTAATCAATTCTCTCAATTAGTCCTGTCGATAATTTTCACTTAAGAGGCACTAACTGAAACGTTAAGTTGCTTAACTACAAAGAAACGGTTAAAATTTTTCCCAGAGTACACTGATAAAAAATTATCTTAATCGAAAATCATATTAGTTTACTCAAGAAAATTATTTATTAGGAGGTGGCTCCTAATAGCTTATTAACTTAAGTTTAAAAAATAATAAACAAGTTAAAATACGCATTTCTTTAATATAAGTATTTATTAAATATCAAACAGTAGACAATTTTAAATAAAAAAAATTACTTTAATTCTATAAAACGTGTACTAAAATATAAGTTTTACAGCAAAGAAAATTGGATTTCTTATTTGACAAAAACAATAATTTCATTTAATAAATATAATAGTATTCCCTCTCTCATGAAATCTTTAGGTGAATGTAGAAAATGTAATGATTTAAATTAATTTACTTAACATAATACACAGATTTACTTGAAATTTCATATTTTTATTTAAATAGTATAAATATTCACCTCAGTAAAAAAATATAATTTTAAGTAAACCTATTTACTTTGTTAAAAAATTTTTTTGGTCAGTGTAGAGTTTCGAACAATCGAAATAATTCGATTACTAATTGTGGGCCCCAAAATGGGTTGCTAACTGTCTTTCTTCCCCAGAGATGTGTTATCACAACGAACGGAAATATGTGGCGTTGTGTTCCACATTAATTTATTGAATCGATTTCACGCGACAATATTCGCAACGTATTAATCGCGCGCTTTTCGGGAGTTTGCTCTACTCTCTAAAAGCCAATCGGTGGATTATTACTGAAAACAGCGAGGACTCACTGATTCACAGTTACAAGTATATACCACTGCGATTTTCAGTGGTATACTTACAGCTGGGAATCAGTGACTTGCTGTTTTCAGTGATAATCCACTGATTGACTTTTGAGACAGTACGGAAAATAATATCGCGAAGGACTTGCGTTGTCGTTGGCGACTGCGCGTATGGTTGTGTTCGTATTTAAACTCATCTGGGAAATGACTGCGAGCCGAGACCGGCGGGGCTATATCAAAGTTTCGATATTGCCGTAATTCCCAATTTGCCGAAGGTACCGCGCGCGGAACCGTGGACCGTCCGCTAATGCGATAAACGATCTGCCGGACGCCTGGTTTCTGGCTATACTACTAGCAGCGTCCGACCGGTTTCCACATCAAAGCGATCCCTGCTGCCACTCCCACGGACAAGTCGCGCGGCCAACGCGAATCCTATTATCGATAAAATGTAATCACTTTGACGTGGACATCGAGTATGATGCACGACGAGGTCGTTTTCTTTTATGTTACCTCAAACGATCGCGGTCCAGAGATACGTAATCATAAAAAAGATAGTGAAATATTTGTTATACTTGTAATAACTGATTAAGCGTCTAGGCCAAGCAGCTGGTTAGCGATGAAATTAAACTATTACGAGAGCAAAATTCACATAATTTTATATCAAACTTTTTATTCATTTACATCTCTATAGCTTGCGAAATAGTTTTAATTTTTATCGCGATCTCCTAGTTCAATGTTTAAAGACTTATTGAGCGATCTAGTGAATTCGCGGGAAAGAAATTTATGAAAATTTTTGCACACAAACATAGTGTGCGATAATTCATGAATCTAACTTATATTAAGTACGCAACTTTTGCGAAAGCGATTGCTGCCTTAAGGACCTTTCCTACATTACTAGGAGATTAACGTCTCCCTATTAGGCAGGACGTGAATGAACTGCAGCACTAAATTTATACTTCAGCTGGTACACTATGTATCCTTGTCTAAAAGTACATTTACAGTACTACAGTATGGGTGTATAGGACTCGGCATATTAATGAGAAATTATTATTGTAAATCTCAGAACTAAATTATGTGTGGATGCGGCGCATCCTACAATAAAGATGAATATATTATAGGCACGGTGTTTGCACGTGTTCTCTGAAGCCCGAAAAATATACGCGTTTCGATATGACGTACCCCGAGAGAGCAATTAGAAAGAAAAATGGCGTCGTTATCGCAGGTATACGAATCGACTCCGATTTCAATTGGGTTACTTGATATTTCGGATAACTCAAAGGTTTCCACGAGTATCGAACTTGCGAGAAATATGCACTGTTATTCGAAATACGTGATAAATGATCGAGAATAATTATTCGCCAATACGATTTAACAGGTCCATTGTTCAATTCTCCAGGATTTCTCACAAACGGCGCTGTTTTTAATTTTACGCGAAATACATATGGTATTTATAATAGAACTTTTTTTTTTGAACGAAATAATGCAATATCATATTTTAAATGAACAGATATCAAAGAATATATTGTTAACAATGTCTCTTATTTTTAAAACAAATTAATTTAAAATTTTGTATATTTAAAATAAATATTAAAAACACCGTTTCTCTGCTGCAAAATAAATTTTAATAAAAATGTTTTAAATTTAATTGCTACAATGTTTCAGTATTATTATTATGTTTCAAATTAAAAGAACGCCGTACAATTATCAGTTAAAACTGGCAAAAGTTGCAGTATTGGGATTTGCATGTTTTATTCAGTTCGTCAAACTAAAAATCTTTTATATTCATAAAAAATATTGAGGGATCATTGAAGAGATATTATTAAAACCGTAAACAAAAGTTGGTTGTTATTACTTTTTCGAGGTGTCTAAAACTCGCGTATTCGACAGCGTTCGACGTCGATTGTACGACCGAAGTCGGAATCGACCGACGGTTGCGTCCCGATAAGGATATGTCGGTGAATGTTCAAAGTTATCGATCTAATGGCAGCAGAGAGCATGCTGCAGATCCCGTGCACGCCCCGCCGTCGCGATTCGATGTCGCGCGTGCGACCATATCGATATCGATATTATGCCCCGCGGCATGTTGCACGGCACTTACCCTGTACTTTGCTGACAAACAAACTTTACGTACCATTTTTTACTTCGAGCTCGAAAAGTTCGACGATAAACGCCGTTGCGGAAATGCATCGCATTTCTGAGTCGCGAAATTCCGCGAAGTTTGTCATGGCGATGGCTGTTCTGTGGGCGGGTCGCAAAGAGAGCGTATATGCATCGCGAGAGAATGTGTACTTCACATCGCGGTTTATTTATCAAACTGGAAATTTGCGGTGCTTAGGAATAAATTTAATTAATGTATTAATTCCGCATACAGTGAATTTCTGTTAATAAATTAAAGCGGTTGCAGCACAATTGACGCATTTCTCTTATTACGTATTTTTATAAAGAAACGTGGCTTATTATTAACGGTGCTTTTTAATTAATTTCGATTGAGCTGTAGCAAGTTTTTAATGGAATTTTAAGTTTGGAGAATAATTTGACGTCGAAAATTTTAATTAAAAATTTTTGCGGATGGAGAAACGATTCTATATGAAGCATACCATTAAAATATTTATAATACAGTGGTGCTGTATGGAGTGTACCTGGCGTGCAGATTGACGTGCGATCAATTTGCAGAAGGTAGGGTGGTATTCGGCAAAGTGAACGGGATATCCAATGTACGTATAAAATCTCGGAATCATCTGCTTGAAGATTATTCATTTAGTTTGGGCAAGCGCTACCGATTTTCCGATGCATACATTTCTTTCCTCATACTTGTGCTCCTCCGTCCTTTCTCAGCTAATTCTACTGAAATAATTATCGAATTAGCATTACAAAGGTGGAAGGAGGTACATACGTACGCGTTCTAAGATGCCTAGCTTTGCTTCGTTATCTGGTTGCCTTTGTTCCGACATCGGACTTCCCTCCTGGGCGACTATCAGAAACGTGAAACTCGTTCTCTCTTGTGCCCGAGAGTCCTCCAGGCCGCTGTCACGTTAATTAAACACACGATGTAGTATAACCCGCGTAAGACATCACTCGACCTGAACATTAAACCGTCTCAAAATGTCCTAGAAACGTGCGCGTCGAAGGGAAGGCGGAATTTCAAACTCAGGAACAAATATCTTAATATTGAGAATATAGATTGACTTTCCAGTAATTGGGCAGATCTCAGGGTATTACAAGATCCGAGGATTCGTTATTGTAGCGACGCGAGAGAAGGGAAAAACCTGAGACGAAATTTTTAACTTTGCCAACAACAAATGAAAGAGTTAAGAGATAACTAATGGGACGTGAATAAATTAAGATTCGAATTAGATTTTCGTCAGGGATATTAAAATGCAAATTAGTTGCGGAATATTTTCTCCTCGTTACACGGGATGTCCCTGATCCACGGCGCGTCCTTTTCCATATACGTCAACAGCCCTTTTAACGAGTTCAGAATCGATTCTCCAAGAGAATGCTCCTATTTCTCGCGGAGTACGATTTTCAACGTACGATACAAAATTACGCGCAAATGTAGTAAAATGTGAAAGTTGAAAATTAAGCGATAATTAAGCACGAAGCTTTCGGCAGTCGCAATTCCAGAAAAACCTTTCGAGAAAAATTCTTCTCTAAAGAAACTTTTTTTCCCTGAATTGCTTTTTGTTTGCGCAGTTTTATAATGCTTAATTTATTGTTAAACTTTAAGAGAGGCACGCAAAAAAGCTCCCTCCCTGGAGTTATACATTGTGAATAGCTGGGTGTGCTAAAAGGAAATCGTTGTTGGTTCGATCTCGAGATTTCCCGGAGCGTTCCCATCGTACTACTGTTGCAGGTTTTTGCGTTTAAATACCGTAAAGCAGATGAAAATTTCGTTCTTATTATAAAGTCCGTACAGAATATTCTGCCGCGGGAAAAAACATTGCGACGATACGATAGTATATCGCTATTAAATTATTATAAACCAAAGGGGTTTATTATAAGTAACAATAGTTACTTTACATGTTTGCCAAATTATTCAGCGAGTGTGTAAAATGCCAATTTAAATTCTTTTGTATTTACATCATTATTAATTGTGTTTGCTCAGCGGTTTATTTATCAAACTGGAAATTTGCAGTACTTGTAAATAAGTAAAGAATTATTATTTCAATGAGCCACTGCTGGTACGTAGGTACATTGTTGTTAAACGACCAAACAAATGATTATGTTATTACAATTTTAACAAAATTATTTAGTATAGCTTTAAAAATGTCTAAGCAAATGGCATTGAAAACGGTATTAAATTGATCATCGCGTCAGAACACATGCTGGCAATTTTAATTGTGAGAGACGCTATTGACGGGCGATACGTCACAAGTTAATATAGAGAGAATTGCAGCCGGTGGCTCTGAAAGGAGTGGAGTCCCCCGTTGCAGAACAAGAGATCTCGCCAAGTTATATGTGTGCGAACACAGAGCAAAATCCTCGGGCGATATCGTTGGCGCGGCGCGCTGAAACTCGGGGCAGATGATTAGAGTGCATCGGGGGATTTTCGAGGCGAACGCGTGGGAAAGAAAGTCTTTTATTTCACCGAGAAAGCGGGAAGACGGTATCATTATATGCGATTATGGCACGTATCTGCCGCACGTTGACGTCTCGCGTTACCGTTCCTCCTTGTTTGCGCTGGATCAGCGGCACATGCGCTTCGTTACACGCGCGAGAGTACAAAGCCAAGCGCCGGGCGATATATCTCGGATTATTATACAATCACGCGTTTTCCCCCAGATAAGATTCGAGCCAGTCATTTAACCGCGTTATTTAATCAGCCGTCGGCTAATTAGATCGGATCGATTGGACGTCGAGCTGTATGCCATCATTGTAGAGCGATGTAACTCTTTTTCTGCAGCCAGTCGACCAATTAGTCATTAATTTCGTTATCTCGTGTGGAAAGCGACCGACGTTGCAAAACGTGCGGCGGCAAATTGGGTCACAAGACTAAACTTTGGCCCTCGTATCCTCGCCGCATGCTAAATGCGGCTGTCTCCCATCTCGTACTGTCATTAGGCGTTGCCTCTCGTAGGCTAGACAAATAACACTCGAAATCGGGGAGCTACATGTAGCACTAAATGCAACGCTGGATAGCGACGGGGACGCAAGTGTGTCAATGAATCTTTGGTCTACTGCGCCCGAAATGTGAAATTTAGTAATAAATGTGACGATTTTATCTCTGGTGTCAATCCGTTGGCGCGAACATTTGCGTACAGATAAAACTCGAAATCGGACAGTTATACATTTAGCGTTAAACGACGTGCGAAGCAGAAGTGAGAATAGAATCACCGCATCGAATCATAGTTGAAATGTGTCCTTTAAATTTACTTCGACTCGCAATTTCCACCAGTCGAACATTAACTCAAAAGTAAAAACTCAAGAAATACGTGCGTTGAAAAGACGTTAAAATTTTTATCTCTTTAAGATTTCATTTGAAAAAGCTGCAACGTGAGGAAATGATGTTGAAACAAGAATGAAATATTTTGCTGTGACTTAAAAACATGTGGCCGTCAAAAGATTTAACCCTGGCAGTTGTGTATATCCGTTCGAATTTGTCAACGTATTAAATTATTATTCTATTCGCCATTCGTTCACTTTTATTAGCTATTAATTTCCGCGACGCTTAGTATCTGTAATTATGGGATTATCCGAAAACCTTATCTCGTTGCCGAGATACAGCGATCCCTCGAGGAAGGAGAGAACTGAGGTCTCACCGAATAATAGCTTCTCGCATTATCTGTCTTTCTGATCCACCGATGCGAATTTTTCTCCGAAGGCGAAACTTTCATAATTTCTTGGTGAGACTTGGTATTTCGAAAAATTTTGTGGCGCGGCCTTCCACCTTCCTTACCGCGATTGCGTCATTTCCCTTAATTCAAAACATGAGATTACACGAGTCCTCCGCAGCTTGCGACACAGTGACTCAATATGAGAAAATGTGATACCCCCTGAGAGCGAAAATTGGCAGTTCGGAAAACAACGACTTTGGGCTCACGCGAATGGCGCTCGTCGAAAACCGCGTTGGTACAACACGCGCATTCGAAAAATTTACTAAATGCAGAAGAGGTGAAACGTTCGCATTCATGTTTGCAATCGTAGCTAAGTTTTTTTTGTTGGCGCAGCTCGTTAGAAAAAAATGCAATGAAAAGTAGAGCAGTTCTAGTTTATCACCGATTTAAATGATGATAAATTTAGATTGCATAGAAGCGTTCAATATCGGGGCGGATAACCGGCGTTCACGGAATCGGGTTGCAGTGGCTTTGAATATTTTATTTCTACATTTGCAGTTGGCAAAGTGACCCACGAAAAATGAACGGAATGGAAGAGATGGAAAACGAGAGAGAGAGCTTTTCTCATAACCACGGTATTTTTTCACACGAGAAAATTGCAATTTGGCGCTAACGCATTTTATAATTTCGGAGTTGATTGACAGAAATGGCCGTTCGATTGAATCGCGGTATTAAAATTTATATTACCAGAAAATGATGCATCGCGCAAAACCTTTATGAAATAAATGTGAACATTTGCAGTCTTTGCGCCGCGATTTCGTACTTTTTTTTCAACATGAATAATGCAACGTGCCGTTCTTTAAATATGTAATTCGAAGTTTCTCCGTTTTAAAAATTTTCAAAGAAAACCGTGGACGCGAAACAGTTTTCCCCTCTGGCGGTTGAAGAATTGAACATTTGACGCGTTCGCGCAAAACCGATTGCCCATAATTATTGCGTCCGACAGCTGTTCCGAATCAACATAACTATCCTATCCTCCTATTGAGGAGAGGGCGAGGAGACGTGGCGCGGTAAGACGAGGCGCGGCCGACGGAGCAGGGAGAGCGCTGGTATTTGCATAATATGGGAATCGCTTCTGAGGCCAAGCCATTGTTCCGAGCGCGTCTATGCGCGTGGTGTAGTATGTGAGAAGATTCGACGAGCGGAAGAACATCCGAATACGTAACCCGGCGATAATAATTACGTTTCTGTTCCACGTAGCGCGCGGTGCGCTGCTTGGGCAACACTCTCTTCCTTTCTCCCACACCGAATTGGCTGCACGGGGGGAATTCGCCTGGTACTCTACTTGTTTGAAGACCTCGTTTCGCCACCGATTGATCCGGCGATCTGAGAAAGAGTGCCGCGGAGGAAGGGCGGAGGGGCGACCGGGAAAGGGAGACCGTTTCTCGCGGCGAGGAACGGGAGTGCGGCTCGTTGACAAGAATCCTGGCCAGGAGATAGAAGTTAATCAAGTATTCTGGAATGCTTCATTAACTCTTGGACGATCATTCGTGAATCGCGTCCCCTAAAATTTATGCGAATCAAACGTGAAATCTGTGACAATTGATTGCAATATCGTGATCTAATCAATCACTGATGGGAGTCAATGATTTTAACTGATGTCAGCTGAAATTTTAATCCAAAGCCACCGTTTGCAATTTTCGTGTCTCTATTAATTCTTACGTGATTAAACTTTAGTACAAATTTATCTTTCCGTTTCCGTTTCTGAATTCGAATACTCAAAATCGCACGGCTTGACCACGGGGGGATATTTACATAATGTATCTTTTTAGGTATGCAAATAGTTTCTATTTGCTGGTAGTTTGCTATTTTGCATTTGAAAACGCAAACATTAGATACACACGGCCTCTTTGATGGCAATCTGTAGATGCATACTTGAATACAAGTAGATACGCGAATCAAGAGGCAACATGGTGTCGATATCGATTCCAACAAGTTGCTCGACACAGTTTACATTGGTATTATTTCGACATTTTGTGTTTCGATTGTTGTATCCGATCTCGTGCCATCTCTCGAGTCGTTCAAAAGATATGATACTCTTTGGTGAACTATACAGCATAGTGACGATGTTACTTCGATCGATTGATCTACGAGGGACTTTCACAATTAGATATGTCTTGTTAGAGTTTTGAGTAAAACTTCACTTTCGTTATTTTCCTGCTCGAGCAAATAAAACCGTGCTGTAATAACATAATTACACGGTACGAAAACAGAATTTAAACAACTTGATGAATTTTTTTAACTATTCCAGAGTAAAACTTAGATACCTGGCCTTTAACAATAAACATGATAACCTGTAGCTATGACATTTTTTTGCAGAAAGACTTTTTAATTAACATTTGAAAACATCTCACAGTGATATCAAGTGGATACCAAAAACCGATGAATATTTTTCCAACAACTCGATATTTTTCCAACGCACTAACTGTAGAAATTTCTACGTGCGCACATACTGAAATATTAAAGTAATTCATTATTTCTTAAAAAAAAAAAAGATTATTAAAACATTTTATTTGATATCAATTGTAACGATTTCCCGTAATTCTTTCTCGGCTCTACGATGTAAAATAGGAAATAACATATAAGAGAAGTGCATAAAAACTTTTGCACGATCCTGGAAGTACGTACGTTATTAAATAGCGTAATACGAAACATTTGAACTTTGATCTTTGATCTTTGCTATCTCGCTCGGCTACTATTTCGCGCTAATTAATATTAATTCAGCCGGTCGTATGACATCTCAGATTCTAGCCGCGTGCACGTAGATGCATGGCGAGCTCACGACATCTGGGCTAATAACATAGGGTAATAGAATAGCTGCCAGCGCGATACGTCTCCGTCAGTAATGCTAGGCTACCGATTACAATCCATTAGCGAAACGGCGTCGGGTCGCGATAGAGAGATAAGGAGAGAGCTGCCGATATGGCAGAAATTAAAATACTGTTACGATTATACGGGCTTAAGCGGATCGTAAGCGGCGGCAGAAGGTCCGTGGACCCCAATTACGGTGACCGGTAGCGCGGTAACATAACGGCAACGGTTACGAAAGCGGTGATTACGGAACGAGAGGTGCAAGGATCTCTGGATCCCATCGTGACTCGTGGTTGTTGTTGCTGTTGCTAGTTCAGGTGATTTCGGCTCGACCGATCGCTGACCTTTCGCCATGTCATAATCACACGAGTCGCAGCTTTTTACGGGTCTAATCGACACGAGGTCCGATCTCGTGACGGACCCGGGTATCGATCTGCAAAATCGGCGTCGCCCCGCAAGATCCGCGACACGCGAATTACACGGTGCGCTTGTAAAATTCGGCACTACGTCGCGCGATAGTGCCTTATTGCCTTGAATAGGGTTCGCTTAAGGCTCGCGCGCGCGATTATCTTCTTTCGAACGACGAAATGCCATGGCGATCCCAGTGAAGAAAACGCGGCAGTGCGGCTTCTTCGGTTGTTTCGTGCCGGTCCTCCGTGAGGAGGCATAAAGGAAGTAATCACCCGCGCTGATTGCGAAAAACTGCCGACCTGACGCGAGCCTCGTCCTTTTCACGGTTGCTTGCACGCCGCCATCCTCGTCTGGCTGCTTCTTTTTTGCTGTGCATCATGCAGGAAGGTAATCGATCGCTTACATTGTATCGATTAACTATCTGTGGGATCTAGCGTTTCCTTCCAACAAAAAGAGATTGCGTTTATTGAAAACAGAGACCGACGTAGTTTCGCTTCTTTTCTCTCGTTAATTTTCTCACAAACAATCCATAGCGATTTACATTCTCTAAAGTTAATAAATGCTAGATTATTTGCAACGCGACGAATTAAGATTATTTTATACCATTTTGCTTCTTTTCCCGTAGACATTGATTTTTTCACAAATATGAAATAACGATTTCGACATTCTTTAATGTTAATCGAAGTTAGGTTATTTGCAACGAGATGAATTAAAATTATTTTATACGGATGCAAGTTTTGCTTAAAAAAAGAACAAGTTCTTTTTGCGATTTTTGTCACTTTTATTTGTTTGCTTTTGCCCCTTAATATATTTATCAGCTGTATATTAACAATGAAAGTAAATTATTAGCAATCGTATATCGAGTCTAATTCACGCCGCTGTAATCACAAGCTCTGCAATTAGTTTTAATAAAGGAGCGATTACCATTCCTTGCTTTAATTAAATTACGAAATTCACTAATATTAGTCTCATTAATGTTAACCGATGTACCGACATGCAATCAAATCCTCTTATTACTTCCATCACTTAGTTTTCCCCTCTTTAATCGTTGTGCAAAGTTTGCTCTTCCCTTTTTCGGTATAAATAGCAGCTCTCGGTAAACGTAAAAAGGTAAAACATGAAAGAATACAACTCGTTCATTTAGTTATAATTACCATAATTTTATTTCGCTGTTTTTAAAGCGCCCTTTAATTAATTCTGTCTTTTGCGAGTTATTATAATTACGCGCCCCCCTCAATGGAACCGCGAGTTATCGCGCGAAAGGCGACGTTAAAATAAAAGTGCGGGAGGCTGACCTACCGGGACTCTTTCCCAATCGCTATTCAGCGCGGAAGACCAGATGTCGACGATAAGCGAAGCGAGTGCATCGCGTCGGAGAAACGCATGGACGAACTGAAGTGTAACCTCGTAAACACGGGAGAAATGTGCCGCGACAAAGAAAAGGAAGACGCTTGAAAGTAACGCCACGCGGAAACTCGGCGACGTAACAATTATCTCATCCGCGTCATTACTTTCTAAGTTTCTAATTAACCGCAGCGGATCCGTATACGCGGTATCACTTATTAGAGAGGTGTTAAGTGCAAGAACGGGCCACTTGAAAACCGCGAAATGTAATTTCTCGCGCAAGAAAATTGATACCTGCATCTCGCGGCAGGAACCAAACTTAAACTTGCGCATTGGAAAAATTTGCTCCGATTTAAAAAAGTTCCACAACGGTATATATTTTTATGTAGAATTTCTATGCTCACAAACAATTCCTTCGTGTTTTTATATTGAATGTATACAGAAGAGCGAATGTTTCTAACAGAGGTACTAATTTATATTCCACTACTTTTCATGAAAAACCGAAAGCATATTGCAGGTATAATATTTATTGTGTACCGCCAATGGACGTTTCGTAAACTTTGCGTATTAGAGACCGGCCAATATTCGATCGCGTGCAATCGCACGAATTTCAGCCAATCGTTAGATTGAAACCATTTGGAAATCAGTGACATTATTTGGTTTATCGGAAAAATCCATACCGAAGTCAGTGTGTACATCCGTTTCGCGTATTAACTGTATTGGAACATCAATATCGAAATTTCCGCATGTATTCAGTTTTGCGTATAGGATTAGTTGTATAGGAATCACTTGTTTCAATTACAAATCAATGTGGACATTCCATTTTTTAAATAAAACAATTTAAGACACTCGGGGAAATTTTATGTGTAAAATCATGTGTAAGTGCATTATCTTAATTTTTATTGAAGCGCGAAAATAGACAGTAATAAATGCAATTTTTTTAAATTTCATCCATAAGTTTAAAATTGTTTTAAATTAAAATTTCTTTTTTATATATTTCAATTGATATGAATTTAAATTGAATTTAGTACATAATCATATTCAACTATTTAATTGAACAATTTTATATTTAAACCTTGGAATTTTGTTAATATGTTAAACCTTGCCTGAAATTAATTGAAAAATAAGAGAAAAAGATTAGAATTTATATACTTGTAGCGGCGAAGCTTAATTAAAAAGTGTCTTCATTGTTCGTAAAATGTGAATAGAATTCACGCTTTGAAACAAACGCTATTATTTTTTCAATATTTTCAAGGAGATTCCCAAGAGAAAGCGTATGATTTCTGAGACATTTGTATTCATATGTATCTACAATATCTACGTGTTGTGCGCGCACGCTGAGCGCCCCATTAATGAGCATCGAAGCTGCAGCTCGTAAGCCGAGACAGAGCAGCGAACGTTGCACTTTCCCGTCTATTCGTGGATGTTCGTCTCAATGTTCTCCGATAACTGGAGATCGAATCGTTCACCAAAGTTAGGAATCTCGCTTTCTCTATCTTTCTCTCTCGCCGATGGCGCAGGAAGGTGAACGCAATCTTCGCGGCTCCTCCGAACCCGACGGAAGATGAAAAGTGGTGTAACTTTCGACGTGTTTAATTCTCGATGTCGCAGAAAATGTGCTTTATGCCAATTGTGCGGCGCTTCCATTGTCATGACAATTCCCCGTCGCTATAGTACCCGTGAAACTTCGAATTCGCGGAGATTACGCCGCCGGTTCCAAACGTCGCCGACAATGAGCAACGCAATTAGAGCGCTTACACGTGCGCTGAAAGCGCGGCGTCGATTCGCGAGGAGCGATTGCGAGCCGCGGGTGAATTAAAATAATAATCGGGCGCCTGCGGAGCCGTGGATAATCCCAAATTCCAGACCGCCCCTAATGACGGCCCGCTCGTAGTCGTGACTGCGACAAATGGACTCCCCGACTTGGCGAAAATCCTAGCCGTCGTCTGCCGGGCTAATCGCAACGCGAAATTGTCGGAGATTACGTACGGTCGTCGATACTCTTTAATATTTCGAATAAAGTGGTTGCTCAACGGGGGTCTCGCTGATTTCACTCGGTTCTCAGATTTTACGTACCTTTCGAGTAATCACGAATGCACGTAATTGTGCGTGCACGATACACCATAATAATATGAGTAACGTTACGTAAGGAATAAATATTTAAAAACACCAGTAGAATTCCGGGTAAAGAAGCAATACAATCGTATTTTATATATTATGTCATCAAAATCATACAAGATTAATATTACACAGTTACCAAAGAATAATTTATATAGAGAGACATCGCTCTCCGCTGTGATAGCTACGCTCATCTAATTTCTGGAGGTGATAAAACAAACGCGTTACGAATCAATATCCAAGAGAATTTGCTCGTTTTCAATGATCTCAAATTTTCGAGCCGCATAAAGTAAGATAATATTCCGAACGTGTATGTCAAATTTAAAGAAACTCTAGCACGGAGAAAGAACTAAGTGTACGCGCTGCTAATAAAATATATTAGTTTGTATTTTAACACGCACACAGGGTGCGTTCGATTATTCGATTGTATATTCGGTGCATTTAAAAATATTCATACATTTCTCTGTTGCGTGTCTCGCAGCAGTAATTCGAAATTTGTCTCTTGTTTTCTATCTATGTCTACTCGGATATGGGGAGGGCAAAGGCATGAAAGTGCGTAACGAGCTTTGTATATTTTCTCGGGATAATCTAGCGTGTAAATGCCTCTTTAATTTCGCTCACTTTTCATCAATAATTAGTTAATTAATTTTCATCAGTAATTTGTATATTTAGTGCATTTAAAAATATTCATACATTTCTCTGTTACGTGTTTCGCAGCAGTAATTTTGTCTCTTGTTTTCTATCTATGTCTACTCGGATATGGGGAG
>NW_011967244.1:2925902-2929997 GCF_000949405.1 Vollenhovia emeryi | reverse complement strand
GGCAAAGGCGTGAAAGTGCATAACGTGCTTTATATATTTTGTCGGGATAATCTAGCGTGTAAATGTCTCTTTAATTTCGTTCACTTTTCATTAATAATTAGTTAATTAATTTTCATCAATAATTTAGTCGTCGGAATGATGGTTCCGACCGCATCACCCGATCATTATCTCTTTCCGCTAATTGCATATTATTATTTAATTATTGGATATTTTGATTAATGCATTACACGTGTATGTTGCACGGTCCCCAGAAGGGGACCCGGGTGAAAGAAGGTGTATTATCACTTAATAACAATTTCATCATCATCTTTATTACACTTTAGCATACAGCCAGAAAGTGGGACTTGGTTTACAAAAAAAGTCTTCTTAATAACAATTTACTTTTTTATCGTATTTTTTTTATCCCATTACGTAACTTTTTGTTTCGTACACAACAGAGCGGTAATTGACGCAGAGACGTGTCAATCATATCTTTTTTACCATTGCGACGAACAAAGTCCTCCCATGTGCTCTCACACGAGACTTTTATGCTGTTATTTTATCGATTCACTAGTGAATGAACGCACGGATGTCAAATGCAGGCGTTCGCGTGACAGAGTTTGTACGCTTCGTAGTCCTGCGCAAAATGGCTATGATCTCTATGTTGATATTTCAGTTATTCGGCGAAATACGGCCGGGCAGCGAGCACGACTTGCGCTGGAAAACACGAAAGCGTTTTCGCTCACGGCAAGGATCGTTCTCAAGGATGATCTCCGCGCTCGCGCACGAGCTGGCTCGTCTCCGTTTAAACGCGAAAAGGTGAAAGTTGAGCGAGGCATACCGTACTAGAGGCTTTTCATATTTAAAGGTCAACAACTGGTGGCCGACAATAACTGCGACGTTTCTTCCGCTTACGTGGCAATTTTATGCCAATTTCATCGCTACGTGACGGGTATCGAGGCGGGGATATTGGAGGAGCCTTGTAATTTTTTAATAAAACGGCGACGAATTCACCGCGGTATTGAATAATATGTAACGATCCGAATAAAATATCAGCGTTAGAAATAATTTTATGAATTTTTAATTCAAGGCACATTCATGAAAGGCTTTTGCCTTTAAGTCTTCGTTGTAATAATATCTGTTTGGAACTCGGTATTTCCCAGAATCGGTATTTCGAACTTATATTATTAATTACAGCTTTGAAGCATTGATTGCACTGATACTTAATTTAAATAGAAAATTCGTACTAGAAATGTGAAAATTGACAATCTCTTTTATTACATCCGCAAATTACTAATTATCGCCTCAATTTATTATTTATTATTTCAATTCTCCATCTAGAAATTAGCCCAGTAATTATGTAGGACTTTAATCTTGTCTTCAAATTAGACGCTCAATTCTAATATTCTTTCACCCGATTTCCTAATCCCTCTTAATTCAATTCATATTCTATTAATTCTGCGAAGTTAGTAACGGTTGAATGAAATTAATTATTGATGAACAAGGATACGCGGACTGAAAAAAGTCTCGAAAAATGACGTGAGGAGATAACGCGTAGACATGATGGACGGTGTTGAGTCGCTCGCATGCGAATGCCGGCGGCTGTAGAGACAGTTTCAGAGACTTCGTCGGCAATTGTGCATTTCTCACTTTCTTGCGCGTAAGGGGTCCATTAATCGCCCCCATATCCATTCCCTGAAAGGGAAGTCTTAAAAGAGTCGCGCGTGAAAGAAATATATATATATATATATATATATATATATATATGTGTACACACACGCGCGCGCGTAAAAGAGCGTCTGCTTTTCCTTCTATCTCGCGCCAACTTCTCTCGCCGGAAAGCGGATTTTATAACGGTGCATCCCGTTCGACTTGGCGTATCTCGCACGATGCTCTCGCGGGCTCGTTAATATCGTCGAACGAAAGTAAAAACTTTCATTCGCGCGCTACTGCTGACTGATGTCGTGCGTGCTTCCTAGGAAGAAGATCCCCGGCGGCGTTACGTATGCGATCGCTTATGTGCAGCCTGTGTACCAACCGGATATCGCGACTTTACGAGACGCTTGGATAACGTACGTTCCGACGTACTTTCGATATGTTACCGGTTACGGTTATTCCGCGCGCTCTGTCAGCGATGTTCGCCATAAATCATTGAAAAATATCGCCCGCTACAATTACTGGCAGTAGACTAACGCGACTCCGTGTATTTCGGATAGGCAATTCAAAGCTACAACGTCCCACCTCGACATGACGGTTTTATTTTACGTCATATAGAGGAAAGTCCTCTATTATGAGAAAGGATTCTAATATGAGACAGCAGGTTTTCAACGTCCAAATTCAGTCGCAAACCTTTTTTCGCAACAATTTCACGATTTAACAATCAATTTTTCACTAAACCGATTTCACCCCAAGGGGAATAAATTTATAATGGAACCAACAGATGATGACTATTATTTTAGCAGGAACTCCGCTAGCCCGTATTAGGAGCCTGTCTCATAATAGGGGAGTTTCCTCTGTATTCTGACGATTTGATATATATTTTTTTAAATAAATAAGAATGTCATTAACGCAGTATGAAATTTCGTTATTGACATTTTATTCATCTGCCTTCCGCTCGTGCATCTGGAAGCGCTCTATTATGGTAACAAGGTCTCTGAAATGCCTTCGAGAGCGCGATGCATTAATACAGATCTGCATTTCCATATGTATATATCAATTTACACATGAACGTGAACTCTGTTATAAGTAGACTGCATGCGCGCGTCTGTGGCATAAAAATTATCATTCTAAGAACCTGTACACTCTTACTCCCATGAGCGTCTGTATGGGGTCACACCCTTTACACTCTCGTAGACTCTCATGAATGGCAAGTTGGAGTAAAGGCTGACCGGTTGTTGCCCTACATCGCTTCAATTTTCTCTTGTTCCCTAATGCAGCTCGTCGAGTCTCCCCTGGGGTTTCCTGCCCAGGGAATTTGATTGATTTGCTACGATTTCCGCAGAATTCCAACGGTGCCCGTTAATGGGGCTCGGAAATACCTCCCCGAATAGATATAGATGTTTAAGGACCAAAAGAGAGAAGATTAGCTTTTGGTCGGTGAAAGTGCGTCATTACAGTGCCCGTCGTGATCGTGTCGTTGTACTTTGCTTAAATTGCATTGGAAATGAGATGCCCATCTGACGATTTCCACGGTAATTACGAGGATTCTCCGTAACGAAAACCGTAGGCGGTAAAACCATTGTGGCGATTGTGGTGACAGAAAGAAAGCAAAATTATGGAGAATAATTTTACATTTCCTATAATCCCGCGTTAATCGGAAGCTATTTCTTGGACGTTAATAAGCTCTAGATTGACTCCTGGTCGCGCGCTCACGGCAACTCTGGAAGTAAATGAGAGAGATTCTCCTGCATAAGGTGTCTTACTCGCACATTGAAAGCGATATCGTTGACACATATTTAAATTACTTTTTCAAAACTAATTCTTGTTAAAACCATTAATATTAGTATCATTATCAACTTTACGCTTTATTGTACGCAGTTAATTAATTAACAATGTTAATGGTTCACTTTCTTTAAAGATTCATTTTTCCATAAAATAAAAATTAACAAGTTAAAACTACAAACAAGGATTTGTTGCGCTTTTCAGTTTAAAAGTTAATTGCAGCTACAAAAAATATTTACGTGAAAAGTAATAATTAAAAAAATTAATTAACAGAATAAATAATTATTTAATGAAATATATTTTTAATGCTTATTTATTTTTTCAAATAATATTAACTATTAATTAAATTGTCTATATATTTTTCAACATAACGTTAAGCTTAATTAATTAATTAATATTGATCGAGTTCTTGATCTCTTCAAATTTGATGTTAATCAGTGGAATAAAAACTTTTTACTTTAGAGACAAGCTAAAAATAATTAAAATATAATAAAAATAAAAGCTATGGGGGCAATAGGAGCCGTCACCGGAAAGAAGGTGATAAAAATAATTGTTTTTCACTCCTCACTTTATCTTTTCATACAACATGGAACGGCTGATAAGTTGAAAATACAATGTAATCGTTATTGATAACATAACGTCTTACCATAGTATTGCGAGAGAGCACATACTCGT
>NW_011967244.1:2908402-2925555 GCF_000949405.1 Vollenhovia emeryi | reverse complement strand
AGCCGAAATAGCTCAGTTGGGAGAGCGTTAGACTGAAGATCTAAATGTCCCTGGTTCGATCCCGGGTTTCGGCATGTTTCTTTTTTTTTTTAGACATTATTTCTGGAAAGAAAGCTGCACTCGCAGAGTTCATTCCTGTCGTGAAGATATTCTCGGTTAAAAGTATTTAATTTTCTTTTTAAACATATATTTGTTTTACTTATATTGAAAGAGCGACGAACGCTTCCGCAATGAAATTACATCTTTCTTAAGATCTACAATTATGTTGTTACTAAATAACATTGTTGAAAGGATTCGCGAAAGATTGGCTCATCCAGAAATAGATAATTATAAACCTTTTTCTCCCTTTAATTAATTAATTTAACCTTTTAGTTAAATATATCCGTAATGTACACTTAAATAACAGTTATTATTAAATTATTGCGTATATACGGATCGAAATTCTCTCGATTATCCGCGGAGCCGTCGACCTAGCCCCAGGCTACGATTGTATCATTCGCGTGAGTAAGGACGCGATTATATCGATAATAATGGTTCTCGATGTAAAAGTCAGCAAGCGTAATTCACGATTCAACGACCTGTTCATTGAGCACAAACCGGTGAGTCCGCGTATGTTTGGCGTAACTACATTACACGCACAAATTGCGATTATACATGTGCACCGTACGTTCGTTCGTGGCGAGGCGAGGTATTTGACACGGCTGACACGATATTATGTCGCAACCCATTGTACGTTTAGAAATATTAGCGTTAAACCTTTGGCGTTTAACGGATTATTTATTACAGAGTATTTCAAAATCGACGTCGCGCTTCTCCCAACGCGAGTCCTCCGCTGACAACTTTTTCCTAATGAGGGACGTGGAAGACAGAGACGCCGCTTGAAAGTCTTCCTTCTTTCGAAATACGCAAATCGCAAATAAATTGCAGCTTATTAAATATAAAATTGGAGATAATCTCGGAGATGATCGCACGTCAAAGTAAATATCCGTTGCGAAACGCCGACGGGTGCGCCCCGTCAGTCATTATCGCGATTCGAACTGGAGCGACCGCTCCATATTACTTAATACCGTTGTATATTTGTCGCGACTAATTATACGCCCTGTTCTAGATCCGGGCTCTTCGATTTGTCGTCTGTGCGCCAACCTGCTAAACGCGCGCGCGTTTCCCTCTTGAAATTTCAGCGATGCGACTGCCTTCTCTTATCTACGCTTATTACCTCATCGACCGATATTGCCTGCGGGATTCCGAAATATGGTGCGCTTCTGGAACAATTATCTCTTAATTAGATTTCTGCTTCGGGAGCATATATGTTTCACGGAGCTCTCTCCTACGCATCGCATCGATGCGCTATCTCCCGTTTCCGTTCCGCTTAACATTTCGTCTGTTCCACTGGGAAATACAGTAATCGATATACGGATAATTCATACATTTATGAGATCTTGTTTCCTTTTATTGTGCTCCTACCTCTTTTTCTCGCTCCTTTTTATGGGAGCTGCAGAAATTTTTGAGGAAGCAGTTGTACGCTTACCAAGCAACATTGTCGTCGCACCTCGCTTCAAATAAATTCTGTCTTATTTACAGAGTCGTGGCTAACGATCTACCAAACATGTTACGGCTCATGGTACTTCTGCTTCTGTGTAAGTACAGTTTAAATTTCTATTTTTAGTTACTATCGCAGACGTAGTTTTTGATAAGCCAACGCTATTGAAGAAATTGCTACATTTATTTCAAATAATCCCTAGAACAGTAAGTAGCTATGAAAGTAATTACGTAATAAAATCCAGGAATTTTATATCTCATTTCATTGCGCTAGCTCAAACTGTCTGACATTATCTTGTTATATTTAGAACATCATTTATGGAGATGTGAAAACGGTAACACATTGAAATTAATTCCTAGCGTTATGTAAATTTACAAATTCATATAGTGTGCGCGTATCACACTTGAACTAACTTAAATTATTACAAAATGTCAAGGGAATAAACTCGGGTGGGATGGAAGGTAAGAGTTTCGCGGTAGCCTACATTTTCCGGCGAAGTTACTCCTAGAGAGTAACTATACAAAATTTGGTTCAGATCGGTCAAAGGGTCTATGAGTTAACAGGAATATACATTATAGAGAGACATTTTATTATACGTATAGATCATATATGTATAATGATTTAAAATGAAAAAATTCCCCTGGATACCGCGACAAAAGAATAATTTCGTAATAATAAAATTTTCATCATAGTCAAACTGTTTGGTACGTTTGCACAAACGTCTGAATTACTTAGCGGAACGGCAGCATACTGGCGTTAGTGGAGGCAGGGATGAGAGAACCTCATCGATAAAACAAGTGTATTTCACAGCCGTGTCCCTCGCGATTCGCGGGCTTCGTTCTCCAACGAATCAATTCACTCGGCAACGAATCGGCGGAATAAAAATTCCTCCTTTTGAGCTCGCGCGGGTTGACGCCGTTGTCTTTTTGTCGTCCTTTATCTTCCACGGCCTGGCATTTAGAGGGATCGATGGGAATACGGGAATACAATCGGCGAAACGCGCCATTTACTGGCGCGCCGTCCCGATGGTCATCGGCCATCAGCGTGGATGGTGGATGGTGGACAAACGATTAATCTCCACTGCGCCGCCGCGCTGTGTGGGATTACTCAATATTTTTATTTATTATTTCTCTCTTATCGCCGCTGCTCATCCGCGCTGCTGGCCGATAATTACGGACCAATCGCGTAGCTATATCTCTGGCAGCGTGGGAGCGCCGTGGCATCCTGTCGCGGATAAAGTCAAGGATTCGCTTCCGCGGCGAAGGTGAATCCGATGTAGGATCGCTCGGCCCGGGATTTATAGCCGTTTACTCGTTGCTTCTCTTCTACGTCGGGGAGCACAATCTGCGATACAAGAAGATCGATGTTGTTGACTCACCCACCATTCACGCGGCATTTGTCACCGCGCTTGTCATTGCCTCTCATCGCAGAGACATGAAAATTTTACTTTCCTTTCCCGCGGAATTCGGGTATAAAAGGCTTTAAGGAAAAATGGCACGCTTAGGTCGCGTTTTAGAAAACATTGTGAGTAGCGATTGACTCGTGCGTACTAATGAGCTTTGTGTTGTATTTTCAATTGAATATTTAATTGAATATTGCTATTGGGAATACAATTCTGTGTGTTAGCAACACAATACGTCTAATTATGTTAATAAAATATCCTATAGAACGTCAATCAGCATCGATTTCTTAAAGCCTGATTAATCTTAGCTTGTTTTTTCAATGATTATCAATAAACAAAAATTGTATACAAAGAAGAAATAACTTGCGGTACGTAATCCAGAGATAAATTCCGATAGATGTACAAGAGAACGTTAAGTCTAATTAGTCATTCATTAAGTCTAATTAATGATTTTTGACATCGCATACCCGATGAAGACTCTCTGAAAAACCTCCGTTATTATTGCAAGCCGTCATATCTAGCTACACAGTAATTTATAGCGAAATGAAGAGATATATTGGATTAACTGAACGAGCTACTGAATAACGTTTGAGAAACCTCTCAACGTAGCGAGGTAGAAAAGTTCACGACTACTTCGTTGGAAACGCGCGATTCGATATCCGGGACTTAGTGCAAGTATGCGCGGAAAATTTTTCATCGCCATGAAAGTTCGTCGCTTACCTTCGCGAAACTTTGCACGTTTTCCACGATCTCGTAAAGAATTTCGCGGAGCAAGTTACGACTTGGTCCGTATCACTTTTTATCCATCTTTATTACTCTGTCGCATCTCTCCTTCTCTTTCTGCATTTTCCAATAATGTTCCGTATGGCTTTGGATTCAGCACCGTTAAGTTTCCTCTTCGAGATCTCAGATTGTGCGTAACATTGCCAGAATTGGCAGACAGGCCGTTAATCTCTCGTCCGGCAAAGTTACTTTTTACTCACGATTAGATACTTCTGTTATGCATTCAAGCAACTTATCGCGAATATTATAGTGCTTGGCAAAATGCATAGAATCGCCTTCAGTTATCATCTGTTATATTAAGTACCGTGCGAACTTGTAATATCGGCACGTCAAACGTGCAAATAACAAAGTGACGATAGCCCATCGACCTCTGACTCGAGTTTTTACCTTACGTAACGTGTCGTAGGTATCACGCGCTTTCTCTCAACTATTCTTTAATGAATTTTCCCGCAGCTCTCTTTGAGATTGAAAGTCATAATTCTTCGCATTCCCGGCAATTTTCACAAGCGCGTATCCGTAACCAAAAAATTAAATTAAAAAGACTTTTGCTAAAAATTAACTTGCAATTAATTTCACGAAGGGAACCGACAATCGAATATTGTCATTAGTATCTTTCAAACGAAGCAGTTTGTTCATTAAATAGCTACTTTAAACAGCCCTTAATAGCTTTAACAGTTTTTAATAACAATAAATATTTTTCAAACGTCGAAGAAATATTATCCGAAACACTCTAAGACACAAAGTATTGAAATATTATAAAAAATTTATGTCATAAACATTTTCTAAATTATTTTTTGTATTTTTAATATCTTACGCGTGCTAGTGTTCCCACGTGTGATGACGTATAACATCATCCACGATACTCCAGCACGTATTCAAGCATTCTTGAAAAAAAAATTCTCCAATTCTCTCGCTGTCCACGCGTACTGAAACGCCGTTGTGTTTTAGTAGCAACAGAACAAAATTCGTAAGCCAAAATGATCTGTTCAGGTTCATTGTTCTCTCGATATTGATGCGGCGTAGCCCTGTTCTACCGCGACCAGTTTACCTACGTCAGACGGCAGTGAGAAAAAAAATCGCGGCGTGTGCAATTCTATCATAACACCCATGGGATTATACGGGCGCGTTGACCGTGTGATTCTACCGGTATGCTTGATAAAGCTTCTTTATTCAACAGCGAAAACAGTTGTGAATGGTTGCCTGCGCTCGCATATTTTCACAACGTCGCGTTGTAGCGCGAAAGCAGCTATACAAATATGCCAAATGCTTGCCGTAGTCACGACTGTAGAATATTCGGATTAGACGGCCGCGCCTCGCTGACCTAATTTCTCATGGAGCGAGACGCATGATTGTTTAATCTCAACTCTAATCCGCGCTTCCGACTTTCAGGTATCGCCGCTACTTACACGCCTGGCCGCTGCGAAGCAGGGGTGAGTGTACGCTCCATTCCGTTTTATTTCTCTCTCGTTTTATACAAAGTACCGGGAATAAGAATAGTCGTATAGTCCCCCAGTTGTAAAACGTACCATTATATTCCCCTTAAATTTGACTAAAGGTGAAATTAATCTGAAATTAAATCTGAAATTAATTTTGCAACTAGTTACGGGGCTCGGTGTAACTTTTCAATGCCACTCTTAATTCCATAAAAATGTCATTTAATTTATCACGCCGCGATAATTTCGGGACAATCTCTCCGCAATTCTCGAAGTTTAATATTAAGTTCCCGACTTTCCCGTAAAGTTGCCACACGGACGACGAAGTCTTTGTATCCACGAATTATCCTTCTCGGTGCCCTCGCGGATCCGCGCCGGACGCGAGGCAAGTTCGGGGCCGGGTGGTTTAAGAGAAACATGTTGGAATATTTATCGCGGATTTTCTTTAACACTGTACAGGTATAAGTGATCGAACGATGGCTCTCGTAAATATTCAAGACGCTAATCTCAAGACCTATCGCGGCTCCAATCAGGCGGCACTTTGGAGCGCCGAAGTTAATTAGCGGCTAAGTAATTAAAGTCCCCGCGGCCCTTATTTCAAGCAATGCAATTTAACTTTCCGTAGAATTCCGTACGGACGGTGTACGCGCGACGGTTATTGCGACGACTTACGGTTTGCGAGCAATCGATTCGAAAGAGGTAAAGCACGGTCGGGACAGCGCGCTTCGGGGTGACGCGGAATTTCCAACCGCTCGCGTGGAAATGTACGTTACGAACGCTCTTTTCTCATCCTTGCAGATGTAACGCGGATTTTAATTTACGGGAGCGCGAGATCTAATTACAGTGTCACGAGTTACGCGCGGGCGCGAGCGAATTCCGTTCCGCGGTGCCGTGAAAAATCGCTCGAGTGAAATTACAATACGCTTCCGCGAGCGTCGCTTTGAAGTCGCCGTTAACTAATAAATACCGACGATGGTCAATACTCGCGATGCACCGTTTACCGGTTAACCGTGATTTACGCGACGGTAGGTGTAGGTGCAGGTAACGGCGACGGACTCTCCCGCCCGCTGCAGCGAAATTTAATCAAACTTTCGTTGCCCGGTGGGATGCGAGTTGCAGTATCGAATTTCATCGTGTGCGGGATAACGCAGCGGCGTTCGTTCGCATTTTGTGCGTCGTATCGTCTCGCGCACGCGAAATCAATAGCGTTTAATGCACTCATCGTACGCTCGTTGAAGCGCACCAATGCATAAATTGATTTCCCTAATTATCAACGTTTCACGCATGTATGACGTGTGTGTATTATAAAAAGAGAAGGAATCGGGAAATTTCACGGCAAACTGAGAAGCTGCTTTGTAACGGCATACCTTCCGTTAATATATACAGCTCGCGACTGAATATTCTGAAGTAGATTTTTTTTGCAAGTACGTCGTTTGATAAAAAATGTCGCAAATTTTCGAATGAACTAATAACCGACCGTTCGGCTTTGTGGATTCTCAATTAATTTCGAACCAGAAGCATCGTATATTCTCCGAACGGCTTTACATTATCAGTATCATCCGCGATCTAAATGATGATTGGATTACAAGATAGCATCTAGAGAAGATGCAAGCCTTGGAGGAAAAGTAATTCAACAGGAGCGAGCTGTAGGGCGAGTCGAAAGTAGCGTATCTTTCGAGAGACCTGCGGAAACTCGCTATCGCGAGCGCTTTTCTGGAAGTAGTTGTACATTCTGAGAACGTATTACGTTGCAGGCATCGC
This sequence comes from Vollenhovia emeryi, assembly GCF_000949405.1. NCBI lineage: Eukaryota > Metazoa > Arthropoda > Insecta > Hymenoptera > Formicidae > Vollenhovia > Vollenhovia emeryi. Next base: position 2,918,636 of record NW_011967244.1, on the reverse strand, counting down.
GAGATGTCGAGCATGCGAGACTGCCAGAGTTCCTCACGGAATTGGACCTGTCGAGTCTCGAGGCATCCGAGGAAGACGTCGAAGCGCTGAAGAAAATCGTGAAAAGGCTGGCGCCCGAAAAGAACGGCGAGTACCAAGTTTACCAAGGTTCTTTCACAGAACTGTCCTACTAACCTCGGGACTACATCGCTAATCTCTTTTTTCTTTTCCGACCTAACTAAAACGATTCGCTTTTTTCTCCCATTGCCAGTCTTCTTCGGTAACGAGGACCTCCTCAAGGAGTGGCTCAAAGGAGCGGGTATTATTACTTAAAACATTTTTCTCTGTGTGCATGTTGCGTCTCTTTGATGTAACCATCCTTATTCCGAACTCTTTTATTATCTACTCTCTCATACTTTTGCAGAATAAACTGTTTAACATCGCGTTTTAACTCTTTGGCAAAAACTGTTTATGCAAAATTATCCTTTAAAGTACGTTGGAATTCTTGAAAACGGCTGTTTGTAATTTCATTCCGCGTGGCAAGAAAAGCTGCCGCGGTTAAAAACTGCATGTGGCAACCAAATTTCATTTGTAAAACATGGACAGCTAATATTTAGCTGCGATAGCTAAACATTCTGCTATTGTGTCTATTGTATTAGGTGCGACAGCAAACCGTTTTCCGTGGTTTATAAATTTATACTTATGGCAGCAAAATATTTTTAGCAAACCTTGATTAGGCACGGTAGCGAAAATTTGTTTTCAGTGCGTGCTTATTAATCCCAAAGTTCTGATTGAATTCGTAGATGAGCAAGAGGACCGTATAGATACGGATGAAAAAGTTATGAATAAATATTTCTCCCGCTCGCATATTTTTTCATCTAGGCATAAAAATAATATTTGCTTATTCCGACTTCTCACTCCTCGGCGCTTCACGTATTATCTTTTCCCATGTATATATTTGCATTGTGCATGCGCATATTTGTCTTTCGCATGTAAACATAACGTGCAGTCATATATTTAAATGCACTTCTGCAAGTTGTGCATCTGCGCAAATATTTACCGGAAGCTTCTTCGGTAAATTTGGGACACCCCATACATCGGGATATCGCACTCGTGCAGAAGCGAAAACGAGAGCATATCCGATGTCTGTGTGTGTGTATGTAATGTCGCCTCTCCAAAACCGCCTTTCCGAAGCGTCAGATATTACGTAAGGCTGTGTAAGCGAAAGTCATTGAGTGCGTGCGACTATCTCGGGGCGATCGGGCTGCGTTTCTGCTTTCCCACGCGGTGCAATTTTTCGTTTTACGATGATTGTGCGCCGGCGCTTCGTGACTTTCCACTCAAGTGACAGACTTTCTACGGCAGCGCTATTCCGGCCGATCTGCTATTTCTCCAAACATGACGTAATTGCATTGTTACGTTCGGTAATTAAATTTTCGAAACGCGAATGGCGTTAACGCGCATCGACAATATAATCTATCGCTCGTTTATCATCTTGTGCACGAAGCGATATGATGGGGAATCTAAAACGATCTTTGTCGTTGCCCACGGTAGTTACCGGTTGGATATTTCGCGTGGAATTGTTCATGCACGGGAAAATTCAATGGCATAGCTCGCATAATTCGCGAAAGCTTGAAGCGACTGTGCTGCGATATTTGTATTTTAGAAGCACGGCCGCGAAAAATGCGGGATGAACATCAGGTAATGTCGCGTTGATACAATGTATACCTGTGTACATAGGCGCTGTAAAATTTAATAACACTCTACTTCGTACTCAGGCGTGACGGGACAGCCCGGGGTAGATTATCCAGCCCTCACGTCGATTCCAGCCACTTCATTCAGCTGTCGCGGCCTGAGAGGGGGATATTACGCGGATTTAGAAACAAATTGCCAAGTAGGTGATATCGATATTACGTACCTCATTTGCTTCTCGCAAAAGTCACGCGGACTGATGTTCAATTGTTACTTGTGGATTACCGAAATTCAAACATTTGTGGTATGCCCGTAAAAAAATAGAGGAAAATTGCTTATCACGAGACAGGCTCCTAATATGAGATAGCGGGGTGTCTGTTAAATTAACAAGCATCAACTGTTAGTTCCACCATTAATTCATTGCTCTTGAAGTGAAATCCGTTTAGTGGAAAATTCATTGTAGAATCGTGTAATCGTCGCGAAAAAAGATTTGCGATTGAATTTGGACGTTGAAAACCTGCTCTCTCACATTAGAAGCCTATCTCACAACAGGGAACTTTCTTCTATAAATATAAAATATAAATGTCAAATAAAGAAATTTGGAGAATGAAAGGAAATAATATTTTCTGAAAATAGTTTCTTTATTACGATACATCTCAAGTTCCAATAGAATTTCCGTGTACGAAATTGCCTCGAAACAAGTAATCACATTTAATAGCATTTGTAGCGCTCTTACAGAGGCTTCTCGGCTAATGAGACACTTGTCACCGAAGCTGAATATAATTTCAGGTATTCCACATCTGCGACAATGGACGCAAGATCTCGTTTCTGTGTCCCAATGGCACGATCTTCCAGCAGTCGCAACTTATATGCGACTGGTGGTTCAAGGTGGACTGCAGCAAGTCCACGGAGTTGTATGAGCAGAGCGCTGAGCAGCTGGCCGAGGAAGAGAAGAAGCGTGCGGAAGCGAGAAAGATGAAGTCCGAGTTTCATCGCGCGGCGGAGCAGCAAGGTAACACGGATTACTACGAGAGTGTCGACTACGACGGCAGGCAGAACGGCAGAACGAATCCGTACGGTCAGTCCGCCGCCAAGCAGAATCAAATTCCGGAAAGACAGGCTGAAATCAAGTCCAACCAACACTTCGGGCCGAACAACGTTTTCGACAACACTCGTGGTTCTGGTCGCTATTACCAGGACAACAATGCGAACGCGTTACTGACTAACGAGAAGACGAGCCAGGCGCCTGAGAGCTTCGACCAGCCGCCGAAACAGCGACAATATTACGACGGGTCGAATTATCAGGTCAGCAGGCAGAGGAATCAACTGGATGCGCAGAGCGGCAAATTCAATTACGAGCACAACAAGTTCCAGGATAGCCGGCAGAACTATCAGACCAACACGCAGGATCATTATCAGTCTAATCAAAACACACCGCGCAGCAACGAGAAGCCGGCGTTCGGTAACTCGAAGTCGCGAACCTCGACGCGAAACAATCTGTTCAGTTCCAACCAGTCGCAAAAAGCTACGCCGACGTACATGGAGACGACGACTTTTAGAACGACAACCTCGGCGCCTCCGAGAGAGTACCAGCAGTTCGCGGAGAGCGCTGCCTTCGTATCTAATCGTGGAAATCGCTTCAACTCTGCCAAGTCAGAGAACAATCGTCAGTATTATTATCATTCGTACGACTATCGAGATCGCACCACGGTTGACTACCGCGGTCAAGAGACGACCACCGTGACGCCGCAGAAGAACGAAGAGACGGTGTCCTTCACGCCGAAAACGGGCGTTCCGCCGTTCCCCGGGCCCACGTTCACTCCTATTTACAAGCCCAGGACAACGACATTACCACCTTACGAAACAACGTTGCAGTACACGCCGACCACCGAGACGTCTTACTACAGCACTCCCTACTACAAGCAAGACGATACTCCGGAAACTACTACGTACGCCAATGCCGACGCCACGACCGTCACCTCGTCTTCCTCTGTAGAGGAGTACCCGACTACGTCCTTCACCACGCGGAGCGATTTACGGACTCCTCCGGCCATAGGCAGAGTGCCACCGGCCCCCGCGAATTATCAAACTCAGCAGTACGTTGACAATAGGGTGACCGAACAGAGAGACACCGATACCTCTTTCGCGACTACGCGTCCGTACGTGAATACCGAGAGCTATCGACACAACGTCGCTAACGTCACTTCCACCGCCAGTCAGGACGTGCCTCCGTCGACGACGCCGTTTTACGAAGACTCTCGTGGTCAAACCCACGGCAGTTATCAAAACGGAAATAGCATCGCGAATCTCGAGAGCAAAGGCACAACGGTGGACCCTTGGCGCGCGACTTTGCAAAGCTTCCAGCAAAATTCGATCAGCTCGACGGAGAAGCCGTGGAGAAGCACCAACGCTTATCAGCAGAGCAGCTCCACCAGCAAGACCTTGAGCCCTTACGACACCAGTTTTACTTACAAACAGGGGAAAGTGCTGTCCACTTTAGGCCCGTATATACCTTTCACCAAAAACTATGTTTATTCCACGATGACCACCACTCCGACGCCGAAACCGCCGACCACCGTGCCGGTATATAACCCCACCCTGACAAATTATCGCATAACCGCGAGCAATCTGATACCCAAAGTGAAATTGTCGCCTCCGGTGACGAGCAAGCCCAAGGACAGAGCGACCTATTTACCCGAGCCTAGCACCAAACCATCAACGACTTTGGAGGACAGACCGTATGCCGAACGAGAACACGCGCTCAGCATGCTGCACTCTCTTCAAGGTCTAGAAAATAACGTGGAAAGTTTGAGCGAGATCGGCGCAAAGGACGGAAACGGTCGAAACGGGCCCTCCGCGCCCGGCCCGTCCACCTTGCACTCGTTGGCTCTGTATTTCGCCACGGCCGGCGACAATCTTGGCTCCAACGAAACCGTCGAGTCCACCGCGAGTGTCGAGGAAGTCGAGGATAGGGAAGGCAGTCACAAGGAGTCCGTCGAATTACCGACCAGCATTCTTACACAGCACACTATCTCCTCGTACGTCGAGCTGTTCAATCTGAACAATGCGCTCGAGGGAAACGCCACGATGGCCGAGCTCACGTCGGAAGGCGATGACGTTGGCGGCGAGGTGGACGACGATCTAGAGATCGAGCAGAGCGAGGGTCCGGTGAACGGCGCGAAGAGATCGAACAACACCAAGCTGCGCGAACTGGCCCAGGTTTTCACTCACGCTTTGTCGGCGTATCTACAGGATCCGGATACCTTTAAGAAAGTGCTCACGGAGATTAGACCGACGCAACCTCCGGTAACAACCGCCGATGGCGGTCAGTACGAAATAACGACGTTATATCCGACCACTGCGGAAGAATACGCTTCGGTGACGAAGGAGAAGGATGAGGTCCTGGATTTTTCGGACGATGCCGACGTTACCAGAAGACGCAAGCCCTCTACCATATTCCCTACCACCTTACAGCCGCCCGTCGCCACCGATAGATCGTACTCGACTTACTATACGACGCCATTTGATGAGTATTACACGACTTCGGAGAGCCAGACGCGAAGGCCAGTTTACTATCCGAGCACGACGTTGTTACCGCCCAGCGTTTCGTCGTACGATTCAAGGGATTACGTTGAATCGTCGACACAGAGTGGTAATACGTTTGCCTTTGAGGTGAATCGCGTTTTTACTACCACGATGAACGACATTCAAAATTACGACGGCGATACGAGAGATTCGACTGATCTGTCGCTGGTCTACGACAATTATTTCCCATTGGACGAGGACGGAAATCGAAATAAGATCGGCGGCTTCCAGAATAACACGGCGGGGACCTTTCAACCTTACGGTAAAAACGTCCAACCGGACGGCGCTACGCCCATAAGCAACTACGTGGCGTCGTCGACGGTGGCGTCCTTTTCGAATTCTAGGCCAGGAACAACCCCACCCAGCTGGGGTAAGGGCTCAGCTGGCGAGAAACCCGTTCAAAATCTCACACCGCCGCATTATCATCGTTTCGGTAATGTGAAGAGTTTCGAGGTGTCGAACAGCATCCTGCCGAATCAGGCGGTGCGCTCGACGACGCCCTTGTCGAGAAACAAGCCCACCTACGAGACCGCCAGCAGTACCGTTCAGCCCTTCAGGATACGCTACTACGAATCAACGACAGCGCCGTCCGAATCTCTCGCCACGGCTCGTAGTACGTACGCCAAGTACAGGAACAGTTACAAGCTGGAAAGCAATCGTATAGAAGGTACTCGCAAGCCCGCGACGACAACGGTGGCGACGACTATTCGGGACGACGTTGAGACACTAGATCCTGTCACCGTAACCGTCAGCGACGTTACCCCGTATACCGCCACCGTTATTCGCGCCACCCCCAGCAAGCCGGCGAACGCGTCGACCACGAGACACTCAAACCTACTGAACAACGATCATTGGACCTCCTCGCCCATGGTCACTCAGCTCTGGGAGACAACGGTGTTCGTAGATCCCCGGCACATCAATCACGGCCTAGAGTCGAACGTCGGCACCACTCAGTCGCCCGACACAACCGGTAACGCCATCAACGAAGAGTCGGCACCCACCGTGGCGGCGAGCACCGCGAGATCACCGACGTTGTCCGCAGTGGATCTCGACGTGACGACAGAACCACGGACCACCAGCACACCGAGTCCTTGGCAATGGGCGACGAGCGACAACGATCCGCCCGTGACATTCACTCTGCTGCCGACGACCTTCGCCGCGGAGAACACGGCGACACCGACTCCGATCATCACAACGCGGTCCAGTATAACGACCACGATTACCTCCTCGGTGACGTCGACCAATGCCGCCTCCCGAGACAACCTGTCGTCCACTCTGCTGCCTCTTGCGACGGGCAGCGCGTTGAATACCACCGAGAACGAAGTGATCAAGGCACACGAGATGTTTGGCAATCTGAATGAGACGAGCTCGAACACGTTGATGCGAGTGATGAAGCAGGCCGACAGCAACGCGACGGTCAGGCAGTTGGTACTGTTGCTGATAAATCATTGCAACGGACCCAGAAACAAGACGATGGAGCAGGAGAAGGAGCAACTGATAGACGCTCTTCTCAGACTGCCCGTTAACGAGTTCAGCTCGGAGGAATCGCGAGAAATCATCGCCGGCATCAACAGACTTAATATTCCGATTTGTACGTATTGTACGGTATTTAGTAGCATTTAGAATACTTTATGCAAATATTAATTTTAATCGGCGTTCCAGTTATACAATAAGGATGCTTTCTTTGGATAAATTAATTTTAACCGTGTATTTAATTGAATTCCAAGGTACAATCAATCACGTTTCGTTATTAATTTATTAATGAATGGATTGTTTTCAGCGTAATACAGTTAATTCTATTAACTGCTTTAACAGGCACGAAACAGTATTGTAAGAGTACAATGCAGGACCTCTAAAAAGACACAAATTGATTTAAGAATCAAGATGAAAATGTATTGGGTCATCCCATAAGTCTTGCGGTTCGTAGAGATGTTTTTGAAATAAAACAAAAATTTGACATTTTAATTTTAATAAATAAATAAATTTTTTCGATTATTATTTACGCAAATCCCTTCTATTTTAATCTTAAATTTTCAATTTTCTGCCGATGGAAGTTTGTCGATTTTTTAGCCGAGGAAGAATAAATCAAGCGCTCCCTTTTATTCCGTATTATTTATGGGATGGCCATACATACGATATAAAATGTTTCTTCTTTTTCATAATTTTAAAAATTTGCTATCAATCTTGTCTTCTTAGGCAAGGCATTCTTATTCAGGCATTGTTATTTCAGAGCCGTATTTGCAACGCATGATCTTATTACGAAATGAGATCTATAAATTTTTCCAGTAGAATTCTGTATTGTGTTCCAAAACAATATTCCTTATACTCACGAGGTGATATTGCTTATGTAAAAACTGTAACATCGCCAATTTTATACAAAGAAAATATTTTTTATTTCCTTAGTATATTTTGTTATTTGTTAAACAACACAGAGATTAATCTTTTATGTATTATTTTGTAGCTAAACTACGAACGGTTGCTTTGTCGAATTCCACGACGATAAGAACTCCTCGAGCGTCAACCGTGAGACCCACGCCGTCTGCACCATCCATTACTACGTTTCGCAGTAGAACGGGACGAAAATTCCGTACGACTACCGAGAGTGCCAGCGTCCTTGCCAGAAGATCGGACGACGCTGTCTCGGAGACGAATAATTCCTTATCGGAGAACGAGGCCACCGCTTCTGACAGCCGAGCCCTCGAGCTCCTCAGGTCGCTCTACACAATAGCTGCTAAGTGGGGCTGAGAAGCCGCATAATCGACGACCGATCGGAACTACGCGCGCGTCGGAAGACTCGCGAGATGAAGATCTCGCTGGAGTACCAGAAGACGTTCACCTGTCGATACGTCGGAGTGGATCGTTGCTGTCACCCATCACCGTGTCACTCCGCCTAGCTTAAATTCGAGGGTTCAAGCTCCGAACGGCGAATCGATTTTGATCTCGGCCCATGAATCGACGCCCATGAACAAATAGGAATCCGCTCTGCGAGTGTTTCTTGGAGGAAGAGAGAGAGAGACATGTAGTGCATCGTACTTCTTGTCGAATACCATTATACGAAGTCGACAACGTTCAATTATTATTGGTTCTGGAATGCTAACATTATTAAACTTGGCTGTTGTACTACTACATTTGCATACAGTGCTCGGAAAATTAGAGCTGAAGATTGGCTTCTTCGAACTTGGATGGGTAACGCTGCTACGAAGTTCGATTTAACTTGGGGCCGAGATTGACATCTGCGCTCGCGGATATTAAGCAGGGTCGCGTAACGATCGATCTCGGTAATGTAAATCCGAGCCGCGGCTGCTTGATACCCGCGACCTGAGCGTAACTCGTGTCGGTTAATATGCGGAGTCCCGATCGATCATCGATCGACAAGATTGCAATATAAAAATTAACCGGCTGTAGTCCGACGTTAAGATTATATATTGCTCGCCGTCCTTTTTATTAAGAATAAAACATCGATCGCCTCGAAATATCGGCAACTATTACTTGAAGAAAAAAAGAAAACGCCTGCCATACTTCGTCCCTCCTGTTCAGCGACTTTGCGTGAACGGTACACTCAACTTTTTATTCTCTCTTCTCTATAATCAAAGAAGTTTGCACATATTAAGCAAGGTAATTTTATATATTTCACTTATGTTTATCGCGCAATGATGTAACAACAAGGTTTTTCTCCAAATGTTTCTTTCTTATATAATTTTTTAAGTCCTTAACTGGCTGTCGTGTAGTTACGTTGTACAATTGTCCACACATATATCTGTGCTTAGAGAAATGGATTTTGTTGGAAAACAATTTGACAAAACTTTATCTAATCGTTTGATTTAAATCCCCTGGATGTGTAGACATTACGTATTACGTATTTGAGGTAAGAAGTGGATTTTAATCACTGATGTAGAATATGAGGGATCTTCTTTAATACTTGTTTAACTTTATATTCCTAGTATATGTACACGTGTAAAACAGTGACTGTCCTGCATGCCAACGTAAAAAGGGAGCGGACATTTTGACACATTCACGCTCCTCTCATAGTGTTGCCAGGTACATCGTCAAATTGCAACTCGTCCTCGTTGAATTGCATGCAAAATTGGCGGAATGTGATGGCACGTGGTGAATTGCACCATGTACGCTTATGGTTATCCGTACCGGTCGGACTCTACGCGACACAATTTCAACCCTTTTCCCGCGTATCTTCCCCTAACGAGGTCACTATCGTCCTCTTTCGAAATACGCGTTAATTCCTGGGCGGTGTTAATCTCTGCAGAATTGAAATTCGGCGGAACGTACGTTACGCGTCGTACGAACTTCCACGCAACCCAAAACTGGCCGTCGAACTATTGTTCAGTATTACAAAAAGACTCCCTAGGAGGGATCCACCTGGTTCTTTTCCCGGCGGATCACGTGAAATTATTTATTCGCTTTCGCTGTGTTGCGATTCCTACGTACCTACGGCTAACAGTAAGTTACTTATATCTTGAAATTACGGTGTTGGTAACGTTTCTCTTTCGTTTGGGCAGTTTCGAGGTCGGCGATGCGCTTCCGTTACGATCCCGAAACGTCCAAATGGGGTTTCTAGGTCATTATTTAAGTACGCGATTTAGCGTGTAGCTGTGTATCGACTTTATGTAATATACCTTTGTACAGTATGTGAATAAATATATACAGGGTTTTGTTTAGCTGTGTTTTACCTGTCACGTACTTACAATACTTTCTTTGTAATATGTTTCTTATGGTACTTTTATAAGAGCTTTAATATTTTTATTAATAAAGGAAAGTCCTCTATTATGAGATAGCAGGTTTTCAACGTTCAAATTCAATCACAGATCTTTTTTCGCGATGATTACACGATCTAACAATAAATTTTCCACTAAACAGAGATATTGCTCCGAGAGCAATAAATTCACGGTGAAACCAATAGATGATGCTAATTAATTTAGCAGAAACTCCGCTATCACATATTAGCAGCCTATTTCATAATAGA
>NW_011967244.1:2889351-2907100 GCF_000949405.1 Vollenhovia emeryi | reverse complement strand
TTTTCCTCTACTTTTTATTCTATGTAAAATACTATTCAAGTGTATACAGCAATTCGTTACTAACATTGCTAAAGAAATATATATACACACATTTATTGTGTTAACATATTCTAAACAATTTATTGTATATCAAATTTATATTTTATAGATGAATGATACATCAAAGTTACAGACTATATTATAATAATCTGATAAAATATTTTGCTACACGTAGATTACAACGTGTTTTTTCTTATGAAGTTGAGTATTGTTAAACTAATAAGTATATAATTAGTAAATTTACAATATTCCATTTTCATAAGCTTCGATATTTTCAGTGAATAATTTGCGATGAAAATTTAAATCCGCTGAAGAGAAAACAGCATTACCGTCGAAAGTAGAACACGAGCTATAAATTGTTAAAGAAGTCATTTACGCTTGATATAGATCGCTTCTGATGTCAGCGCGGCAACATGTTAATAACTCACGCAGACTAATGAGCGCCATTAATGTTTTTGCCGCGGGTCCTCGGAGGAACGAGCATGGAGAAACGGCCAGCGTCGTCAACGATTACACAAACACCCTGAAAACAGCGGTCTTCCTCTTTGTCTGCCTTGTCGCGCATGTACCTCGACATCCGGTGATTCCTCACGTACACGGGCGCACGTTGGCGAACGTATATCTTCTGGAATTCCGCAGTCCACGAGTTTTACGGAGGCTCGGATGCTCCGATTGAAAAATGAAACTGATGCTTATCTCGTAATTGATAGAGACAGACTTAACGTCGTCGTAACAGAATAGCGATGAGATTTCCGTAACGCATCATAAAACGCTCGAGAAAATGCGCATTACAATTTCAATCGACTTAATGAAGAAACATTGCGAAGTGTTCGTAACGAAGGCTCGCACTCGGGTCAGAGGCCGTCGCACAAATGGATGATTGATATTGCTAAAGACGTACGTTTACAGACGTATCTTACATACATCGTAAGCACCGTAAGCAGATATACGTACGATTTTCCATGGTTACAAAACTACCCTGCAAGGACGGGTATTTTTTCGCGTCACGCTTGATCGCTCGATCGCCCTGTGGCTGTTGCCAGAAGCGATAGATCGTGAAATCTTTAGGAAAAAATATGACGTAGGTATGAATAACCGAGGAAAATAACTCTGCAAATATTTTCTTTATACGAACAAAATTAAATTCTAACTTATATGTATTTACGCAAGTTATACAATTTTTTGTAAATATTTGACAAGTGGTACACAAGAGATATTTTTCCAGGAGTAATTGCGCTTATATTTGGTCTTTACATTAAGATTTGCCGTAAAAATAATCGTCCGCAAATTTCAGGTCTTTCATTAATTATCCTTTGTGTCAGTTCAGGTAATTTAGACAAAATTTTTTCGATGCGATAATTGCAAACGTAAATCAATATGAAAGAACTGTATCTGAGTTGGCCAACTTTTCAGGCATGGAGTCTTTCGGATTCAGACCTCGTGGCGCAACTTTTGCCTTCGCTACAATGCGAATGGACATCCGCCTTCAGCAAGACCGAGATCGATTCGCCGCCTCGACGCAACATATTCAAATTAATGTCCGGAGATCGGTATCCGAATGAAGAGTTACAAGAGGCAGGAAGAAGATCGTTACTCCTTCAACATCTCGCTTTTTCCGCAAATGTAAATGAAACTACCCGATAATTATACCTGAACGAACATCATATTCATTCGCAGAAGTGTTTAACACGATGTAAAGCTGTACAAGGTATCTCAGCAACAATCTTATTCGCACATTTATGGTGCCTTTTCTTTAGTTCTACAAAAATCTAGGTTTTCTTCCTTTTTTTCGAGTTAACGCATTATAATATGTTACGTTACCAGGAGATTTATTTACATAACTACAGCCTGTCGGGATTATATTTAAAAATCTGTTAGGGACAGACTGTTCAGACAGTCGCAAAGGCATTTAAAATAATGCTGCAAGGGACGTACTTTCAGATACCATGATTCAAGTATTAAGTAACGATAGTCACTATCGGTATAATAATTTCACGTAATAGGCGATAACGTCGTGCGAACATGTGCAAGTCTAATGACGGTATAAATCACTAGCCGAGAATCGGCGACACGTTGCGGGCAAGAAGTTCCATATAAAATGAGCAGAACTGGATCGATATATAATCTAAGTTTGTCGCACGACTGACTTGGAAATCCATCCGCGAGACAGAGAAGGCCAAGATTATCTATTTCCGTTGGAATGATGTTGACTCGTATCTGCATTATACGCTGACCTAGTCCTTTTCCGAACAGTTAAAACTTGCGTAAGTGTTTCACCGCGTAACAAATATGCACGCTTTTGCGAAACTTGGGCACTGTTCAATGCGAGTTTTTTCTTCCTTAAAGTTGCAATTCATTTTAAAAAATACAATTTTATTACTCGGCATTTCCTTGGCGAAGCAAACTCCTGGGTGAAAGATCTTTTCTCTTCTCACTTGTTTTCAATCGACGTCGTAATCGGGGAAACTATCGAAATAGAAAATACAAATTAAGCTTCTTGCATCGCCAGGAAAGAAAGGGACATTTTCATCCTGCGGTTTTTGAGCGTCGTTGAAAAATGATATAAAAAGTTTTATCCATTTGTCATTTCTCAAGTTTGCCGTGTTTCGAGCCCCCGTTTTTTGTCGGCAGAGACTTAAATAAATTATTTGAATAAATCTCGGCAAGATGTTCTCGATACTCGGACAATCTTCAGATGATTCTCATTGTACAGCCCGAACGGGACATCTGGGATCGAGGCCGGTCCGATTCCGAACGTGGATCTCCCGTCTGTACAATTATCTTCGCGCTCTACTGGTGAGGCGGTAAAAGGTCGCGGTTGATGCAATCGGCCACGATATACTCTCGCAGAGTACGCGGTTAGATTACGGCGTGTTGGCCAATTGCCAGAGCTCAATTAAGGCTTTTTAGTTTTACGAGCGCTTATCGGCCGTCAAGTAGCGTGTGGATTATTGTTTAAATATGGATCGTTGACTCGATCGCGCGCTGAAACATTAAATGCTCACCAACACACTCTGCATCGCACTCGCATAAACGCACGTACTCGCATGATAACCACGTAAAGAACCCCGGTAATTACGATGCTATTCACTGCGCGTTCCAAAGAGAATAGGGAAAAGACAGCAAGCAGTTAGAGATATGAAGAAATCTTCCTACGAAGAGGAGGAAGACAAGGTGTTTGTACTATTTCATTTTTTTACATTTTAAAGCACTTCATTTTTTTCTTTCAAAGATTTCTCGAGTTTGCTCTTTGTATCCGTGAATAGTGTCTGCATGCGCGTATTGCCTTAAAGATAATAAAGCTCGACTAACTTTATCATGTAACATTCTCGTGCTCGTCCCGTTCATCGCGTGTTAAGTGAACCAAAAGGTTAAAGCTTGCTAACCGGCTATTACACTTAAGGATACAATAATTTTTAGATAGTGAGATTATGATTTACATTCCTATCGATCATGAAGGAATTATCGGTTTTAGCTAGTATTTTACTAGCGGGACTTTTCACTATTCACTTTTCAATCTGATTGAAAAATTGCCATGACAAATGGTTTTTCTTCTGCGAAATTATATTATTAACACTCGTATCGAGGCATTTGCCTTCCCCTCAGAAACTTATTCAACCGGGGAAGTTTGCGTTCTTGTACAACCTTGGAGATTATCGTGAGCCATTATGGCATTGTTTTAAAAATTGATACGCTGAAGGTTTTACAACGGGGTTACGACAAGTTACGACAAGTTTAATTCTAATTGCGCAATCAAACCGAAGAGCGTATCGGTTTATCAACAACGACAATCCGGGGGGTCAATTATACGCCTAAATGATACAGTTTGCAATGGACCACGTGCCATTTCTCCGGCGAACGAGCTTACCGAACGCTTTCACCGCGCCAGTACTTGTTGCATACCGATTCGGATCGCTGCCTCTTTTTAGCACTGATGACACGGCGTGTTACCGAATCTCGAGCAATCTCACGGCAGGAAAAAAAAAGGAGGGGAATGATACTAGAGGTCACGCGCGGATGAGGTAACGGCGCAAGGCGGTAATTAACCCATGATCGTAGAATCTCTCTTTCTCGACCACTTTCGTCGAATGCGGATGCCGGACGATTCGCCTACTTTGCGTATCGAGAGGCGAAATGAGCCCATTCCGCGCATTAGCGGATTCCCGGCTTCCCCTCTTGATTATACCCCGCGAATCTGAACGAGGTATATTTCACGTGGGGAGGTTCGCGCCACGTACGTTTAGCGGCGAGTACGCCTATTCTTATTCCCGGCCCACGGTAACCCAAGGCTGGGCATTCACGTCTCCCGACACATGAGAAATATTCCGGGCGCTCGGTTTGCTCAATATAAACCAAATAGAGAAAGCTGACGGAGCAATAATAACGTCGCGTGGCTTTATCACCGCGAAAACGTACGATAATTAGAAACGTGCGTTTTCTGGGATTCTTACGGGCATAATCTTTTATTCATAAACACCAACAATTGGCTTGCGAACAATTGTACCAACGGTGTCCCCAATTTAATGGAAGATAAGCGTCTGTAGTTTCACGGGAAGATAAGCGCATTTGAACGCTCCTCTCCGCCGTAATAATCAGATTAAGAGTCTCCCCCCTATCTGCATCGAGAGATAAATCAAGTCGCAGCTGGTTTCGTGTCAGTAATGAAATTAGAGGCTTCCGAGGCGCGCATGGAAGAATAGTAAACACCATCCGACAACCCTTTCGCTCGAATGTGATTAAAAAAGCGAATCCTTCCATGCGCATCCTCCGGCGTTATCCTGGCCGCGTCATAATTTATGCGAACAACGGCGCGCGGCGATCCCCGGCGTTGCCCCCATCGATCATCCTGATGTCTGCTGAAGACGTCAGGAGAGGAGGTGGCATCTCGAGGCTGCAGCGCCGAGGTTGCATACGACTCGGAACGAACGAGAGCCGCGGCGCATCGCGCACACACCTCCTCTGGAGGCCTATTACGGCCGGTGAAGCACCGCGCGCGCGACTTTCTCCCCAATTCCTCTGCATTCCGTCGTAGATCGCGCTCGTTAGCTACGGTCTCGTCTCCGCGCGGATGCGCCTCCACTGAATCCTCCGCTTTACCACCGAGAGGATAGAATGCCTGGGTCCCGCGACCGCACACCGGGCGCGTACCACTTTAATGGAAAGTATGTCAACCGCTCGCGCTCGCGAGAGGAGAGGATGAGTCCGCGATCAGATTATCCGATAATAATATCGGATAAGCGTCTTTGTTGGCGGCGGCGTCCGGGCGAGAGCAATCGCGCGTGTCACGTTTAGGCGCGAGCCGTCGTCAAGAGTGTCGGAGGATGACGGCGAGAGTGCTCGAGGATTCTTCTCGATCGGCGTGCAATTATTTATCCTCGCGCGCGGTAGCCCGAAGATGCAGATAACGTTTTCGTTATGTATAACACTTGCCTGGACGATAAATTCATTTACATTCATTACGGAAGTAGGCCAATTGACAAATTCAATCTGCGCGAGAGATGCAAATGGGAGGTTTTACGCTTTCCCGGTTTTAGACTTGAACGAAAATCCGAGATTTGTATACTGACACTGAGAACAATGTTCGTCGGATAAACCAATTAAATGGCGTTCGCGATGGTTAATTTTTTTCCGATTACGTTTTCCGATTAAATTACGGATATACGACCGATGAAATTTATCCGATGACGTGCAGTTACCGATGAAATTTGATTGAAAAACCACATTTTTCATCGGATATATCAATTTGTTATTATGTAATTGGATTATCCGTTTATATTTAATCGGCCATTTTTCTCAGGTTAAATTTCTAATACGTGATAATTTTGTGTTTAATTTCCATCTGCTTTTATTTATGCACCCTTAAAATTGATTTAAAATTATTTAACAGATAATTTGGTTGAAACTGTAGAGTGCAAGATCTTTCGTAGAAGATCCAGAGGGACAATGCGATTTCAACAGAAATTTGAAATAACGAAATATTGAAACTTTAATTACTTAAAGTTTAATTTTGATCGAAACTCCGATATTCCTTAGGAGATTTAGAGAGACAATGCACACTTTCTAACTTATTCTCTTTAGGGCAAAAATTAGATTTACGGAAAAGTGACTATAATGCCACATTCGAGACAATGAGCCTGGAGTACGCGCACGCAATCGCATGATTTAAGATCATTGGTTAATTTTATGGTGACGTTGTACACGACGTTCACGATTTACGCCGCTACTGTGTCATTTGTTTCTGGATACGTTTGTGAGCGCGGTGCGTCCATTAATCAAATTTAATAGCGATTATTCGTTACCGTCTCCGGAAAAAGAGCGACACGAACTTCTCCCAGAGACGTATTTTTGTCTGTACGCGTCAAGAAACGACCGTAACTGATTGCCCCGTGATACATAAACGACAAAAACCCGCGTATGACCAGTTAGCAGCGAGAAATGATCAGTTAATGTCCGATGAGTAGAGTTATATCATCGCCGTGCGCAATCACGTGGTTTGGAATTTCTCTCATTAAATCACATTTTTGTATTACGGATTCCGAATGTCATACTCGTAGCGCGCCACGGTAATCGATAATTCCCGTTGTCGTAATCCCGGGGAAAAGTGAAATCATATGTTTGCACTGTATGGAGAGAAGCGATATTGCATCGGTGCATTATTACTGTATCCGCGAGCGTGCCGTTATGCGATGGTTCGCTGTTGAGATTTCGCGTTGTCGTATATCGCCGCCCGTAAGACAAGTTTGCTATTAAGAACGATTCGTGCGGAATACAGGAATTTATTTTATGTGCCGTGCCGCGGCCGTCTTTCGCGTCTTTTACGATCCCTTTGTTCCCTAATGATTGGCGGTACGACACGGGATTATACAATCGCGATTTACATAATACTTCACGTCCATTGAAAAAGATCAGTTTTCGCTTTTGAAGAATCGCTCACCTTGTATTCACAACTCTTCTTATTGTTCTATCTTTGTTCTACGCGATATCCAATTATCCGAGAAAATAAGTAAGTTTACACCCGGAAAAAGGTTTCTCTTAAATCAAACAAATTTTCTTTGAATTTTGACCTTACTAGACCTTTTATTTTATTTCGAAGAAATTATTTCTTTACCTTAACCAAAAGTTTATTTGATCAAGACTGAAATTTCTAACAGAATTCGTATCTACTTTTTCAAATCTAGCAAATGTTTTAGTAGAAGCAAATAAAACTTTAGTAGATTAAAGAAACTTGATTTCAACGTATCTTGTTTAACCTAAATAAATCTTTCTTTTGGTTGTAGAATTGATAAGATTACTAGGAGGGATATAATCTAAGTATATTTATATTTCTTAGATTCATCTTAGATTAATCTTACTTAAATTTGTCTCTCTTATGGCTCTTTAGTAATATTTTTGTTTAAGAGCATCTCGCAATATCGAGAATTAATTTTAAAAGCTCAAAATAATTTGAGCATTAAAATTTGCAGCTGTAAAATAAAAAATTCTCTACGTCGAGAAGATTACAAAGATATAGAAATGAACATGTTAATTTTACAAAATTTATTTGATCGTCTCTGCTTAAATAAACGTAATAAATTTTTTAAAAGTCAAAGCGCAGGCTCATCTATTTAATGGTATCTCTTTCATTCAGGACGGTTTTGGAATGTATATGCATCGGTTCTTTTTTTTTCATTAAACACGCTTCTCAATCATGAAGCAAATGTGCAAAGATTAATGAAGGCTGTTTCCCCAACCATAACAAAACCCGCAGGACTAATCGATACAAACGCTCCCTCTTACTCTTAATAATAGTGATTTATCGCGCACGTCGAAGTACGTGCGTGTAGATATTCATAATGAGCCCGTGGTCTTTATAATATATCCAAGTAAGCCGCGACGATCATCGTCCTCGATTAATACCCTCGCAGAATCTTGCGTTTCATCGATTGTAATTATACCATAATTTGTAAACACGTCGGTAAGACGCGAGTTTCAGAAAATGAAGGAACACTTGGAATAGATCTCAATGCGAAGATCCTATTCGTTCACGTTTATTTATTAGCGAGTTGCGTGGTGTTTAACAATTAAACGAGGCATTCCTGAGATACGTATTCGGCCGATCGACTTATCGCCTCGTTCTGCAATACCTAATAAAGCAAATCCGATTTCACGCTATCGGATTTCTCATTTTAATCGTTGCACTTTAGTGGAACGCGTAACTTTTAATCGAGCAATTCGAAACGTACACTGCTGAATTCGTCCAGATTGCGTTTCGCTAAACAATCCAGCGATAATCGTTCGAACGATTCGTAGCTCTGATGTTTCAAACATGGTGTATCGAACGCTCATTGCGCGATATGACGTAATCCGTTCGTTTACTTCTCGTAATGAGCGCACCATGCTGAGCGCAAATTTGAAAACGAATTACAGATCGATGGTCGTGTTTAACTACCAGCGGAACGACTTGTTCGTGCACCACGAAATTTTTTGCGTTTGATAGCGTATGAATGGCTCTCGTGTAATAGATCAGATAATAAGCAATTGTGCAAACGCCATGATAGTCATTAAAAGATCATTAGCCCACACTCCTTGTACGTATCGATCTCTCGCGTTCGAGTATCATCGATGTCGCCAGCATTTACATATAGGGTACACTAAGAAAGTTCCGAGATTTTTTTACAAAATTTCCTGCATAGCTCTCGATGCTTCGCGGCTTCTTTAAAATTATTTTTAACGCGCACGTAGTCAAAGTTAATATTTCAGCGCTGGTATGAAGAGTAATGGCTTTATTTCAAACATTCATCCTTTTCAAGTTGGATAAAATTTACTGCATACCATGAGATCCTTTACTTGAGAGGGAACAGGTCATTAGTTTTTCTCTGAAAAATAGTTGTCTGCAAAAGATGAGAAATTTCTTTAGGGATATCTTTTTCAATAAAGTTGCTTCTTCAAACAAAATATAAGGATCACATTCTAATAGCAAAGAAGCGCGTGAAAATTAATCAGCTGTCGAAGAGTGTCCGAGTATCTCGAAATTAAAAAGAGCGGTAGTTTTGTTAAGCCTGGAATTAAAGTTTTGTAAACTTATAAAATTACTTTTATAAGTAACAAACTTCTAAGCTTGTAAAGTGAAATTTCTGTTAGAATCCAAAGTATCGATGATTTCAAGACGATAAATTTGCTAAGAGGCTTTGATTTCAACATTAACTTAACTGCGTAATTAAACGTTTTATCGAGCTGAGAAAAAGTCGACTACACATCCGTCGACGTGTCTAATAAATTACTATTATTAAGAGTGAGAACGAGCGTTTGCATCGATTAGTCTTGCGCATTTCGTCACGAGTGAGGAAGCATTTATCATTAACCTTTTAATATCCGTCTTGCGATTGCAGACTTTGATGGTCCAAGCACGAATATTCTTTCGACAAAAGAATCGGTAGATGAGGAAAAAAGGAGAGATTTTATAAGAGCATTAAGGGTACGATTGAGGACAGTTTGTATATCCGTCTTCCTATGTCTGTTCTACTTGAAGTATTGGAAGACCGGCGCATTTAAAATCGCTGAATCTGCAATCTACGTTAAAGTGTCCCGTTTTCTGGGTTGCACAGAACCGGGATCAATAATGGTCTGTCTTGATAAGGACTGCACTAGGCAGGGGCGTTTCAGAGAGAAGCGGACTTCGCACAAGCCTGTGCCTTCGTTCTTCCTTTGTTACGCTCCAAGTTACGCGGACGTTGTCGCCGTTTGTGATGCCGATATCGATTCTTGCTACACACCATGTGCACAGCTAGAGACGTTAACGGCCAAACAATATCCTTTCAGTCTCTCGCGACTATCTCGCAGGAGTCATCGACTTCTGCAAATTTCCTCGGTATCCGTATGCTAAGTACCTGTCGGTGCTTTTTTTCCCTCTCTTGCCGCAAGCGTGAACGATGACTTCTGCGGCTCGAGAGTCTCACGTAAGACGTTAGTCACGCTCGCAAGGCTGATACATCGATCGAACGGTTCGTCCCAGTTTCGCAAAGATCGGATCATGTGATGGTCGTTTCTGTGTATGCACATCCGCCAGGATGCCGCTCGCGCTTTCTTCTGTCATCAGTTCTAATGTAACGGAGAAAGTCCCATGTCGTAATATCGCCGTCTAATCGCATGGATGCCTCCTTTTAGGTTCCTGGTTTAGTAGGTGGCAGGCGCCCGGATTGCCCGGTGCATTTATTATCGCGAACGCGCCTCGTTACCGCCGGGGACCGGGGGAGATTATGCCGAATACTCCGCAATCAGTAAAGCCGCGTTTATCGTGGACCAATAACCTATAGCTCGAGGAAGAGTCGCGCTCAGATGATATATAGGGTCATAGTTCGATCACGGTAATAACTAATTTACATGAACAAGCTAGCTTAAGTCAAGCTTCAGTCAGACTCATCGTGAAATCCGTAGTTCACGCTAGGTCATTGGAATGGAGTTCGCTGTTTAAGAGAAGGCGGAAGCAATTTTTTTTCCAGATGTTGTAATGAGCGAGAGCCCATTTACTGTTTCCAGTGACAATTCACTGATTGACTTTTAGAGAGAATATTTATAGAATTATATTTTTCTTCTTCTTCCTCGTGTTAGGCTTAAAGCCTGTTTTATCCAGTTCTCGTTCTGGTACTTTGAGCATTTGGTTTTACTTCATCTTCGGTGGGCTGCTAAACCTTGCCGAAGGAAATCTCCTATCTGGAGGGCTATATCCCTAAAGGGGTATAGTGTGGCAAGATACTTTCGGTGGGGCCCACTTCCCTTCGGGAGATTTCTAAAAAGAACCAGCCGGTGTCCGTGGATTTCAACTCTGATCTTTTTGTTCATTTGGTTACTAAGCAGCGCACGTTTCTCTGCGCCACACTCGCCACCAATTATAATATATTTTTCTTCGACTGAAATTTCTTATCAGTCAAATAGACACATCGCGATTAATATATTTAATATGCTCTCTCTCATTAGCTGTGTTACTTTGGATTTAATCGTTCATAGATGCTACAGTTTCCTTGCTTCTTTATCAAGTCCCTCGTTCGCTTCCATTAGGGAGGTCGCGACCCATTGGGAAACGCCATTAAAGTGTGAATCAAGCCGATTCGGGCCGCGCGGCGAGTGACTGACCGAAAGGTATAAGTAACGTTTGCCCAATCCGTTATTATTCATCCGACGGACGAAATCGTCTTCCGACTTCTCTTCACGATTCGAATCGACCGGTTCGCAATGCGGACCAAACCCATCGGTCGCTCGACGAATGTCGCGTCACATGCCGCGTCGTACTATTCGCGGAGGCCAAATTGCACGCTTCGACAATGCGTCTAGTGCGAACAGTGCGCCGCGATCGACCCTGACAATGACGGTTACTGACCCCGCGAACCGGTTGCGCGTCGTGCCTCGCATCGCGCGACGTTTGGAGCTGCACGCACCGATTGAAACCCGTTTGCCTTTCCGATCGCGCTTCATCATAGCGTTGCCAGCCGTCGTCGTAAATGCATTCTGACTGGGGACACCCACGGAGATTGCTCTATTGTGATCGCACGTGCCAGTTTCAGCACTTGTACTGGATTGATGCCGCGGTCACTTGCACCGCTCGCAAGTTTCGTCAAGTACGGACTGTCGCTACAAGGGTGCACTTTTTTCCATGAAAGTTAAGTACGAGTGGAAAACAATGTCGTAGCGGCCGTCGGAGTTTCTCAAAGAATCGATAATAGAAAAGCGCAACTGTCATTACGCACGATGACTAGACAGCTTGTACGATATTTTGCAACGGCGGTATTATTTTGCGGCGCACACTTTTATTTACCGCGCTCAAACCGTAAAGCTCGAACGCGAGAGAGAATGTCGATTCTCGTAGCGGCGCCATAAGGCGAACGTTGTTCGCTCTGCGATTCGTAAAATTTACAAAGGCAAACGTGTTGCCTTAACCGAGGATCCCGCAACACGCGGTCATTTGCAATTTACAATCTACAGAAATTGCATAAATCACCTTGCGATATTGGCTACGCCATCTGCTGCCCGCCGTTTTTCGTCCTATTTTCCGTGACAGCGAGTTTCATCGTCCGTATCGTATCACGGGGAGATGCAATAATGCAGTCGGTAGTTGAAGAGCTGACAAATTTCGTCATCGCTGCATCTCCGTCGGCGTGCCCATCGAGCGATACCCCTGCTAGGGTCCACGGCGCGCATCTCGAAGCAAAAAAAAAAAAGATTACGTTTCGAGTGTGCACGTGGGCTATTATGCGGCGAACGTCGGTTCTTAAAAGCTGAAATTTATCATTAACGAGCGTTTCGCACAGAGTTAATGCTTTTCACATTAAGCTCAAAGACAGCCGGCGTTTCGAACGTTAATAAATAAGGCGTTTAACTACCGTTTCATAATTTACATATGTTTATTACTAAGAGCGAGGATGATTTCATTTTAAATCATCATTCTCCACGAGATTCCGCCTCTCTCGGTGAAAATGTCTCATTTCCCTCGTTCAGTTTCAGTTAATTAACTTATTTTATATTACGGGACGGTTTTACAAAGTAACGGATTGTGCTACGTTGTAAAAACATGGCGTAAATTGCGTGTAAAATCTCGCTGCACTCTACGTGATATAATCATCTTTGAATGGAATTTTCTCCGCTTGACTGATTCGTTAGTTATCCCCATTATGCATAGGTAAAGCTCAATTACGCACGCCAATTAACTACACACACGGTAACGCTGGTCGAGAGAAGTACGAAGGTAGAGGCAGAGGTGTGTACGTCTGTTTCTACTTTCGCGCAACGAAAATAGCCGCGTGTCTACGGCGGGATCCAACTGCAAAAGGTCGGGTTGCAAGTCGGATCTGTTAACAGGTGATCTGTCACTATCACCGCACCGATGGTCTACTTTTCGTGCGAAGATGGTCCGCGTGCCATCCAAGGTTGGCTTGCGCAACGGACCGGTAATTTCCAGGCTGCGCGCGGCGCCTTCCCATTAATTTCTACATTTTTCACACGACCATCGCCTTGCTGTTGCACCAAATAAGCGCAAGCGAGACCGGCCGCGGATACATATATTCCGCGGGACCTTCGTGGCGCGCTGACGAAACGGAACTCGCGTGTCGTCGTGGATTCATCCATTATATATTCATGAAAAGTGACTCGTAATATATTACGTTATACATTTTCAATTTGCATCGCGCTTTTATTTTGCAGCTCTTTGTTTATTTCTTAATGCCCCAGAAAGAGGAGGATTTATCTTCGGCTTACGACGTCACGTTCCGTTATCAGAAAGTATTCCCGGCATTTTATGAAAAAGAAGCACAGATATTTTCTACACAAAATGTGCGTGTGCAGTTGCCAGATTTACTATTAATAATGAGAACATTTTTATTAATAATAATCACTAAAAATTGTATATCTTAATCGATACTAAATTTCGACAGAAATTTGATAGTCTTCTGTTCATTTGATGAATGCTAAATTTTAGTTAAATTTTAACAGATATTTGATTCTCTTCTCTATTCAGTTTTGGTTAAAAATTACTTTAAAAATGCCTTTTAACAGCGATAAAACGGCTCTTGCAATTTATCGTTTAATTGAAATAAAAATTCATAACGCATCGCAGCTAGGACGCGAGAGATTTTTCGTATCTGGTTCTCGTTATCAGGCTATTTATACAGGACAATTACAATATGTAATATGCAGTGCGCTCACGCTGCAGCAGTGCACACAAATTGCATCCCTAATTTGTTCGCGTTGTTAATTAGCCATTGACCTTTGTTATCTTGCCCGAAGCTAGCCGTTTTCCAGACCAAAGTTTAATTGGCTTTGCGTACAACTCCTTTCATTACAAACTGCAGCAGCGTCTGATTATTCGCGCGATACTACTAACCGGCTGGAATTGCCTGTACTCTGTTACCGCCGGTATCCACCGATCCCGACGCATACCTCGCGATTTACGTGCGTCTATTTCCATTGCACCTGATACCGCGCGCGCGCGCGCGCTATGATTAAGTGTCATTTTTCCTCATCTCTCTTTCTCCCCCGACGGCGCGTCGCTGAAACAATCCGACAAGAGCGATGTGAATAGCAGGATGAGGCATTTCGTACGACCCAGTTAGCTGTGTCAGACAATTTAAGACGCGTGAACGAACCGCAGCGAGTCTCTCGCAACTCGTTTATCTAATGTAACGTCACTGCCATGGGAATCCGCAAAATCATTTGCCCCGTCGAATGACTCGACTCGACTCGGCTCGGCTCGACTTGACTCAGCCGACTCGACCCGACTCCGGCCCGCGTCTCGCAGAAGACAAGAGACGGCCCGTTATGAAATACACGCAACTATAAATCGCGAAACGATGATCGCACGTAGCCCGCGTATATACGAATTTATGTAACCTCCCCCGACGCGAACAATTTGAAATGACTAATTATAGTAATGAGGGGAAAGGGAAAGGCAATATGTAGTAACGCGCGTGTATATGTTATACCCGTCTCGCGCGCGGGTTTCAGTAACCCGCGGGACCTATAGTGAATAGAGACAACAATAATTCTTGCAAAGGTGTTTCCTTTATTTCGCGCATAAAATATACATAATGGCATCCCACGTAGGAGTCTCAAACCATTGTTATAAAAATATAGGTATATGTATATATAATTATGTCATGCGCTGCTTGCTTAACTATATATGACAATGATACGCTCCTCGAAAGAAATCGGACTCTCACTGCTTCGTTATTTTTGGATCGCGTGGAAATTAATTAAGTACTACTTCATCGAAATGATAGCTGCGCTATTTCCATTTTTGCAAAGACACGATGTCCAAGATGTTCAATTGTTAAGTTACTGTAAAATTACATACAGTCGCAGTTTTACAATTTACTTATAAAATATTTGCTATTGCAATCCTACAAATATAAACTTGCAGTTAGACTAATATGTCGCGTAAAATGGTAAAAATGGTCCGGTACGTGTTCATAATCAAATTACATTTCGTTTGATAAGTATAATAATTGACTGAGTTAAAAGTGTTATTATATGACACTTCGTAAGGCAAAAGGTTGCCTTAAAATATAAAACCGTGCACCTCATTACGTTTTCACGTATTTAATTACATTTAATCGATATATTCTTATCTCTAATCGTAGAAAAATCTAAGTGCCGATCACATCCGCATGACGTCCGATTCATTCCTTTTGACAGTAAGATAAGTGGTATGTGGTTTATATATTTTTATTAAAGCTGAATAAATAAATATGTCGCATTTTAATACTTACAAGCTGCATATATTCCATCAACGTCTTCGGCTGGTTTTCGATACAGAGCAATCGATAATACATCGGTTGTAACAATAATAATTCTAATAATTATTACATTGGAATTAATATTATTGATAATAACGCCAATAATTATTTTTGTGTTTCTGTGTGGGGATAAAATTGGATTAGAGTATAATAACAACTTTATTTAATAACAATAAACAGTTGATACTTCTAATTCAATCAATCGTATTTGACGACGATGAATACATCCAGCATAGGTCTTAATATTATTCACTCATAATTTCGTTATAAGGTTTCCGTCCATTTTGATGCGATTTAACATCAAAAACATTTTTTGTAGTTCAATCTACGATTTACTAATTAATTCTAATATAATAATAGATGGCAAATAGGTCTGAGAAATGAATTATATTGCAATTGAACATCTTCAATAAAATCTTTAGTAAAATCATCTTATTAATTTCTTTATGCCGTTTTTTGCATATTTTATTAATTGTGCAGTAAAAATACTAAATAGCGAGAAATTAATAAAATTTATTTAATTTCAATTCATCAAAATTTAATACTCAAATTTTTATAATTTGGTAAAATAATAGTTTTACTAGTAAAATATAAAAATGCGTATTTTATTATATATTAATGTTGAATTGAAACATTTTTATACGTTTGTATATATTATGATATAAATATGTATATGTATTTTTATACAAATATTTTTCACTATAACAAAACTAATCGGAAACTAATACATAGGCAACGATATAAACTGCATCAATTGTATGCGTGGAAACCTCAGAAAGGATGAGTAAACGGTCAAGCAGAATAATCGAATTTCCTATATGTAAACGTGAATGCAATACGAATAATCGATATCACTTAGATTACGCAAGTATAGAGGCTCGTATTTACACGTGTTATTCGGCATTAACAACGGTGGGAGTCATCGTTAGATGCCGACTGACAGCTTAGCTTCATGTTTATTCAATCCGTGGCGGCAAGTACTCACGATCTGGCTTCGCAGGGCCTTGCGGTGGGAACGGCGAACCCGTCTGGGGTTTTCCAGGAATACCTCCTGGTCCAGAAGGTCCACTTGGAAATGATGGGCCGCTTGGTCTACCGCTAGGATATCCACTTGGGCCACTAGGTCCTTGTGGACGACCACCCGGTGTACCTGGGAAGCCGCTTGGGCCTTGTGGACCAGTAGGTCTTTGAGGTTGTCCTGGATACCCTGGAGATGGCCCACCCGGTCCTGGATAACCTGGACCACCAGGTCCTTGAGGTCTTGTCGATGGGCCAGTAGGTCCCGAAGGCCCTTGAGGTCTTCCAGGATATCCTGGCCCGCTTGGGCCTTGAGGTCCTTGCGGTCCCGGTGGTCCTGCCGGTGGACCTAAATATCCAGGTCCTGGTCGGCCAGATGGAGGTTGCGATCCCGGGCCGGATGGAACTCCCGGTCGTCCAGGAAAACCGCTTGGACCGCTTGGTCCTTGAGGACCGCTCGGATAACCACTTGGTCCTGATGGCCCTGACGGTCTTCCCGGATAACCGCTTGGTCCTGATGGACCGTGAGGCCCTGACGGTCCCTGAGGCCCTGCCGGACCCTGAGGTCCTGATGGACCCTGAGGTCCTGATGGACCTTGAGGCCCCCTTGGATAACCGCTTGGTCCTGATGGACCTTGAGGTCCTCCTGGATAACCGCTTGGTCCTGACGGTCCTTGAGGTCCTCCTGGATAACCACTTGGTCCCGACGGACCTTGAGGCTGTCCCGGATAACCTCCTGGCCCGCCAGGACGTTGTGGACCTCCTGGATAACTTGGACCACTTGGACCACCAGGACCGCCCGGTCCTCCTGGGTAACTTGGACCACCAGGAGCACCCGGTCCTCCTGGATAACTTGGACCACTCGGACCACCAGGAGCGCCCGGTCCTCCTGGATAACTTGGACCACTTGGGCCACCTGGACCTCCTGGACCTCCTGGATAAGTACTAGGTCCTGAAGGTCCTTGGCCTGGTGCTCCCATTATATTATGATCATAAATATTTTCATTTAAATAGTACAAACTTGGTGCAGAGTTGCAGTCGAATTGATTCCACCATACACAAACGAAAAATTGCTGATTGAAAATTGTTCCATTTGGACAAAGGAAGTCGTAGGTCTTATTGTTGGCACATATGTGAAAAACTTGGCACTGGGCTTCCACGTCGGCGTAATAACCAGGAAATTGTTGGGCGTCGCAGCGAAAACTGGTTTCCGGAATTTCACTGTATATTGGATAATCGCGACCAGGCTCGCCTGGAATAGCTGAATAATCACCTTCGTCATATGTTCCCTCATCTTCATGTGTGTATTCTCCAGGTCCTCCGTGACTGCCAGGACCTACCGGATGGCCAGTACCCGGGAATCCTCCTGGTCCTTGCGGGCCTGGTCCACCAGGAAATCCTCCTGGTCCCTGCGGGCCTGGTCCACCAGGGAA
>NW_011967244.1:2876116-2888103 GCF_000949405.1 Vollenhovia emeryi | reverse complement strand
CCTGGTCCACCGGGGTATCCTCCTGGCCCTTGCGGGCCTGGTCCACCTGGGAATCCTCCTGGCCCTTGCGGTCCTGGTCCACCTGGAGCTCCTCCTGGTCCTTGTGGGCCCGGACCGCTCGGGTAACCTCCTGGTCTTTGTGCTCCCGGTCCGCTTGGATATCCTTCTGGTCCTTGAGGACCTGGTCCACTCGGGTACCCGCCTGGTCTTTGAGTTCCCGGTCTAGTTCCAGGATAGCCACCGGGAGACGTTCCACCTGGGCCTTGCTGACCTCCAGGACCTCCTGAGCCCGGATATCCGCTTGGCCCTTGAGGACCTGGACCACCGCCAGGTCTCTGAGTACCTCCAGGATAGCCACCTCCTGGCCCTCCACTAGGATATCCACTTCCTGGGCCACTAGGCTTTTGTGCTCCACCGGGATAACCTCCAGGAGTTTGTCCGCCGGGATATCCCCCACTTGCTCCTTGTCCACCAGGCCGACCGCCAGGATATCCAGGACCTTCTGGTTTCCCTTGACCGGGCCCACCGCTTGGGTATCCAGAAGGTCTTTGTCCACCTGGAAACCCACCTGGTGCTTGACCAGGTCTGCCACTAGGATATCCACCACTTGGTCCTGTCGGAAACCCTTCTGGTCGTCCACCTGGTCCACTCGGTACACCTTGACCCGGTCCTGGTCTTCCTGTTGGTTCACCGCTCGGAAAGGGAATTGACGGTCGTCCACTAGGATATCCACCAGAAGGTCCTTGACCCGATGGAAAGCTAGGCTGCTGTCCACCTGGTTGACCACCGCCTGGACGACCCGGAAATCCTGATGGTCCTGTTGGATAACCACCTGGCCTTCCATTTTGTCCACCAGGAACTCCTGGCCCACCAGGAACTCCTCCTGGTCCCCCAGGACCACCTCCAGGTGCACCTGGACCACCAGATGGATATTCTGGTTTTCCACCAGGGCCTCCACCCGAAGTACCTGGTATAAGTTGGTTTGTCGGCCTAGGATAATTATATCCCTCGTCAGCCTGTAATATTAATTATCATATATGGAGAATGTCCACTAAACCATAATAGAATCGATAAGATATAATATGTAACTTATCGTAAAGAAGCAAAAAAATTAAAAATGATAACGTAGTATATCATGATTTTAAGTATAACATTAATTTATAATTTTATTTTTAATGTCTTTAACACGTGGAAATTAATAATTATTTTAAATAACATTAATATAATTAATATTATAATGTTAATAATATAATAAATTTATACAATGTATTATTTGATTTAAATACGTTTGCCACATTTGGTATCACTTTAGCACCGTTGAGATCACGATACCCTTGAACGATTAATTATATCAGATTTATGATTTCCGACATCGTTAGAATCGTGCTGGTAGAAAAGCCCAAAGGAGCGTCTTCGTACTCTCAATCATTGTGATCGTTATGAAGTTACAACAGTTACAGTCACGACCGATTAATATGAGAGTGCTCAAACTTGCGCAACTGAAAATGCTGTTTCATAAGGTGGGAAAGAAGGAGTAAAATGTGTTGATCGCGAAAAATTGAAATGACTGCATCGCGTTGATTTACACCGACTTTAACATACCGCTTTTCTAACGGAGATTGAAGAAAGTGAAAACAGCTTAAGCTTACATCGAAGAAATCGATTGTAAATTGTCGCGAATTAAAAGATACTATTACCTCATAAGTTTCTTTTCCAAATGACATAATATATGCTTGAAGGAGTTACTTACCAAAGCTGTACGAGTGACAGCCAGCAAGACTGGAACAAATACAAACAAGACTAGGATTATTTTTGGTCACGCACCTCGGCAAATTGCGCGATCTTTATTTTACGTTACAAATTCATCAGAAAGTGAATTTTTATTATGACATCAATTATCCCGAGTGCTAACGGCTCTATGTCGTCGGCGCCGCCTTTAGTAACCACCGCAATTCGTCGTGATGACGAGAGGTTGCGTGCGAGTCTCACACAAGAGAAATGTGTCTTGAAAAATCTCTGACATAACTTCCCGTCTAATTAATTAAGGAGCATTGTCGAGCGCGCTTAGAGTAGGCGCAGCGAAGCTACGGGTTCTTCGCACGCTTGGCAGTACGTAAATCGCATCAAAAAAAAAAAAAAATGAAGAGGCATAAACGCAAAAGAGAGGAGATCGCGCGTGCTAATGAGAGAGAAGGAGAAAGAGAGAAAGAGAGAAAGAGAAGCAATACGAACGAGCTGCTGGAGTGCGTGTGTTGTGTTACACGAGAATTGTGAAGACTCCCGTGTGCGTTTTCGCAATGACACCGTCATGCCGGTCCGCAGATCACGCAAGTTGCTTGTTAAGCAGATACAGAACTCTGGTTCTTGGGCATGCGAGAAGATCCAGATGGTGATCTCTCTCAAGCTTTATGGAGTAATGTTTTCAAAAGTAATAGTTATCTATTTTAATTATTAGAAAACGTGTGCGATCAGAATAAAAATCTTTAAATATTGTTTTTTCCAGTAGATCTCGTTTGCTTAATTAGAAGATACGCTTTGTTAAAATATTGCTTAATTTCTTGCAACACAGCAGCGCCGAGCACACAGAAATAATTGAAAATATCTTTGGAAAATATTGTCACACGCAAGTGGCAAAAGAATGATAAAAATCTTAATTAGATTTTGCTGTTATCGCGATGAATATCGTCCTAGATGAATAACTAATTATCAAACGTTTCGAACGTCGATACCCCCAGGCGTTGACGTTGATAAATTAAAATCTAATGGTGACTTTACTTTGACGTAGACTAATAGATGTAACTGAGCAAGTACGATTGACATGACTCTGCGGCTCAGATAAGAGCGTTGTCATGGGTAATCTAGAAAACTACTTTTTATCACGCTACATATGAATGTTGTACTCAATAATTTATCGATCGTGATTTAAATTAGCTTCATATATTTTATCATATTCAATATAAAATAGAATAAAACTTTGCACTTATAGAAGTAACTGTTAATTAAAGTGAAAAAATTATCTAATGTCTCTAGACAGTAAATCATAAATTTTGTATTAAGTTTTCATTCAATCGCTAGTAAAATTTCATTTTGAAATCAATTATGCATAGAAAAT
Organism: Vollenhovia emeryi; assembly: GCF_000949405.1. Lineage (NCBI taxonomy): Eukaryota > Metazoa > Arthropoda > Insecta > Hymenoptera > Formicidae > Vollenhovia > Vollenhovia emeryi. The sequence goes on along the minus strand of NW_011967244.1, from coordinate 2,884,991 downwards.
ATAACTGGTAGATTTTACAGCGACGCTTTCTCTCCGGTAATTTCCGGTTTCATTGGGCGATACAACTGAATTATTAAATACGACTAAAAGCACAAGAGACTGTTTGAATAGTTAATTCTCGCGAGCATGCAGACTTTTTTTCCATATTAAAATGTACTATTAACAATTTTGCAGGAGATCTTTCTTCTCCATTCTCCATTCGTCATTTATTTCCACACCACGCATAATTTGGCCAAAAGGCTATTTCAAGCAACAATATCGCAGTACCATTATTCGTACATCTTCTTGTCGGTTGATAGCCTCGGTTTTGGTTACCTCGAAACAATGGGGCGGAGATCAAGATGTGGCGAACCTCGCGTGATCTACGAAGATAATCCGAGCACGGTACTCGATGCATCGTTCGAGAGGATCTTTGACTGTTACGTGGGTACACTAGTGTTGCACGATCGTCAGAGTATTGACGTAACTTGCCCGAAGGGAAGCCGTGGCGGAAACGGCTTAAACCGCCATTTCTTCGGATTACAAATTTTTCTTATCTGACATCTCTACCCAAATTAGTATCGCATTTACCTGGTATCAATGTTATAACACGGTACGTAAAAACCTAGATATTTTAATTAATTCTCGTTCAATCTTTATGAGTTACTGCAATTCAAGAGAAAATTGTAATAGCTCATGTTTCATAATTTGACTTTAAAATTAGAAAAGTTTGGCTTGCGCTTCCGAATTATTCTTGGTTTTCTCTTTGCCTCGCCGGGCGCTCGCCTTTTTCATAGATTTACGATCTTGAACGGTGCTCGTTTTTAAGATTCGTAAGAAGCAAAGCGATAGAAGTTGCGCTAACACGGTACGCTGCATACACTTGACCTTTATTTTAAGTGCGGGTGATCGTAAGCGTAAAGGGTGACCCCGTAATACGTAAAAGTGCGTTGGAACAATACCAGCCCACGGCGTACTGGCTTATCTCTAATTCGTTTTAATTAGAGGATGTTACGAAAAAATACCGCAGACCTTGCGTGAAGGTTCCATCGAAATTTAAAACTCGTTTGGACCGTAATATCGTAACTGAGTTGTACAAGAGACGTACTTATTATGAGAGCTTCAATTCCATTATGTGTTATTCGATCACATAATCGTTTAAACAAGTAAGAATTTTTTTTAAATTCACACACAGTTTATACTCGCTAATTAGCAGAAATTTTTTCGCTTGTTTGATATGACAACTACAACTTGTTTACAACTTGTAATTTGTTTTTATAGTTCGAATAACGCATACGGAAAGAAAATTTAATAAAATATTCCTAGTTTATGCAATACGTTAAAATCGGACTCTTCTTCTTCTTATTATTGAATGTATAAAAGTATCTGTTTAAAACATATTTATTAGAAAATTTTCATTCTATCACGTTCGCGACTGTGATGATGCTCATAAAATTTCCTTCTCTTTTTATATCTTTCTGCCGCGATTTGCAGTCGTCACACGGACAAGAGCCGAGCATTGTCAAAGAATGCCATACCGATTGCGTGGCTCGTAATGGCGCGTATGAAAACTTATACGGTACGATAATTCGATGAACGGAAGGTAAAGTTGGCGTAGGATTGCTTAACAATTGCTTGGAGACTTTTCATCTCCTTCGATTATCGAGACGAAGGTTATACTTGACGTTGGGACACGTCACAAATTGCGAACTTTCTTTTCTCTGTCCACGACACTGCAATCTCTGCTAATCTTTCTGTTTTCTCCAGAGGAAAACCGACGGATATTGCCGCGTGGTTTCTTGCGTCGCTTTTTGTTAGCTCTTCCCATGTGCTTATTCGATGGCATGCCAACGTAACAACCCGATTACTACATTAGATGATTACACGAGATGAAGCCATGCGATGAACCCAATGTCTTGAATCAATATCAGTTTTGTCTTACCGATACAGAGCAAGTGTAGCCGCATCTTTGCTGGCGCAAGCACCCTCAAGGAGTGGGTGAGTCTGAAAAGATAATGCAATCATCGCTTGGTCTCTTTATATCTCATAGTTAATGTATGTTTACGAAGAACATTGAAGCATCAAATTTTGCAATAATTTACAGTAATTCTTAAAATTATATTTATAAAGTTTATTTGCTATTCGTATATATTCATACTTTGCTTTTCATTGTAAAATATGTCATTTATTTCGTTGAAATATTATTTCTGTTAAAATAACATTACTGCTAAAAATGCTTTTAAATCATAAAATCCTTTTTGCTATAATAAGAAAGTAATTTTTAATACATTTACATTGCTCACATCGCGGTGGTTGATTTTAACGCTGGAATACTAAGCTCAATAAATGACAAAGAATCAATTAATATGTCGTCGTAAAATGTAAAATCTATTTTTTTATATAGTAGGAAATTATTATAAAAATTCTAAATTTTTGTAAAAATTTAGTGCGACAGCGTTTGCAAGGATAAAACGCGGAAAGAACGAATTTTTATGTTCTACATGTTCCTCGCATCATAAATTTACTCAATATTTCGAATATCGATACTTGGTTGAGCACATGCGCGTGCTCTGCGCTATTGTTGTAACTTACATCGCCCATTTCTGTACACGAGGGGGCTAATGTACTAAATATATTTAAAAGAAAATGGAACTCCAGGATACGCTCGAATGGAAATCACTGACCGCGTTGCTTTAACACACTGTTCGTTCCTCGTTCGATCCCCGAGCAACGCGCACGGAAGTTCGGGACCTTCGTCGGGTCATTCGTGCGTGTTATCGGTGCCACGTTGGGATACGCGCACAGATGCATTAGAGAGGAAAAATGTGATAACGAACTCAGCTCTCGGGGCGAACACTGGTTGGAACGGAAAAAAAAAGGATCCGATCATGAATGCGACAGACGCGAGTACTCGGAGAGTCGAGCAGCGGGCAAAAGCGCGACCGTGGGTGCCATTAGGGGGATGAAGTGGTGTCGTGGACTCACCCAACCGATCCGTACGTACAAAACACACCGCAGTGCTGAGGTAAGTCAAGACAGTGACTGATGGTGGAAGTAACTTCATCGGCATATATATCCTTGGGTAGCACCCCGAGTGCTGATACGCCCCCACCAGGGATGAGCACCGGCGCTCATCCTTCGACCTCCTCCAGATTGAGCCCCCTTTTTTCCTCTGTTCCTCGGGATGCAAGGTGGGGAAGCACGCGAAACCGCGAATAGCGATGGGATGGATCCTTTCGCGCGAGGTGTCTGTACTTCAGAAAATCGTAGGAGAGACGAGGCCGTTGCTTCCGCATCATCTTTCGCCCGTCAAATTTTGAGAGATACGTATGACTTATGTTGCAATTATAATATTCAGTACATAGTAACAATATAACAATATTAATGATAGATTGTAATAATATTATAATACAGTTAATTATTCAGTTTATTCAGACAATTCCTACTGTAATAGTAATCGTTTTGAAGGAGTGTCACAAATCTACACATTTTGATAATAATGTATATTTTAATATTTACAGGCGAAGTATTTATGAAATATTTAACATAAAATGTATTTTATATAATATTACATATATGAGAAGTCCATCTTTTAAAGAAAGCAGGAACCACGTCTAAACATAAGAGTGTCGGTCTAGAGAGGAGAGGAAACTGGACCTCCTCGACCCCGCGTGATTACCTAAAGTAAATATCGACAGGTTGAATCTCCGAAATAGCGGGAACGGATCTAGCGCGGGCCCATTACTATCCATAAGCGGTGCGCTATCCATGAAACGACCTCACGACGTAAGTGACCCGCTGCGGGGCCGAAGGAGGCCTTCTCCAGAGGGGGGTCCTGACGGGGGATCTTGCGGAGATGAGCAGCTCGTGGGAGGCCGGGGTTAGTGAAAGTGAAATACTGCAAGTAGAGTAACGTCTACCGGAGTGCCGCGTATTTCGCGCTGCTCTAGTCGACGGTGAGGATCGTCTTGAAGAAGGAAGATCGCGAAGATTGTCTCTGCATCTCGATCTTGTATTTAGATAGGAAAGGCTCACGCTGCTACCGCGATTACCCTTTGCTTATTAAAGTACGAGTAGTGAACTAACGTCATTAGCACAAATATAAATTACGACAGTAACAGAGCTAACAAATGAATTATTAATGAAACTGTTTCTTCATTTCTAATAAATATCCGTATGTAAATTTGTACCAAAATGATAAGAAACGGTTACTTACATGTAATCGAGTAGTTAATTAATCCTTAAGAAAATTAAATAACATCTATTTTGTCTCATAGATTATAGATGTATATATAAAAATATATATTTATCTTCAAATATCTTGAAACATTTGTTATTAGAGATAAAGCTATGAAAAAATTGCATAAATTTTAATAATTCATTATTTTCATTAATATATGTAAAAGATTATGTGCATACATAATCTTTTTACATATAGTACAAAATATATAATTTGTAATTTTTCTTTAAACGACTTTATTGTTTGAAGAAATTTTATTACTATTTTCTACAAATAATTGTGGCGCAATCGCGTTTGTAAAGCTGTGGTGCTATTGTTTCTAGCTCTGAATCTTTGCCCGAGATCAGATTCCTAATAAATAATGCATGATATCGGAAAGCTGGAGAAAATAATACCCTTCAATACGTAGAGAAGAGCACATAAATGCTTTTAAAACGTAAAGTCTCTCGCTTTGTTTTCCAATCGAGATGTCGAGACTATCCGAAATGATTAGAAGGGTAGATCGTATTGATTTTGTCGTTTGACAGAGGGGGGCGAGTCCAATTTAATGACAAGAGCACTCCGTTCGGAGTGCATAATATGCCCTGTGCATGATGTGTGCCAAGTTTCCTCTGTCACCCCAAAAATCTAAGAAAATAAATTTTAAATTAAAAGAATGTTCTTCCGAACAATTTTCCGGACAGGCAATTTCTTTCTTTTTACTTGACAATTTTATTCAATAAATTGCCTTGTAAATTATTTTGAAGAAATTTTCTGGTTTAATCAATTCAACTAATTATCTATTTGACGAACTTTTAAATGATTCACTTGCGGCATAATTTTTACATATGAAAACCATTACGATGACGCGGCGCTCTGTCGCTGTCAAAGAACGTGCGATTCCATTCGTTCTTTGACAGCGTTCTTCGCGCGCCCCGTTTCGGACTCATAATCGGTCTGTGTCATCGCATAATCATCATCGGACGTACGTAGTGACACGACGTGTCTTCGCACGTTCTCCTCTACGGTGCTTTCACCGCAAAGCGCGAGTTATTGCATTGCGTGGGCGGTATAAACTATAAAGGCAGTCGGCGCGTAACTTATGTCGATGGGACAAAAGCAGGCGCCGATATCGACTCTTCTCGCCTCGCACAACGTGTCGCGATACTGCGTAATAATTTCTATACGCACGATTTCCGCTTAATAAGGCCTAAATCCGCGCGCATGATGTCATCCACCTTCGCGACGTTGGCACAAAGTCAGCGGCAATTAGAGTCGATCGCGACGAGTCCCGGGGCGAGGATGGCAACTATTTGCTAAGTTATCGTACGGACGGACGAGATTTCAGTTTGCAAAACCTCGAGGGTACTAGACGTGAACCCCTAAGGCGATTATCTCCTCGCTCTTTTCCATCCCTCGGTATCCTAACTATATACCATGCGAAAACCAGTTTAGTCGCAATAAACATTGCATTTCACTAGCTCTAGAGATTCTCAATACAAGATTTGTAACTTGGAGATTTATAAATTAACTTATACATATTCAATAGTAATTCTGCTTCCAATCACCACGAGATTCTAAATAATAAAAATCTGCCCAGCAAGAACCGCCCTGTTTTGGAAAACGTTTTGAAGAGATAAATTTTAAACTCGAGAAAAAAATTGCGGGCAGCATTACACTCATTTTCATAAGACGGTCAGCCGGTAAAGCTTGCGATATCCATCAATGTGATCCTAGCATCCAGTGTAGAAAGGTTCCGACTATAATCGTATTAGCGTTTCTGCTGAAATCCATCAGCGATTTAATACGATTGCGATAATCGTTTACGCATTGCAAAATCATCCATTCCTCTAGAACTAATCGTTAATGAAGTCTAACGATTGGCTGTATTAGAATTCATCTATTTTATGAATACTTTAAGAATTCTTTATCCATCCCGTGGCAATTAGAATAAACATGGACATAACATTATGGAAGGAAAAAACTGATTACGATTATAATAGCAGTATCCAATGCATTCGTCACTCGTCACTATGACGAATAAGTTCTCACGTTGCGATGAACGTATGAATATATGAAATTTAATTATGAAATTTTTCAAATTATTTCCACGAATGAAGCGGCTATGACAATAATATGTTTACAATCTGCAGCATTTCAAAGTGTGCGCGTTCTAATTTTAGAACTGAAACAAGAGAAAGATTCCTAAAACATTTCTAAATATCAAGAAATCTTTTTCAGCCGGACATTATTTTGAATACTCATCTTCAGCTTGCATTAATTACTAATGACATGTAAGAATCAACAATATATACAATACAATTTCAAAATTGTCAAGCTTGATCTATTTTGAAGTGGTATTGCACATGCGGGGGGCGAAAAATCTATATATAAGTACGATTAGTACAATTTCCATATAACGTTCCTCCAAGGCGGCGCGATGCTTCCGCGATAATTACATCAAATTTGTTCTCACGAGCGCAAGACTTTAATCGCGCTTTCCGCGCTTGGTTCCCTCGCAAAACATGCCCGGAATCCACTTATTGTATTATATATAACATCGACAATTGTCTCACGATCCGGGATCTCCCAAGTGAGAAGAAACGGTTAAGTCATTTTGTCTCATCGACAAATAATTTCTGTTAATAAAAGAAAAAACAGGGTAATGATCTGCGTTACATCATCTCGAAGTGATGTACTGCAACAACTCGATCACACTAATGCTCGTAAGAATTACGATTACAACATAATCGTGAGAAAAGTTCGATGGTGCATTTGAATATATTCGTGTTGCGAATAAGTTGCCTAAACTTTATGAAAATCAGGGCAAACGAAGCGGGGAGGATCGAATTGTCAGCGATCGTCTCTCCCTACAACAATTGCATTACATCAGTGACAGATCACTCGGGAAGAAAGACAAGTCGTCCTTGTCATCTTGGGCGCGCTCTATTCTTTTTACAATTTCTTTACATCGGTTCATCATTTATCTGACGACGTTTGCTGGATAATTGTGTGAAGTAATAATTAGCTGTTGATTGAACTTTGTAATAACAACAAGGAAGAGGATTGAGATAATTGAAGTATGTGATAATCGGTCAACTCTCATACGAATAACTTTTACTACATGGAAGGCTAAAGCGTTAGAGAAGTAAAAAAAAAGTGAAGATCCTTATTTTCCACAAGGTACGTAGATCCGGAGCATTAAGGAAACAGCGCTTGTCTTATTACGCATTGTGTAGATACATTTTACAGTATTATTATTTTAAATAAGCAATTTACCTTTGCCATCCTTTTCTCCCGTAACTAAGTGAAAGAGAAGAGTTAAATTTCCGAAATACAATATTTTACGTTAGCTAAGTATCACGAGCCATAAATAAAAAAAGCGACATTTCCATAGTAATAATGAAGACTATTTCAATGAGGCCCCTAGCTATTGTTAGCTTATTTTACATTTCACAACTTTAGAAGCTGATATTGCTTCACACAGTTTGCGCAAATAAGAACCATCTTTAGCGGGTGTACGTTAAAAAAGTTAGCTGCTATTATAAGTTCTCTTGTACGCGTAGTGCAAATATCCTTTGCGTATCTCGCTTTTCTCTAACGAGAAAATTTTCAAACTACTTTCCGATCGTGTAACGAGCACTTGGTGCACAGTTTCCCGGCGTAGGGACAAGGAATTTATTTCATTTATTTTTTAATCAAGGCCGTTAAAGTCCTTTTGATTGATGTTCTTCAGCATCGCTCGCGTATTGACACTTGTACGAGTATTAGTACAGGTACTTCGCGCAATCGGCGTGTCATAATAGACACACGTCCGCTCTATGTCTACATCTGTTCAAGAGCTATGAATAGGAGCATTCAGATCGCGATCCGTGAGAATATTAAGGCAGGAGACGCGCGCCCATCCTCGCGAATCATGACTGACCTTCGCGCGAATGGTCGTGACGGTGGAATCGGCGCTCGGCCGACACGATGCAGTGGACAGATGTAGATTCAGAAGATCTAAACGCCCCCCCTCGCGGATCTCTCTCAGCGTTTACCCCTTTTTCTCAGAATCCGGGAAATATCAAAGACGACGTAGAGAAACACCAGCCGCGTCTGCGTTTGCGCCATCGCTTATTCATCGCACGTTTATCGATGACGAGAGCCCTTCCATCGTCCATAAATCGTGATATTATAAGCCGAAGTTGTTTGAATGTAGCTCGGCTACAAAAGTACGAGGGAATTAGATAGATTGCTCGCGTTGGAGAAATCCATTTGGCCGAACAGAGAGAAATCTAAGACGGGGAGCTCAGCGTTCAATATTAATTTTCTTAGCTCGTTAGTTTTTTTAATGAAATTTTAGAGTTGCCTGCTGCCACAAACTTTCGGATCTTATTTTTGTATTTCTCTTTTGTACATGTTATATTCGGCAACTAACAATTTCTTTTTTTATATAAGAAATAGCAATTCCTCTTTGTTCTAAATAATCTATTTGCAACGGTTTGTTCTATAAAATATCTGGGCATTTTCGATGATTCGTAATTAAAACAACAAGTAAACAAATGAGGTCAATCTTCGTAATTAAATTTTCACCAATCAATTGCAATTACTTTTAAATATAATTATGTATGACACATAAAATAAATGTGCATGCTTTAGCGAGACACGATTCTAAGTCTGTTAACTGAGGTACAG
>NW_011967244.1:2853799-2873237 GCF_000949405.1 Vollenhovia emeryi | reverse complement strand
TTTCTTCTTTCTTCTTAAACAATATCGAAAAAGGATTATGAAACTTTGTCTTTAGTTCTAAGCTCAAATTTTGTCTAGCTTCCTTGAGAAAGGATATGTCGAGGCATCGATGTCTTTGAGCTGTGCACAAACGAGATTTAATTTTCTTCCTTCCTTTTAAACGATTGAAGAAGGATACTGAAACTTCGTCTTCAATTCTAAGCTCGAATTTTGTCTGGGCAAAATTTTAATTCTCCAAGTTTGATTGTCACATTATTTCACAGTCAAATTATTTAACGACGAAGTTGTGCCTTTTCAGTAACTTTGCGCTACGAACGAACTTAATACGTACTGCGCAACTTGCGAGGGTTATCATTACAACAAGTCCTAACGCGAATACCATGATCAGGTCTAATTTGGTAGCTCCGGCCGACAAAGTCACCTCAGATCGTATTGAGTTACGGAATAGGAACTCGGCCTTTATATAGTCCTCGTAATGAGTTCAAGTACACGCGCGGGATATTATTCCCCATTCCAAAACGGCGTGTCCTTCGATCGAAGATACGACGGCGAGGGCGATCCGTGTTTTTCGGCAATAAAAGAATTCACACAAAACAAGGACTCATCCTCTTCCCAGGGCACGCTAGACGATACGCTTCCCAATTAGCAGTCGTCCAGAGCGCTGGGAAGAAAAGGTAGTTCCGTCGAATCAATCATTCGCGATGATTAATCCCGGCTGCGTCACTCCGAGCTGCATTGTCGGCTAACATCTTAATAGCTTCGTCTTGCACAGCGTCAGTTCCGTAATCCTTCTCATCGTATTTCATTTACGTGCATAAATTTACTTTATAGTTGGTAGGTTTTATTTTTTAAAAGAGATTCTATACTTAGAACATGTTTCCTGTTTTGAACTGCACCGAAATCTAAATCCCGCGCGTTTACTCAGCCTTTGGTCGGCGCATGAACCTTGGTGACTCAGCAATATGGCGGAAGTCCTCCAGCTGTTTCGTCAGCTGTGCACTGCCGTACGCGGCGATTTCACGTGGTCACCGTAATAATAAAAACTATCGCGTTTTACGGGCCTCCCTCGGCTCGTCGTGATGCCGAGATTGTTTATCGGAGGGATTGTTAACGAATACCGATCGCCTTGATACACTTGGACATCTGCGGCGCGGCAATAAAAGCTCTGTGCGACCGAGGTGTGCAAGACACGCGGAGCGTTCGACGAAAAATATAAAGCTGGGTACGCAATGTCCACCGAGTTTCTTGCGTTTTAACGCAGCAATTTATCTCGTAACATCGGTGTCTTTATCGCGATCCTAATTCTCTTGTACTTTCGCCACGCTTGTTCTAGCCAATGTTACACCGGTAGCTTACAATTGGTGGATTTTACGAACATGGAAAGTATGAATTCATGCGAAGGATTTTTCGACCTGTGCGTGAACGTACCGGACGGTGGGACGGACAGTTTAAACGATATTTTATTAAAGTTATATGAAAGTAAGTCAGCAAAGTGAAATATAGTACGAATAAGTTACACGGTGTTTTCACTGTCCTACGAATTTCTTTGGTATTAGTGGGTTACAGAACGGTGGCGTTAAATCAAACGGTGAACGGGGGTGACGAGGGTAACAGTGAGAAAACGAAGCAGAAGAAACAGAAAGCAGGCGCGGTGCCAGAACCAATTGACGTTTCAAAGCTAAATGAGAAGTGGAGAGGGAAGCTGCGTTTGCTCAACAGGATAACATTAATTTGTTCAAATGTTGACAAGGCACACGCATTGGTGCGGTTTCACATTGTAAAATTTGCATCTTAAACCATTTGTTTTGAAAACGCAGAGCAAGCTTTAAAATACTTAGTTTAGTTTAAGCGAGATTAATATATTAAGGTGCACTTTTGTACGATATGTCTATCAAGAGACGAGCTGCTACGAGGCTATGCGATATTTATAATAGAAGCTGCAGTTACACGATTTTCAAAATAGAAGGTTTACTCATGTACTTATCGAAGTAATTGTATCGAGGTTCTCTCTCTGTTGTTACAGGCACATTGCGCAACTTTGAAAAAATATGATATATATGCTCTCGTCCCAACCAAGCAATCTGTATTGGAGGTTGGTGCACATATTTACTTTCTAAATTGCCGTTGGAAACTTTAATACTTTCGGCGCTTGCATCACATTCTATCGCTTCCGATTTATTTATTCATTGATCTTTTTCAGTCCATCTGTTCACAAATAAGAGCGGATCTCGTCACGATAAAGCCAGACATTTCTGGCATAAAAATCAACCAGAAGGTGTATCGGCAGGCAATGGCAAGAGATCTGTATTTCGAGATACAGTATGCAGATCTTTTGAGACGGGAGACACGCGTAGCGACTCTTCACAATTCTTATCGGCTTCAAACGTGTCGCATAAGCATGGTAAGTATGGAATATGCTAGATACGTATAGTGGAGATTTTTATTACTAGTTAATTTTATTGATCGCTGCTGCGATGTAAAATAATATTGAAAATTATTTTAAATATACTTATTTTTATATCGAGAGTTCAAGTCTGTTTGTGTGTTATAGAATGTAATCATATCCAGTGGGGCGAACAGCAAAAATTTGATCAGGAATCCTTACGACATCATAAATCTGTATCCTTTGAACTCTAATGTATGTCATGGAATTCTGTGTAAAGTATTAAAGTTGTGCTGAAAAAAAGCACTGCTTATGCAATCTTTATTATAATTATTCTATCTACATTATAATCTATATTATAAAATATATAAGCCTTAACACGATGCACAGTGGATCTGTATTAGGTTTGCGACCAGATACAGCTAAAGCAGTTATATCAAACGAATGTCATATTCTTCTCTTAAAAGCAAGTAAGTTATTATATTGTAATTAAGCCCGTATACAAGGCTGCCTGAAGAGAAAATGATCGTTTTTTACTTATTTCAGAAAGACGAATGTCTGGCAAAGCAGTATTTACGGTGGAATTTGCGACAGAGTCGGAGAGGAAGAAGGCGAGAAAGGATGAATCTCTGAATTAACAACAAAATTTAACTTTTACAATTTATTTAATAAGAAAATTCTACTGTACAGTTTTTATACACGTATATGCTAGTTTGATATGTTATTTAAAAACAAGAAATCTAACATTTATATTTTTGTACATATGTATGCGTATTTAAAAATTTCTATTTCTCCTGAAATTCTTACAATAGCATTTATGCAACTTGAAATTGCTTGGTTTTCTTTTTAAGAATTTTAGAAAAGAATGGAAATGTACCTGGAAGAGCCATCTGTTAGACTGTTCTGTACTTTCTACGTGATACACTGCAATCGTCCTGCTGTTTATAGCACTACATAAATAACAAAACATTACAATATTAATGACATAATATCCACACGTAATTCACGTTGCAATTTATCATTTCTGTGTAACAGAAATTGTTTTGATTATGACTAGCTGATAAATCTCGCAGTGTCGAGTTGTTACCGAGGATCGATATTACCGTAAAATAATATACCGCAAGTAATATTATTTTACGCATAAACTATTTATTTAAAAAATTATGAAATAAAAGTAATTTTTTTAAACGCATACAATTTTTCTCAGTAGGAAATGAATGAACTTCAATCAACAGCTGGTACAACGACTATGTTCATCTCAATTAGATAAACGACTATCACTATGAGTTCAAAAAAAATATATATATAAGGATTTTTTAATTAACGTTATCTTAACTTTATTACATTTAATCTGATGCATTTTGGTTGCAATATATATTATCACAACGGCGTTATGGTCTTAGTCAAGTAAATAATTATTTTCACGAAGTTAAACACAGCGAAGCGCTACCGCGAAATTAATATAATAAAGCGATACAATTTGACGTGTGAACGCGAAGGATGTAACCAATTGCATCCGAGCTTAAGTCATTCGCAACGTTAAATATCCTTTTAAGAGTTGCGATAACACGGCAATGACAGATTCTGTCGTCTGGTAGAAGCTGCTAACGTCGATTCGGAGACGGCGAAGGACTTAGTTTTGATCCAAGGATCAAACGGATCATGCGCCCGACGGCCGCGCGACCAAATCGATCGTCCGCACATTATCTCAAGTCATCCGCGATCCCAAGTCCATCGGCAACGTCGTCCATTTATCATCAACAGCAGCAGCAGCAGCAGCAGCAAATTCTGTATGCTCCCGTCAGTGGCCCAATGGTGACTCTTCAACCGTGTGGAACAGCGCTTCATCCTTCGTGCGTTTATCCGAACGTTCAGTCTCACGTTGTTTCATCGAATTCCGCCCATTTACATCTCCAAGGTTTGAAAGATAGACTTTAGTTCGAATTAATATCGTTTATAAATCAGTTTCTTCCTTCTTCCATTTCTCTTCTTGGCACCGTTTCGTAAAACAATGTTGAAAGTAATGCAAAAAGTATCGCAAATATAAAAAATTGCAATTACACAAATGTAGAATGCAAATCGGGGATGACATTTAAGATATTTCGCAGGTAAAAATAATCGATGGCACACCAAGAACAAGCCGTCCCGCGGTCAGCAATACTATCAACAGCAGCAACAGCAACTCTCATACAATCCAAAGCCCATGGTACTTTTTGACCAACCGTCCACCAGCGTCGCATCAATCCCTCCGTCGACCACGTCCTTCCTAGTAGCCTCATCTACGTTCACCCATGCTGGACCACTGCACAGCGAGCATTACAGTAACAATTCTGGAGTGACGCACCTGTTACCGCAGCCCTTCAACTTGAAGCCGCCGGATGTGCAGACCCTCTGCCTCATCCAAGACCGGCGAAACATCCAGCAACAACAGCAGCAGCAGCAACAGCATCCGTTGCAGAGTTGCAGTTCATACTACAATATCTCGGCCACAAACACCTGCAGTCTACAAACCGTCAACGCAAACTCATCTTTCCCACTTACCAGCCTCAATCCTTATTCCAGCCTAGCTGGCTTCAACAACAATCAATTCCCAGTAACAGTGCAGTCCTCCCCGTTTCTCTCGAATCCGCCCGTTGGTTTAGTCCTCGCGCCGTCGCGAGGAGACAAGCCTACGTCCACGTTAGATTTCGCGTCGTTGAAGCACAAAGCGGACAAGGCATCGAGCGCCCGCGAGTCCCAAGTCGTTCCAGTCGGTCATGGCGAAAATTGCTGGCCCTCCCAGATCGAATTCTCCAAAAACGACGGGCAAACTGTTGCAGGGAAGAACAGGAGCCTCGAGTCTGACACGCGCACTTTGCAGAAATCTCTCTCCGTCATCGCGAGGACGGACGAGGAGCATTACTCCGACGAGTCTTCCAGCTTCGACTTCACCATCGAGGCCGAGAAAATGGTCTCCGCCCTGTGCAACACCACCTCTTCGAACGATCTAGGCAAGGAGGAATCGAAGCCCGGCAACAAGACCGATACCACGACGTTGTTCAATGGCGCGGGCGACAACAAAGCGAACTGGTTCGCCGATTTTTGCTTTGAGTACGAGAACGGAACGTCGATAGGCGTCCAAACGGACAGCCCGTGCGTCGATAGATCGCAGTATCCAGAACTGATCAGGAATACAGCTTACTGGGGATGCACGCAGGCTGAGATTGTTCTCGATACCGACGACTCGCAGACGGACTCCAAACGGAGCTGGTTAACGTGTCTGCTGTCTGCCACCAGGACGGCAATCACGAAATCCTCGACTTGCATTCCGGTCTTTGCAGGGGACCAGGTCTTTGTCGACGATCTGATAAATGCCCTCCTGCGCATCAGCAACGGTTGGCTGAGCCTCGACAATTACCTGAACAAACAGCATTTCCCCAATTTACTGGACAGACTAGATCCCGAGTTAATCGCACACTTTCAGACATGGGAAGAAAGCACATGCGAGTTACTGAAGCAAATAGTACGAACGTTCCAGAAGTTCGGAGAGAGCAAAGAAGTGACAGATCAGAAACGCAACGTGACGTCGTCGTTTCCGGGCGACGTGTCGCTTTATACAACCCACGATCTCTTCGTTCCGTTGCCGTCGACTTCCTTCCCTCGACAAAATGCGACTGGAAACGCCTCCTCGCTGGAGAAACCACGCAGCGCGACGTTGACGTCGTTGCCAGCGAGCAGCCTGCGTAACTTTCAATGCAGCTCCAACTGTCAACAGGAGCAGCAATCGATGAATCCGAAGGAGAGCAAGTTGCGGAGCAAGTGGACGCTTACCGAAAATTTGTCGTCTGCGATCAACACCTCGAAGTCCGTGCCGAACGTTTCCGTTTGCCACACCGACGTCAGCGGTCTGACAAGTCACAAACTTCGTACAAAAGACGCATCGTCGTCCAGGAAGTTCGATCTCACTCAGAAATCGCTGAACGCCGAGTTCTGTCAGCTGCGGAACAAAGTGATGGAGAGCAGCGCAGACGCGACGAAGGACAGAAGACACGATTACACGCCGGGAGATAAACTTACGGCACTGCTTGACAGCACCGAATCCATCCGGCTGCAGCAGCCAGCGATGAACGCTCCTATGAGCTACAGTGGATTATACGCGCGGAACTGCCTGTCCTTCGCGTTTCCCTTGTCCAATCACCCGGACTCTTCGTATTCCACGTCCAATCCGGGGATCCCGACGTACGGCTATCCTTTTTCAGGGTCTTATCCCGGTACCGACATTAATTCGAGATGCAGCAGGAGCTCCGAGATTTATGGAGCTAAAGACACGAACGTCAATCCGGTTTACGTCGGCAGATCGCGGACGGATCAACTAGAACTCCCGGCTGTACCCAGAAACAAGATGACTCTCCTCAGTCAAATCGAGCCGCGGACACTCGACAAGGAGTCCGAGGAAATGGCGGCCAATCTGTCGGCCTGGTTCGCCAGTATGCGAAACGCGCAGCCCCCGACGACCGCGCCGACCTTCGAGGAGCCGAGGGCGAGCGAGAGCTCGGCGCCGCGATTGTTCGCTCAGGAGGCACCCAAGTACTCGACGGTCATTGCCAAGCAGCCGCAGCTCGACGCGAATCGGCAGTTCCAGGCGCTGCAGAATCTGCCGAATATCCAGAGCACGCCCTGGGTCGCCGGCAGCTTCGTCGGCAATCGTGTGGTCCGCATGCAACAAGCGCCCGAAGAGTACGACAGCTCCGAGGACGTGCGGGTGTACATGAAGCCGGGCAGCTACAACGTGCCGAAAAAGAGACACCAGAGAAGATCCAATCGTCGATCGAGCAACAACGCGACGTCCCGCAACGTACACGCGGGCAGTCGCCACAACGTGTGCGGTAACAATGGGAAAGGAGTACCGGTACCGGCATCATCGACGCCTCTACCTCACTCGAGCACGCCAGTCTTGTCGACCGTGAGCAACGCCACGCTGATAAAGACCTCGTTCCCGCCGGCCTCGCAGCTGCCCGTGCCTCTGTTCAGCCTCGAGAACTCACCTAGGATCCTGAAGCGTACGGAATCCCTGTCGCGGGAAGCGCGCCAGGACGTCACCTGGAAAGCAGCATGCGCCTCAGCCGAGATTCTTCTCGAGGCCCTCAACGTAAAGGATTGCGTCGGTACATGCAGAAACGTCGAGTGCAACGACACCGAGAGGGAAGATAAGAATGAAGACGACGTTGAAGCGATCGCGTCGCAGCGGAACGAGCTGAAATCGATGAACGGCAACGTTGACTGTGCGTCTTCCTACGAGGCCTCGGAGGATGACTCGGGATCCACGTGCAGACTATCACCTAGCACGAGCGTAGTATCCCAGTCGCGCGAGGATGAGAATGGTAAAGGGACTTGATAAGATTCACTTATTACAAACTTTTCCCCGCTGGGGAACCGGTCGATTTTATTAGAACAGCAACGAGATTAGATAATAAATCTCTTCGCGAGGATCTCGCGCGTATTTGTCGAAGCTACTTAAAAATGTCTCGCGATCTTTTTGCAGGTGGTACCTAGTAATAAGCAAAACAATCCTTTTCTAAAAAGCATGTTCAACAGCTCTCGACATCAAGACCAACGTGAGAACGGATTCCTGGCTGATCAGGACTCTCAATAACGCGAGTACCGTCGTCAAGCGACGCGAGGACGACGTCGACCGACGGAGCTTGGGGTCCTCGAATAGCTCGGAAATTGTTGACGTAAAACCGGATCAGCTCGCGTCGACCGCGGATGTTACGTCAACTGCAGATACAAAGACTCGCGCGACGATCATCGAGAGCGAGTATCCAGCGATCTTTCCTCGTGAGCACGTGTCTGATTCTTTCGAGAAGAACGGCGAAACGTCGACGAGAGAGTCGGAAGGTCACGTCGGAAGAGCCACGTATTCTGAAACGGTACGAAGATCTATGAAAATGAGCAGCTTGCACCTGGAGAAGAAAGAGCCGCTCAAGTCGTGCGCGACCAATTCATCGGTGACCGTAATACCAATTCCTGGCCGCAAGTGTCAGAGGAAAGACCCCGAGCAATCCTATCAGCTTCTGCACAGATCGCGAAAATCGGCCGACAAGACAACAATGAGAAATACGGACGGCACCAACGAGCTCCAGCTGGAGGAGGGATCGTGCGCGAAAGTCGGTGACGTCAGGCCGAACAGTGTAGCGCCGAAGTCGTCAACTGCCACGAAAACGAATCACGGCAAGAAGAAGGATCTGGAGCACTCGGAAGGCAAGTGCGCCGGCAAATCGGGCGAGCGTGGCTGGTCGGTGTGGTGCAGTTCCAAGAGGAAACAGAACCTCAGCCCCCTGACGTTTAACAAGCTGGAGACGATTCATCGAACTATCTGGCACATGGACGAGGGGAAGATCCTAAAGTATCCACTCTCGTGCGACAGTAAGAATGGCCAGTCCTCATCGGCGTTAATGGTCAGCTTAGAAAAGAAAAGAGTAAGTAGAAATGCATAGAATATGTATTGAAAATATCCTCTTCACTTTGCAGATGGAAGATTACTGCAAGGTTGTTAAGAGTCCGATGTTTCTCGAGATTGTCGAGTACAAGTTGAAGAACCGGATTTACCATAAAGTCGAACACGCTGTGAAAGATTTCCGTCGTATTATCAACAGTGCGAGACTATATCATCAGGTTTGCAGCAAAAACGGACCATTTTCTTCCTCTTACTGCATTTGTCTCGTCAATTATCGTAAAAAAATACGCGCTGTAGAAGTGAAATTCGATAAATCGCCGCGTAAAATTGCATCGTTTAATCTTCAAAGCCAAAGGACGAATTTAATATTTTAATTCCACATTTAAAAAGTGGGAATTCAGTTTCGAATTTCTCTTGATTCCGTTTCGCTCGCGTAGATTTCAATTAGAGTCTCAGAAAACGAATGTTCTCTCGCAGCACGACGACGAACGAACGAGGAAGATTGAGGCGCTCTCGAAGAAATTGGAAGAGTTACTCGAGGAACATTTCGGCAATTTGGACTCTGACCAGATTACCGGCAGTCCGAGGGAAGACTCCTCGACGCAGCTGCGATTTAAGACATCCGGACAGAAATCGATCGCGGGACGCTGCGATAACACGAAGAAAGGTGTCTCCTCGTCGATCATCGTGGAGGATTCCTCGCTCCACTGACCGTCACTTCTCGCCGAAACGAAAACTCCAAATCGGACTATCGCGTCGAAACTGTTAGCGAAACTAAAACGTTCCTTACAAGGGCATTGCGCGCGATAGCTTCTTCTAGCCACGAGCCGTTTTGTCTCGTAGACGTTTTCTTTTCTCTCTTCCCGGAGATCGCTGGCTCGTAAACCACTCGTTGAATTTTTCCGTCTTACGAGGACGGGGCTCGGGACGATTTTGTTAATTGTGAAAAGTGTGCACACGTGTGTTCCGCTGACAACAATTCCAATTTCGTGACGATTTCTTACAATTAGCGAGAAAGGAAACACTGTATTAAATATGCGAACGATCATCGGACAATATCGAACTTGTTTCTGTACGAAAAGGAAAAAGTAGTATCACGATAGCGAAGTATCGGCGATATATAATGTAATTTCCGCGTTCATTGTTACGGCTATTACTTATGAAACATTTCGATCTTTTAGCTTCGACGCTCCTGTTGAGGTATCGTTAGATCAGAGTGATATGAATCATGAAATATATTACGCTGGCCAGTCTAAATATTGCTGTTCCGTTCTGAGTCTTGCTAGCAGCTTAGCGAAGCAAGTGCAAAAAGCACCGAAAGTATTGTATGCCCTGGTGAAAATTTTTCTTAGAATTTTTTCATTATTTATAAAAACTTTCAGATTTTTTATACAAATTGGAACACTCTTCCGAAGTACCGAGTTTATATCTTCTATAATTTTTCGTATGTATAAATTTTGAAGTATTCTGCAATTTCTCATTATACAATTTGAAACATTTGCATCTCAAAATATTTACATGCATGAAAAATTCTAAGAAAAGAAGATTTTCTCAGTATTTCTGAAGAGTGTACCAATTCGTACAAAACTTTGGGGGCAAATTTTCATCAGGGTAGATTTTACAGAGAGAGTCTCTTCGTAAAGTGTCCGGAGAATCAAATAATGAGGTCACAAATACGGAATTGAAATTAAGTATCGTAAATTATGTATTTAAATACGGAGCAGAGGCTAATGTATCATAAACGCGGGGGTACCGTGCAAGCATCGCCCTGTTTAAAATACTAGATAGAATATAATCAGATTACATTAGATTATGTGCCAGCTCGACGTAAAAGTCTTTATTAATTTTGAAATTACATGCAATCTAATGTAATCTGATCGTATGCCGTCTATTATTTCAAACAGGGCACCGTTCGCAATCGGAAGTGAACTCTTTAAACACCAACTAACAGTTACATAACATCGATACTGTAATTTCCTACTCGACAACGTAACTTATGTACAACATGCATTATGTTGCGTTCGTATTGTGAGTGGGAAACTATAACACTGATGTTGCGCAACTGTCAGTTGGTGTTTACCGGGTTCTGGAGGTGGCAAGTTAGGGTGCGTTCACGAGCTCAGCTACCGGCGCTACTTAGCGCTGAAAGCGTTCGTTCTATCTTCCTTCGACGCATAATGAGCAACAACTATCAGCGCTACTTGGCGCTGAAAGCGCCATTCTATCTCCGTTGCTCATTACGCGTCGAGGAAAGATAGAACGACGCTTTCAGCGCTAAGTAGCGAGCTCTCGAATGTACCCTTTTAGTCGACCCGGATTACGCCTAACCCAGTGAACACCAAGCGACAGTTACAGAATAGATAGACACACGCACGTTATATTACGTTTACATTGTTGAGTAGGAGATTGTAATAATGACGTTACGTAACTGTTACTTGGTGTTTACTGGGAATCTAGAAATAATAGAAGGTGCCCTCCGCGTCTAGAAACATTCGGTTTTGCACGGGCAAGTGAAAACGCTCCGGCTGGGTATACATCTACGAGTGAACAATACGGTCGCGGTAGATTACGGTATTGCCGTACCACGGGACACGGTGGTGTCTCGCGCCAAGTATAAGCGTAGGCAGAACCGCGGCGCGCGAGTATGTAATACTTGGCGTATTACATATACGGGTATCGCGAAGAGAAGCGAGCAGCAGCCGAATGCTGATTAGGCTTTACAGTAACGTCAAACATCGCGCCGGCCCGAGCCGGAGTCGCCGGAGATAGCGATAATCGCGCGAACGAGGGGGGGGTTGCAACCAACGACACGACGTCCTCGCGTTCCCTCTCTCTCTCCCCCCTCTCCGTGTCTCTCCCTTCCTCTCCGCGAGAGAGAAAGAGAGACGCGACGACCGCCCCGGAGCCGGAGCGCGCGGCCGCGCCGTGAAGCGGAGCGTGAATAATAAGAGGGCAGATTCGCGGGCGGCGAGCGTTGCGCCAGGAGGAAGCCGCGGCCCGCTCCGGGAGCGAGACGCGGAGCGGTGACGAGTCGCGAAGCGAGGCCCGCGGGGGACGTGCGTCGCTCTCTCGTGGCCGCGGCCGCCAGACCGAGATCAAGATGGACTGGGAGCTGCTGACGATGGCGAGTCTGCATCTGACCGCGACCGAGCACCGCTACTACGGCGACATATTCATCTACTGCTGCGAGAACGCGGACGGCGACAGCGTGTCCGTGATGAGAGCCGCCGAGCTGCTGCGCTCGGCCAACCTGCCGCGGGACGTCACGATGAAGGTGAGAGAGCAGGGGGTGAGAGCGCGGCGCGACGTTTCTCGCCTACCGTCGACGGAGATTCGTCCCGGCGCTCGGGAGTTTCTCGCGCCGAGGTGACACGACGCGCAGAAACGGGACGGGCGGGACGTCGGGGTCTGCGCGCGGAGGTTAGGTCGCGGCAGCTGAGCGGACGAAGTCGTCCCCGGGGGATATCGAGTCGCCCCCTCTTGCCTCTGGATTGTCAACGGCTTTCCGAGGATCCGTGTGTTCCCTGCGCTTCCTGTAGGTTACTTTTAGTGGAGGGCAGACCGTTGCCGTTTAGACTGACAGCTGTCATGTACTCATGTGTTCTAGAGAGAAGAACGGAGGTGGGGGGATTGTTTTAGGTTGTATACGTTTGTCGACGTGAAATGTTGATCCTTGTAGATATTGGACATCTGCATGGGAACCAAGGGCAACACGCATCTGGGGAAGAAGCAGTTTTACGCGGTGCTGAAACTCATCGCGGTCCACCAGGCTGGCTTGGAGATCTCCCGGGACATGATAACCGCGTCTCTGGACGTTATCACCTTGCCGAGATTCACGTGGCCAACGTCCGGCGATGAAGATGGCAGGAGGAGCCCGGACATAACTAGAGGGGCGAAGGGTAGACATCACGCACCCGAGAGCACCACCGAGAGCGAAAGCGAGGCGGAATCTCCGCGGGAGGCCGGCGGCAGCACGGACTCTCCCACGCCGACCAACAGCGTGACCCAAGAGAGAAACGACGGTATGCTGGGCGGTGAGACGATCCTGGACTCGGTTTCCGGCGGTTGGCAGGGCTTGTTGGTTTCCGAGGAGCAGAGACAGCTGTTGGGCACCGAGGAGGAGAGCTCGGAGCGTCACAGTAGCGACGAGGGTGAAGGGGAGGGTGACGGGTCCGGTTTCCCGCCGGAGGAAGTGTGGATTATCAGCGACGAGCAGCGTGATTATTACGCCGCGCAATTCGCGCAGCTGCAGCCCGACCCGGAGGGCCTCCTGGCCGGGCCCGTGGCCAGGACGTTTTTCGAAAAGTCACGGCTGCCCGTCTCCGAGTTACGGCGCATCTGGCAGCTCGCGGACGTGACGAGAGACGGGGCGCTCAGTTTGCAGGAGTTCTACGTGGCTATGCATCTCGTCGTGCTGAGGAGGAACCACGTGCCTCTGCCCGACGTTTTACCTCCGTCCCTGTCGATCCCGCTGGTCATGCAGGCAACAGCGACTACTGCCGCGTCGCAAATCCCGTCGGCGACAACTGCTCAAAAGTCACCGCCGAACTCGGCGAACGTCCGCGAGAAGAACAGGGAGTGGACCAAGTTCGTGGACTCGCCGACCGGAGCGAGCAGCTCCTCGGTCACCAGCCCGGGGCTGCAGCTGGTGAATTTCGATTTCCAAAAGTCAGCCGTCGAACGCGACCCGAAGATCCTGCATCCGGTGCCGCTGCGTTTAACGCCCGAGGCGGCGATCCTTGCCTCGGGCGCCAACGGCAGCAGCAGCAGCTGCACAACCCTGGGGGACGACGATCTGCAACATTCCGCGGCGTCGTTAGTGCAACGACCACTCGCGAAGAAACCCCCCGCGGCTCCCGAGGACGCCGTTATCGTGACTCCTAAGAAGGAGCCGCCGCCTCCACCGCCGCCCAGACCGTACAGAACACACGCGCGCAGTTCTAGTCTCGATCTTAATAAATTAGGTATACGTCGCTACCGATACTCCACGATACAATACTGCGGTTACGAAGTTCAAGTCTTACAAACTGCGTATTCTTGTAGGAAAAAATGGTCAAAGTTTTCTCGGGGCACCGCCGCTTGTACCACCTAGAATCTCGCCAGGAATTGTAAGTTTGTATACGGTAGAAAATGTTCTTGTGCATTTTCAAAGGAATGCCTTGTAAACGTTAATTTTTTTTTTTGAGACTATAATGATTCGTTTTTGTGTGCTGCAGACTTCGCCTCGCAAATTGGTCGGCCAAAGGAGCGAGGGTGAGGGACAGAGAACGTTAAGCGAAAGTCAAGCTTTTGTCGCCGACTTCTCTCACTTTTCTCTCAAGAGTGAATTGCCTGAGAGTACGGTACCGTCTGTAGAAAACACGGTACCACAATCTCAACAATTCACCGGTGTGTGCGGAGCATTTCATATTTATAGGAAACCGAGTCCAAGTAAGAGAAATTGTCTCATTAAGTAATTTCTCAACGACATTTAACACTTTCTCTGTATATACATGTATATTTGTATTTATAATTTTTTTTTGTTTTTAACCAATACTTTGTATTGATTTTCATTATTTTACGCAGTTAATGGCGCATATATAAGCAGAAATACTTGACTTTCTCTTTTGAAGTATACTTTCAAGGCAGATGTTTCAAACTATTTTTTTTTCAATTATATTTTTATTTTCGTAATTCTGTTTAACAATTAATCCTGACAGAACGAGACGGCGGTGAGGAAGACAGTAAGAACGAAGCGGAGGACGAAAAGAAATTAACCTTACAAGAATTAAGGGAAAAGAATGCGGAACTACGCTTAGTCTGTGAAGAACTGACACGTGAGCTGGCTAGCGCGCTTCAGGAACGTATAAATCTGCGTGCAAAACTCTTGCTCTTGACTTGATGTGATTACTATTCGCTATCATTCATTTGTTCAAAGTTACGAGGTATTGTGTACCCTCAAATCATTGTAAACACATGTATTTAATACGTTATGCTAGTCTAGAATTCCTCTTTTTCCTAACGAAGTATTCATCCGCATTCATAACAATCAACGTAGACAGACAGATGCGGCAGGGGACGCGATTTACAAAAAAAAAACAAAGAAAAATATTACATAGATATTTTATACTTGAGATTGAAAGAGTGTCTATGGCATAAATTATGAACATGTATATACAAAGCTGATTATGATCTCTATATTGATATATAACAAGTGTTTGCAAATTTGCTTTTGTCAAGTTTACAAGCTCATTGTTCACGTTTACATGTAAAAGTATTTAAAAAATTCACTCAGGTTTAAAGCCTACGTTATTGAATTCCCCTGTGATTTATTGATTTGTATATTATGCATGAAACTTCCTTTTTCATTGCCTCGAATTTATATATATATATAAAAGCACGCCGCGCATACAGGTGTATCTGTCGCGTTGTTATTCTATTTCGGTAAAGATATTTGAACGTATGATTGTGATTTATATGCGCAAAAGTGTGTTAATTTTATGAGAATTATATAAGATATTTCATATTCCTGTTTATTAACGAATCTCTCTTCTGAAGAGCTTTGTTTGCCGTAAACAGAATCGTACCCGTTTTTAATTGGTTGTGTTGTAAAGACAAAGTATTTATCGTTTGCAACAAAATCGAATTGTATTTTCGTATGGCTTGAAACTTTTACAAGATGGCGTCAACGGGGAAATGGAATAATCGGGACTGTTATGACGTTATATTTTATTCCGTGATATAACAAGTGTACCTATAAAATACCTGTTACATTTTGAAGAAAGATATACAAGAAAAGTGGAATCTGCAGGAACAGAATACTTCGAGAAGAAATTTATATAGATATATAATGCTCAGAATCAATTCACGTTGAGTACGTCGATTTTGGTGTATCTATAATTTTTGAAAGGATTATATAGATTCCTATTGTAGATTTTAAGAAATAGAAGCTGTAGCGTTCGTGCAAGCTGTTCGAGGCCTGAGAAGAATATAGATCTATCAAAGCCACATCTGTGCAACAAAACTGAATTAATATAATAATCGACATTCCTTCCAGCTAATTTCGCGGATATCTCTAATAATAGCGATTACTCTTAACGGACGTAGGATTGTCTAATAAAAAAAACTAATAAAAAAAATCTGCACAAAATTTTCAAACTTTTCTTTCTTTGTAAAATTCGATCTCCGTGGCTCAGTTCCATATAAGTCTCAGCGCTTTATTTATGAATCGCCATTTCTATCCAATCAAATATGTATTGATTCGTGATTAACGTTAAGACTTCTTTCTTATATTTTCAAACTCTTCTTTCCTACAGATAGCGAATAAATAAAATTGCCGACCGTTGTTACTAATAACTCTTTGTGCCATAACGCGAAATTTTGAAGTATATATATATATCGTCATCAGTAATCGACAGTATTCTTGTCAAATATCACGAGACTACTTAGAGGTAAAAGCTTGAAAAATCAACGAGTCATGCGACAAAGATTTTTTGTAATTATAGATGTAAAAATTATACAAAATTAATACTTATATCAGAATTATCTCTGATTTATTATCTACGAGCCTGTAAAGGAGAAATGTAATGATGTAGAATACATATACAGAAGTGTCTGTCGGATATGAATAAAGAAACTACTTTAGTTTCATAACAATTTTTATTGACGTCATTGTATGAATGGAAAAATAATGTTAATCGTGCAGAAGAAAAAAGTTACAAATACTTGTATGTAACACATCTCTTGAACGTGAATGAGCGAATGATGAAAGTCGAGTATTGCAATTGCAATTCCATACGAATACAATAAAACCTTCGTACGCGTGAAGACGAAATTCGATGAATGAATTGCAACCGATAATAAATTTAGTACAACAGAATTAAACTGTAATTGTCACGTATTTCTGATTTTACGTAATGCGTACATATTTTGCGATTACACAGACTCTGCATAACACTGAAGTTGGAATATTCACATTTACATGTCTGCTTTCTTTTTTAACAAACTGGCTCTAATAGTAACAAGATAAATATGTAGATTTTTAAATACGAACACCAGAGCCTGCTTTACTTTGTATTTCAAACAGCGACGAAGAGACACATCGCTTTACCTACAATTCTATTAACTGCGAAAAAGATGTACGATAACATCCTTTGGCTTTATACTCCGGGTATATCTCCGCTAAAAGTTACGATGCCGGTTAATACAGAGTGTTTCTTACAGCAGCTTTTTTTTACAATGATATGCTCCATACAGTGACTTCTCGATACGGCGAGACCGGAGCTAGGAGGACACGGATGAACAATCGACTTCTCAAGACCAATTTAATTGTCCTTGCTCTGCATGAACTTAATCAAGTCGATAACTCGGCTAGAGTAACCGAATTCGTTGTCGTACCACGAGATCAGTTTCACGAAGTTGTCGTTCAGAGGTATGCCGGCCTTGGCGTCGAAGATGCTGGAGTGATTGTCGCCGATGAAGTCGGACGAGACAACGTCGTCCTCGGTGTAGGCCAGGATACCCTTCATAGGACCGAGAGCAGCCTCCTTCACTTTGGCTTTGATGGCGTCGTAAGAGGCGGGCTTGGCCAGCCGAACCGTCAGGTCGACCACGGACACGTTGTGCACGGGCACGCGGAAAGCCATGCCGGTGAGCTTTCCGTTGAGTGCAGGAATGACCTTACCGACCGCCTTGGCAGCTCCCGTTGCAGCCGGAATAATATTCTGCGCTGCACCACGGCCGTCACGCCACAGCTGTTACCGGAAACAAACAACAAGTGGCATTATATAACGAATGTCGAATGATCTCTCTTGATAGTCAGCCGTGTGTCGTACACACCTTGCCGGAAGGTCCGTCAACGGTCTTCTGGGTGGCCGTAATCGCGTGTACGGTCGTCATGAGGCCCTCGACGATCTCAAAGTTATCGTGGACCACCTTGGCGAGAGGTGCTAGGCAGTTGGTGGTGCACGAGGCGTTGGAGACGACCTTGTAAGTCGGGTCGTAAGCCTCCAAGTTGACACCGACGACGAACATCGGCGCGTCAGCCGACGGGGCGGAGATGATGACTTTCTTGGCGCCGCCCTCCAAGTGAGCCTGCGAACACACCGAGGAAAATTGACGTAAACGAGGATTCCAGCAGGGAAAACCAAATATAAATCTTATTTGGATGTTACATACGGATGCCTTCTCGATGGTGGTGAACACGCCCGTGGACTCGACGATGTACTCTGCGCCAGCCTTCGCCCACGGGATCGCCTTCGGTTCGCGCTCGCTGAAGACCGTGATCTTGTTTCCGTTCACGACGAGACAGTTGCCCTCGGCCGTGACCTCTCCCTTGAACTTGCCGTGGGTGGAGTCATACTTGAACATGTAGACCATGTAATCGAGACCGATGAAGGGGTCGTTGATGGCGACGACCTAGGGGTGACAAGAGAAGCCGGATTAGTGAAACGACCGACGACTTGCGCGAATCGCAAGCTTTCCCCTGATAGAAATGTAAGTGAAATAATTACTGAAAAAATTACCGTACGTCAGTAACTTTTAATAATTCAATCACTGAACTCTAGTAATTGCTCAGTGATTTTTCTGTTCCCGGTTGTTATATTTCTGTAAGGGTTTCAACCCTTTCGACGTACCTGACCGCCGCGCTCCAGGGAAGCCCTCAGCACGAGACGGCCGATGCGGCCAAATCCGTTGATTCCGATCTTGCTCATGTCGTCGTCTGGATCGCAGCTGGAAAATCGAGCAAGAGCGTTACGAGACGTTGCGCCGCGACCATGTATTTTCCGCGTGATTGCGGTCAGCGAGACCGGCAAGGTCACGTGGCACAGGTGCGAGAGAGCGGGTCTCATCGTTAGGAATTGAGAGATGTCAGGAACAATTATCGGACGTTAGATTAAAGCGTGAATAAACGTGCGACGCGTATGATGAGCCATCGTTCGCTTCTCCGCTATTTTCAGAATATCAATTACGTTTCACTGCGTAGACACGACTGACAACTATCAATTATGCTTTTCGCCGTGTAGGCAAAACGTTTTGCGATATCGTTACCGTTCTAAGTTTTATTTTTCGAAAGCTCGATCTACAATGTGAGCTTTGCACCTAGAAACATTCTGTTTTATATAAGCAAATCAAAACGCTGAAAAAACTTATTGACCACGCACAATTGTACCATGGACGTAGGAAATATCTGGACGAAGCGTAAAGTACCCTTTTCACTTGGAAAAAGTACCCTTACGGTCGCTTCTGTTCAAGGCGATTGAGTGTAGCTATCTTGGTACCTCATGTCCGTTACAATAGACATTTCATTCCCCTCACCCCTTGTGGACCACCCCCGTGGCACTATGCTCCGTCCAGGTATTCCTACGTCCATGGATTGTATACTAGGAATCACTGATGTCTTCCCATATGAATTTAGGCACAGGTAGACACATATATATTTTCCATGTACATACATGCAAAATGTATACGTGTGTTGATATGTGCACAAATTCATGTGGGAGGGCATCAGTGATTCCCAGTGTACAAATGTATAATTTATCAACTTGCATACATTTTTTAAACGCATTTATTAGCTGCAAAATAAAATGTTCCCGTTGCAGATCAGATTTAACATTTTACTGTACAGTCGGGAGCACTGA
>NW_011967244.1:2845152-2848578 GCF_000949405.1 Vollenhovia emeryi | reverse complement strand
GGTTGCGACACTTTTTCGTAAATGCGTTTAGGAACATGCATTTAGATTCAGGTTTACGTTCCAAAAATTTTCTCTGAGGAAAGTCTGTTCTCGAGGAAGAGCGCTCAAAATGTTTCCGGTGCGATCGAGTAAAATGTTCCTCGGAGAAGATTTCAGAGCGTAACCCTGAATCTAAACGCACATTCCCAAACTCATTAAAAAGTGTTGCACCCATTCGGTCCGTCGCTGTACGTACACAAAATGCTTTGCAATATCTTTGCTGCACTGACAATTAGGCAAGATCCAAGCGAACTGTGAAAAAATTGTTTTCTTACACGTTTATTGGCGAAAGTACAAAGCAATCATAAACGCAACAGGATTAGGAGAGATTCGCGGCCGCTTACATAATTCCGCGCGCGACATAAACGTTATTTAGCCTTTGATGTATCTTCGAAGGCAGCCGCGGTGACGAGACAATCTTGGCACGCGCCTCCGATCGAGCACCAACGACGAGTCTCGTAGGTCAGGCAAGGTCGAAGGGGGGTGTGTCCAAGTTCTTCGACATCTCGGTGTCTACGCGGATGATCGCGTGACCTCGCGTGCGTGGGATTATCGGATCGGCGGCTCGATGATGAAACTGACGTCAATCGCTGCACAAGTCGCGATGCAACCGCGTTTCAATCTAACGTGATCCGCGCGTCGCCAGCTCGGGAGGGAAACTTGTTCGGACTTCCCGCGGCTTCGACAAAGTCCTGATTAATTAATCGAGCGATAACCGCAGCTTCTAACACGCGGGATTATTTTAACTTTTTTTTGGGGTTCAAGTATCAACTCTCCTTCCTCGGCAAGAAAGATTAGATCAAGGACGATGACGCGTGGAGTAAGAGATTAAGTTAATCGCCGATTTGAAAATTAATCGAATAATTTGGTTTGAAAATCATTATTCAAATGCGAAGAAGAGGACGGAAAGTATTGCGATATCTATAATTTGGCGCAATGGGACTCGTTGCGACGTGCTATTATATATAACGTTTTAGCAATTGTTCGTATTTGAAAGTCGAAATTACGATGGTTTATGATGATTTATATTTATTCGCACAATTACAGGCAAGATCTTCTTATTACTTAGCAGATGTTAATCCAGCTCGTCGAAATTTATTATACACTTGTTCTTGTCTCCGTGCCCTTCAAGGATTTATAAATAGTCGGTTGAAGACGACTGAAGATAAGGTGCGAGAATAGCTGGATTAAAAAGCAAACTTATGTCCATTTCTAGCAATGCATTAACTTTAATCTCGGTTTAACTTACTCTGTATCTTTTTTTCAATTCCTGAAACTAGAAAGTGATAGTAAGTAAGCTACACCGAGACCAAAGCCAATCTGCGTTGGTGGAAATGGACATGAAATCCTTGGTGAAAATTCTTTTTCAGAATTTAAAATAATTTTTATGTGAATTTCAAAATTTATAAAATTTCTTTTCATTAACTTAATAATTTCTCAGATTTTTTAATACAAATTGGGACACTTTTCAGAAGCACCGAGAACGTTTATACCTTTCCTACAATTTTTCGTATGTATAAATTCTGAAATATTCTGAAATTTAAAACGGGGAGCTTATCGTCAACCCACCCTGGCATTCTGAAATTTCTCGTTCTATTGTTTCAAACATTTATATCTCAGAATATTCACGTACATATATAAAAAAATTCTGAGAAACATGGACTTTCTCAGCATTTCTGAAAAGTGCACCAATTCGTATAAAAATTCCGAGAACAATTTTCACCAGAGGTCACTTAAACAAAGTCATATTTAACACAGTTCTTTTGATATTTTTCAGCGATGGAAGACATTAAGATCTTTAATCGTGCGCAATCGACGATACGGTAATCGCATGTGGCGCGGGTAACATTTAGTTTTCAAATCAATTTACGGACCAAGGGCGGCGAAGGACGGTATTCGCAATACGATTTTACACTCGACATCATAATAGGTTTGCTTTCTGTTCCTCCACTGGTGGACCAGTGCAGTTAGAATGAGAAAAAATATACTTGTCTTACTCCAATTTATTGCACTAGTTCACCAGGGTAGCAACAAGAAACAAGCCTCTTGAACCGTGTCAGGAATGACACGTCGATCGACAAGTCACTTCTCGCTAGGAATTCAACTCGACAAATCTCAAGCAGCACCGCGTCCCGTGCGGTCGATAAAACGCCGGTGCAGCCTCTCGGGATCGCACTCGAGACGATCTTGAACGCAAGAATCGGACTTTGAATACCCGACGGTGTCCCGCGAGAAACGCGGAGCACAGCTCATCTCGTTACACCGCGATCGAACGCCCGCCAGCCGTGTAATCGCCCGTCGAGCGATAGGCTGATGGCAGAGAACAATCCGTAAACGCTTGAGACTGTCCGAGTCGTAGACGTAGGGCAAAGCAGAGAGAAACGCAAGTCGTATACAATATGCCTCTTACGACTTACGTTTCTCTCTGCCTTGCCCTACGTCTACGACTAAGCCAGTCTCAAGCGTTTACGGATCGTGAAAGGCATATTGTGTACGACTTACGATTCTCTCTGCTTTGCCCTACGTCTACGACTAAGCCAGTTTTAAGCGTTCACGGATCGCTCTCTGCCACCAGCTATAATATCGACCGCGCGAGGGCCGTTTAACGATCGCCGTCCGCGTCGCCGAGCGAAGGGACTCTGTCGAATCCTCGCCGCGAACCTCGTCGCGAGCGGCGAGGGGTGGGTGTCGTTACATCCGCCCGGTCGTTACATCATCTCGACCTCGCGCCTCCCGAGGCTCCTCCTCTCCCGCGGGAGCACGGCCGAGTCCAGCGGGCGATTATCGCGAGCCGGGAGGTGAGATAGATTCTTACTGCTGGTCCAAGGCGACGTCACGAGAATGGCCGGTGCGGCGTACGTCGCGGGATGGCAGACGCGAATTGCGGTTACGTTGTCGCGCGGTTATGTGCCGCCCGGCGAGAGAGAAATGACGGCCATGCGAAGAACCGGCGACGAGCGGCGGATTCACTCGGGAGCGCGAAAACGGGAGGCGCACCGTCCAGGAGGAGATACTCACCGCGTACGAAAGAAATCAGCTCCGTCCGCCACGGGTACTAACGAAGTAGTGTCGTTTGAAGGGCACGGGTGCGATAATATAAAACGGCGCTCGTGCCCCGTCGCCGGCGCTCGGCGGGTCACGTGGCTCGATAATCGATTGTCGACACGTGCGCCGCGAAGTTCAACTGGACACCGCGATACGGTGCCAACGAAAGTACATTCCTTTCGGGCCCGGTTTTTCGTTTGCTAGTTAAATGTTAACCAGAGGTTAGTCGGTTATCTCCGTCTCTTCTTAAGCGTCGTCTACAATGCATGGAGTAAGCTTGGAGTAAGGAGTAGGAGTAAAGGCCTATGTCCACGATGCTAGAACTTAATCCAAGTTCTAGTT
>NW_011967244.1:2821102-2845052 GCF_000949405.1 Vollenhovia emeryi | reverse complement strand
CATCGTGGACATTGGGCTTTAGAAAGTAAATCAATTTTACTTCTTACTCCTACTTCAGCCCTGAAGCCTTGTGTCCACGATCCAAGAACTGTGTCAAAGTTCTAGTTTTGAAAAATGTGTAGCCAATCAACTTGCATCTCTTACGGAAAAGCTGCAAGTTGATTGGCTACAGATCTCTCAGAACTGGAACTTGGATCAAGTTCTGGCATCGTGGACACAGGCCCTTGGGTTTACCCTCGGTGAATCAAAATGCCATCAATCAGTGTTACAAATACTTTAAAAACCATGCCCGTGTTTTAGCTTCCTTACACCAAAAGCTACAAGTTATGGCTCTCTCTTACACCTTACTCCAAGCTTACTCCACGTATCGTAGACGACGCATTAGATAATAATATCAGAGAGAAACCTGAGAGCGGCCACGCCGGGCGTTTTACTTGATACCGTTCGCTCGGTTGATTCCAGCGCCTTACGGCCATTTTCATTTTTGCGACTATTTCGCTACACTTTTCAAGCACTGCCGATAAAGGGTTTGTTTTCTGTTCCTGCACTGGTGAACTAGTGCAGTAAGCTAGAATGAGAAAAAATATGCTTGTCTTAAGCCTATCACACAATAGGAAAGCACAGGGAATAGGAATAGGGAATAACACAGGCAACAGAAATAACTAAATTCCAACTTACCAGAAACCGTGTATCGACGCACAATGGAATATGGAATAGGCAATAGGAACAGAATATCCAACGCGTTGGATTTCTGTTCCCTATTCCCTGTGCCTGACCTACCTGACCAATCACAGTGGAGACTGGGACAGACACGTGGTTTTAAAATGCAGATGATTGGACAGCACGCCTATTGCCAACGAACCATTGTGTCTTGGCATTACATAGATTTCTATTCCCTATTTCTATTCCCTATTCCTATTGCCTGTGCTTTCCTATTGTGTGATAGGCTTTACTCCAATTTATTGCACTAGTTCACTAGTGTAGGAACAGAAAACAAGCCTAAAGTCTCCGCTTGGTGCGTGCATGGTTCTATGCCCATTTTTCAAGCGGGTAATGCAGTGCCCAATTTTGGTTGTGTTCCGTGCTGCATGCATGAAATGCCGGTATAACACGAGAGTGTTACTGATTTTTCGTAACGGGTCGAGTACTTAATCATTGATATTAAACTAAAAGTGGATATCAGAACTAAAATGGATGTCAAATCATATCGTTAATTTCTACGGTGATTTGTCGCGACGAATATCGCATAATTTGAAGTAGAAGTCGCATTTTAAACGAATCGCAAACCGTACGCGGCGGTTGTTCGTCGTGTCGCGTCGTCGTCGCGATAAACCACCGTAGAAATTAACGATATGATTACGGATCGCGACAATTATTTAAACGCGATTGATAAATATTAATGACTTTCGAACGAGACGATCGCGTGCGTAGGAGATGATCGAGATTCTCGTAGGAAATAGATCGCGTTAAGTCCGTATCAGACTACGGATTGAGATTGGGATTAGATTGAAATTTGACCAATCAGAGTAAAAGTTACTGAACTTAAAATTAGTAAACTGAGTATATATGTATACTGTTACATTTATTTATTTTTTTAATTTGACAACTTTTGATACTATAGTTGCATAAAAATGATAACCCAGAGAACACCGAGCATCAGTTACATTGCATTTACATTACAATTTAACATATGTGTTACATTACATTTACATTGTCGAGTGAGAAATTGTAACATAAATGCAATGTAATTGATACTTCGGTGTTTACTGGGTAAGATGTGCATTCGTGAGAATTTAGAATGGAATACAATTGCGTGTTCAAAAGTTTAGGTTCTAACTTTGGCAAGTTGCTCCTAATCATCGCCATGCTCGAGAACTTGTCCAGTTACAGGAACATTACCGGAATCGGCGTTGTACATGTATTGAACCAAATCGGCTATACGATACGCATAACCATATTCGTTGTCGTACCTGAGCAAAGATAAAAGAGATCTCAGGATCAAGTCAAGATATATGTAATTGCATTTTTTATCTGCATATTATAATATCAGGGGCATAAGTTCGCATATTTCGGGCCATATATTTCTTTATAAATTGAGCTTTACGACGGCGTCTCGAAGGCGGTTCAGCGAAATCATTACCAAGCGACGATCTTGATGAAAGTGCTGGTCTGCGGAATGCCGGCCTTGGCGTCGAACACGCAAGAATAAGTCGTATGGTTGAAGTCTGACGACACACAATCGTCCTCCGTGTATCCCAGCACGTCTCTCAGCTGTCCCTCGGCCGCTTCCCTCATCATCTCTTTCACATCCTCGTACGTCGTCGGTTTATTGACCCTGAGGCGGTATCAGAGATCAGAAACTGCCTCCAGTGGCGCGTATAAGAAAAGAACTTGGTATCGAGCATGATAATCCAATTCCGGTCCCGAACATAAATTAACGAAATTGCACTTTCGCCTTATACGAAACCGAGTACGGTTTTCTACATCAGCGCGGATTCTACGGGGTCGGTTGTCTGCTCTCTAAAAATCAATCAGTGAATTATCACTGAAAACGGTGAATAGTCACTGATTAGCTGTTATAAATGTACTACTGAAAATTGCAGTGGTATACTCATAACTGTAAATCAGTGACTATTCGTTGTTTTTAGTGATAATCCACTTATTGACTTTTAGGGAGTGTCGAACTCGCGGCGAATCCGCATCCGCCGATTACCTGAATGTCATGTCGCATAATGAAACGTTGGGGATCGGCACCCTGAACGCTATGGCTGAAATCTTGCCTTTCAGCTCGGGGATAATTTTGGCTAACGACTTGGCCGCGCCGGTCGCGGTGGGAATGATATTCTGGAGAGCGCCTCTACCGTCTCTCCACAGTGTGGTAGGTCGAAGCTGCGACGAAATAACAGTCCAATATTACGTTTATCGTTACGACAAATTTTTTAAGCGCGTTGATTGACTACAAACTAGAAAATTTCCAGATACTCGAGAACTTTTCTATCCTGCAGCCAATCGGCACGCTTGAAAAATTTGTCCTACGACGAATGTAATATTAGGCTAGCCGTGCGAAGCGTGAAACTTTTATAACGATTAACCACAAGTTCCTCAACTCGCGCAAAAAGGAATAAACAATTTAATAAAACGAGAGTGTATTCTTTATCGCGCCACAGATTTGTGGCTAAACAGAGAAAACGTTCATTCGTGAAACTTTTTTATGATATTCATCGAATTAAATAGAAAAAAAGGCGTGAAAAAGGGAGAACCAATTTTTTTAGAGCAAAACAAGTCGTCACTAAGGAACCTTCTCTATCGGACCGTCCACGGTATTTTGGGACGCTGTCACCGCGTGTATGCTGGTGATCATCGCCTCGAGAACCTCGAAGTTGTCGTGCATTATTTTGACGATCGGAGCTGCGCAGTTTGTGGTGCAGGATGTGGCGGAAATGACGCCGTCTCTCTTGGGATTGTAACAAGTGTGATTGACTCCGAAGACGAGCATCGGCGCGTCGACCGACGGTGCCGTGATAATAACTCGTTTCGCGCCGCCGTCCATGTGCAACTGTATGATATACCATAATTTTTGGCACAGACACGTTTAGGTAACTTAACGTACGACGTGGAATTATAGAACAGTCTGAGGAAATTTGTTCAATGTGACAAATGTTAATATAAAATTTAAAACGGTTAAAACCAAAATTTATTCCTTCTATCTCTGAGTTTCTAATCTCTGAAAGTCAATCCAGTGGATTATCACTGAAAACAGTGAATAGTCAATGTTTTCCTGTTGCAAGGAGAAATTGAAATAAAAAAATCTCACGCTTGCTTTCTCCAGTGCAGTGAATGCTCCGCTAGCTTCTATTACGTACGTCACTCCCTTATTCTTCCATGGTATTTTCCACGGTTGCTTTTCATGCGACGTGGCGATTCTTGTCTCTCATTAAACGATAAATATGTCCATAATTTTTTATATAAAATAGTGTTTACACCGTGTTCTTAAACGTTAAGTAAAGTAAAAAGTACGTGTGCAGAGACCGAAATTTAATAGAGCGTAAAACTTTTTCCGGCAATTATACAAAGGTTATATGCGAATAGTTTTTACTTCACGTCTCGTAGAGAATATTAAGTTTATTGAAATGTGCACTACGTGAAAAATAAAATAAAATATTTATTATTTATACGATTCCATTCTGATTTAGTTTTTTTTAAATATAAAGAAACTAAAAATGTATTTACCACCACAAACTATAAACTCGTTGTCGCACTCCAGGGATAAAGGATGCGGCCCGTGAGTAGAGTCGTGTTTAAAAAGGTATATCATGTATTCCGTAGTGAGGAATGGATCGTTGATTAATTTTACCTGTGTGATTTGTCATCATATCGTTAAGATTTAATCAGTAATACAGTATACTTATATTTTTTTCGTACAGTTAGAAACGTGCCTCAATACGTTTCTCGAGACATGCGCGAAGACACATTCTTCCTATTCTTCCAAATCCATTGATTCCTACAACTGCCATAATTTTGTTCTTATTTTGGTCCAACGTTTATATTAAAAAAGAGAAGAGAAGGGTTTAAGAAATCTCGGGTGACATTTTGTCAAATGGTAAATGGTGTGAAGCTTATTGCGAAACTTTCCAGAGAACCATATATATATGTTGCGTTCCGATATTCACTGTCCGTACTGAAAATGTGTAGTATACGTCATGATGTAAAAAGAAAGGTGTAACAACATCGTGTATGCGCAGTAGTCATGTGCATTTGGACCCAAATTTCATTGGCTCGCTCATCGTGCGCCGCCGCTATGCGCAATGATACACCTTTCTTGCAGTAGCTATGTGCATTTGGACCCAAATTTCATTGGCTCGCTCATCGTGCCGCCGCCGCTATGCGCAATGATACACCTTTCTTTTTACATCATGGTATACGTGACGTAAACTATAGATTTTCAGTACTGGCAGTGAATATCGGAACGCAGCCATAGTAAGGATAGACCGAGCATAAGCTTAATATTACATTTGTCGTACGACAAATTTTTTAAGTGTGTGATTGACTGCGGGATAGTAAAATTCTCGAGTATCTAGAAATTTTCTATTCAGAAACCAATCAAGGCGCTTGAAAAATTTGTCGTACGACAAATGTAATATTAGTCTAAAGACCGGAAATCTGAGGATTAAATAGAAAGAGACTGACAATAGATACTGTACACCTTTCTCGCTCTAATAAAAAGAAAGTGGGAGGATGTAAAAAAGAGTGGGGAGACACAATTGAGCGTGTGATAATTTGCACACATTACATTTGAATAAAGAGAGAAAGCTATACGGTATCTATTTCTATCCTTTTCTACCTGATCTTCATTGCCTACAAGATACGCTCGGTCTATTCTTACTATGTCTATGCAGAGAATATTGTGAATTCTTGAAGTCGTCCAATAAGATCGTTTTTAATTGTACAATATATCTTATTACACAATTAAAAACGCATTGTAAGTGTAATCATAAATGTTTCTCAAATGAAAAGAGTGAGAATATTTTATACATATTAACTTTATTAAAAATTCTAAGAAAATTATTTTATTTAAATGACTTATACATAATAAAATATAGTCACTTCCAAGTTAATTGAATATTTTTATTTACATTTTGCAACGTAAATCTTTCGAGCTAAATAAAATTTGTGCGATTTTTAATAAATTCTATTGTTTGGTGTACAAAAATAGTATTTACTTATATTACAATTTTATTTATGTACAATTAATAAAATGTTAATTTTGTAAACGTTAAATGATAAACGTTAATTAATAAATGGTGAATGAATTTTCGAATAATTGCGCAAGATCCTCTTCAGACTGTTCACGTGGGGCCAGTTTCGTAATGCGATGCTGAAAAAAGGGAAGAAAAAATAAATTTTAATGTGCACTTTTAAAAGGGAGAATGCACATTATGCTATATTATTTTTATATTATTTATTACAGTGTTCCATTTGATAAGGAACACATCGCTCACTGAATGTTACTTACCTGAGGCAAAGTGCCTTGAACTAACGTAGGAATGTCTTCTTTTTTGAAACCAAGTTCTGTCAAGCCGTTTTCGACCTTCATAACACGCATGTATTCTTTCACAGTGTCGGCCAAAATTTTGCCCGCGTCGGCCCGCTTGGCATTCT
This sequence comes from Vollenhovia emeryi, assembly GCF_000949405.1. Taxonomy (NCBI): domain Eukaryota; kingdom Metazoa; phylum Arthropoda; class Insecta; order Hymenoptera; family Formicidae; genus Vollenhovia; species Vollenhovia emeryi. The sequence continues at coordinate 2,838,893 of NW_011967244.1, read as the reverse complement.
TGACGTCCACACCAAGCAGTTCCGCAGCTTCCAGATGCCTCTCTGGACATGCGGTTCCGGTGAAGGAAAACACGGCTGGCGCGGAGATTACCACGGATAGACCATGAGGGACTATGGGGTGATCGTTGCTGTATCCCTTAAATAAGATAGCGATTTAATAAAAACATGAAAAAATTTCAAAAATAATTAGTTTGATATAAGATTCAGGAAGATAATGTAAAAAGGATATATCCCAGGGGTTTTGGGTTTTGGGTTTTAGGTTTAACTTAATTAAGTTTTGTCTCTTTCCACCTGTTTCCACAGAGACAAACGTGACAAATTAATTGGCACAATCTGTTGGTTTCACCATGATTTTATTGTGTAGTGGAAACTGATTGTTGGATCGTGTAATCGTCGCGAAAAAAGATCTGTGATTGAATTTGGACGTTGAAAACCGGTTATCTCATACTAGAGGACTGTCCTCTACTATTATTGAAAGCAATGGTAAAAGTAGTACATGTATATTTCAATCCTAGTTCATAATTACTTTTGGTTGGAAACTTCGAACGTTTCCGCTGATAGGATACGAAAGTCCGTGACAAAGATGAACACCAGCATTTCCGAAACCAACGCCCGCCATTGTACTTGCTAAATGCATATGACTCCTCGCTTCCAAATCATCTTGATTGTAAACTGCTCGCTTAAAGTATCTATGCAAGAGATCAAATAATAATGTTAACTATAAATATCTCCTACTAATTTACAAGTGTTTTATAAAATAGGTCTTAGACAACGCGTACGTACTTTTTTAGATTCTCAGATTTTAATATGGCATTTAATTTGTGTTTATCAAATTGATACAAAATGAAAAAATACTCTACTTCTTCAACGTATTTGATATTTGCCAAGAGAGATACTTTTAGAATTAGTATATTTATTTTAATCTTAATTAGAACAGTACTTTATATTTTGATATTCTGTAACCTTGAAATTTTATTTCCGGCTTGATAAAAATTTAACTATTATTCCTCTGACTTGGATCATCCCTGTTTTAGGTACGTACGCAGATATTGGACGGATGCAATTCGTAAGTAATTGATTGATTAATTACTTGCGCATAACTTGGAGGGCATATCGCGCCCAAACATCGCTGACAGGATTGCTGCCTTGATAAGCTGGTCTCAGAATTGGATTCGGTGGGCATGGCGTCCTCTCTGTGTAGGGTATCGCCGTAAAAGACTCCAAAGCGTGGCAGAGCACGTCGAAACCGGAGTAAGCACACACTCTTTCCGGCAAAGTCAGAGTGTGCTCGGGATCGATGATTCCCAACGTTGGACGTAGAGATCTGCGAGGAGAAAGTTAACGAATTGACTCTTTTGCATATCTTCTCTCTGTCCAGCGACGCATGGCGAACGTTACCTGTTTGCGATCCCTGTTTTGGCTTTTAGTGGTCGGTAATCAAAGATAGATACTCCAGTTGTCTCAGAACCGGTACCGGAAGTTGTCGGGACGGCGATGAGCGGTTTCAGAGGAACTCGGATCGGTTTACCTTTTCCGATCGGCGCGTTTACGTAATCCAAGAAATCGGCCTCTCGATCGCAGCTGTACAGGTTCGCCGCTTTGCAGGTATCCATCACGGAACCACCGCCAACCTGCGAATTAATAATAATATAATGATAACCGTATAATTATATAGTAATTCAAAATATGTAATCAAAGTAAATAGGCAACTAAATTTTAACTGGGTCCTTTTAAGATATAAAGCAATTAGAAACGTAAAAAATTTAGGACCTGGCACAGGTGGAGGTAGCCAATTAAATTACAAAGTAAATAGATTAACGATTTAACACGCAGTCGGTAAAAAAAGCGTTATGCTTATTTGCCGATTTTATATATAAAGAACGCGACATTAAGAACCAGTTACACTCTCTCTTTCTCGTTATACATAATCTCTTATCGCGTTTCCTACATACGTACCGCTATAAAAGCGTCGAAATTTCCACGCTTGGCAAACTCGATCGAATCTTGCAAGCTTTGCTCAGTTGGCTCTACCCGCACTTTATCGTAAATCTCGAATTGAACTCCATATTTGGAGAGGCTGTTGATGGCAGTTTTTACGGGAGTTAAATTCACCAAGTTGGGATCCGTCATCAGACACGTTTTCTTCGCTCCCAAATTTTGCATGTCCATCCCTAACTCTCTCGTCACTCCTACTCCATACCGCACTGTAGAACAGGCCATCTAAAATTTTACGTAATTTTCTAGTAATTTATACATAAATTAATAGATATAGCTATTATTTTTAATATTGTAGAGTCCTCTTTATTTTACACGAATGCTTTACACGTCCTTAGCTTTCGGCTGCTCGATCTCGACTCTGCGCTGTCTCACCAGCCGCCCGACCTTCTCCGCGGATATTATTCGCTCTCTTATTGTATATTATTTTCCACCTGCTCGGGAACATTGTCTTATTGTCATCTTAAAACTACCGGATTTTCCTATTCCTACAATATTTCACTGATGCAAGGGAAAAAATAATTGAACTATTGAAGAGAATTCAACATCTAATTTCTAAAATGAAACTCTTCCTATATCTAATAATCTCTAAATAATAATCTCCTTTTTAGTTTTGTTAGTACATTTACATCTAACATATTAAGATGTAATATTCAGATTATTATCAGGAGCTCGAAAAGGCGGCTTCGAGTGCTGCAAAAACAATTCTTATCTGACTACACAACGTACGCGGGAGACCTTCGATTTCATAATCACGAGAGCTGCGATAAAATCAGCGCATTAACTTTAAGGAGAGCCCCTCATAGTCTTTCCTCCACCTTATACAAATTTTACCTCGAAAGCATATTCCTTGTCGACCGCGACGTTTGCTGCGGTGCTCCGGGCCATTCCGTGATCCCGTACGCTGGTAGCTCCTGGATTTCCGTGCGCTGGACATTTGCATCTAAATTTAGGACAATTTAAAGTTCACATTCCGCGTTAAACTTGTAATATTTTTCTATTCTTCTTCTCGAGATAAATCCATCGAGAATCGCTATCGAGTTAACGTGCGCTACTTTAACAGATTGGCACGTGTAGATTCGTCTGACAGATTGTCACGAATATTGTTATATCCTCACATTTTTTACGTTTCTTACATAATATCTTTGCACAAAGGATAGAAATTACTTTCGATACTTAAATAATATAAAGCAGTATTTTTAATATTATATTTATGGTTGCTCATATCGAAATTATTCTTAGATAAGTGAAGATGTAATGTATCTTCTTAATCAAATTTACTTTTATTGTATTTATTAATCTGTAATAGAGACAGCACGTGCGATTAAAACGTTTCGCGATTTATTTGATAACGTCGCTATTATATTACTTCATTCCATACAGAAAGATTTTTGGTATGCGGTAGTTTACTTACGACTGGGATGAGATGACTTGCAGAAGATCAATGACACGTCGTCTTGGCAGCATTTTAAATATATTTTAGGAGCGATCGTCTGAACGAAATGCCGAAGTAGCGCTGGTGGAAACGAATTTCAACAGGTCTTTCGATCGAAAATACTGCGGAGTAACGTTCTTCACGGACTCTCGTGCTTCACTCTCGACTTGATATACCACAACCAGTTCGTACTCCCCCTCTTCCGACTACACATGTTTATCACTTAGGTCTCTGATGAGGTGGCTCCGTTATACGTGTGTTCGCATTCATATGTGAACAGGACTGTAGCAATAGAACTTTACCGAGCTGCGTTTAGTGCGCTGTTTGCTGTTAGTCGTTCAGGCTTAAAGCAAGATAAAGTTAAAAGATAATTTCCTGATTTTCGACAATCTGAATATTTAAATCGAATGAAATTTATATCGAACAGTGTGAATTGAACATGTGCCAAAAATAGATATTTATAAGAAAGAAGCAAATGTTAGAAATCAAGAATGTCACTCTTTATAATTTGAGACGAAAGGTATAATATTTTACTATATTTGATACATTTTGACGAATGACGTACATTCAATGAAAACGATTTTGTATGGAAATAAAACTTCCAACGTATAAATATTCTAAGAATTTCACAGTTTAGAATTTTTACTATTTGTTTAATTAAATTTCTAGAGGTGAAACTTAATTTATAATTTGAATAATTTTATTGAAGGATTCAATATTTGTATCAATTATGAATTTTGGAGCTAATATAAACGTACAACATGTAGGTATGTATGTACGATTAAAAGACCTGTCGTAAAAAGGTACAACGATAGTTAATCTAACTTTTGTAATTTATAATAAGCAAAATGTTGAATATTTTAAATATTTTATTCGCATTAAACACGATATATTTTTTACGTAATACCGTGAAACCTTGCCACTCCTTACACCAGTAGAATATTTTAATATTTCAGAATACCTTGAATGCAATGCAAAAAGTTGTCGCTCAATGTGCGTCAATGATTCTGGCCTGATTTTGATCGACTGTCTTTATTCCGCATAAGTTTATCGCGTCGGGTTCTTGTTGCGATAGAAGTTATTCAATCAAGCTTATTCAGTTCCACGTCATCTATCTCTATAAGCATACTAGTTGTACACGTTTTATTCCCACATTGAACCTTGATTGAATATTGATCACTTGGAAAAATGTAATAAACGAAGTATATTTTCCTTCTTGAATCGCAGTGACCGTCTCGATTTTTAACATTTTCTTCCGTTTGTCATAAATCTACCCTTTTTGCAGTTTGATCGATCAAGGTAGGACATTGATTTGAATTTTATTTAATTCTAATTAAAATTTTATTAAAACAATATTTATTATTTACAGCACATATATATATTTTATTTATTTATTTATATAATAGCATAATAGAGCTCGTGCATGTGCAGCGGCGCAACGTACGTACAAAATGTTAGTTTGGACGTAAGTTTTCGACTTCTCGCTGAATGAGAATATTGTCACTATAGTTAAAGATTGTTTTATGATACTGTTGGCATATATTACTATGACTGGGCATCCTACAGTGAACTCTCTCGTTCCGTTTCATATAAAATTTAATATTTGTCACATATAATTCTCTCATTCGTCCATCAATAAACATACTTTTGCCCAATTTCCGCAGTATTATTATTATTAAGTTACATCATGTAAAATGATTATACATGCAGCATTTGATGATTAAATACGCTTCCAAGCAGTACTACTTTTCCTTCAATTACTCGCTTCAAAAACTGGCTGCTTAACCGAATAGAGCTATTACAAAGCTTTGGACTTACAAATAATAAGTACATTGTTATAATTTTTATGTAACTTTACTTTTTGTAAAAAATAATATAATTTTTCAATATTCCTTACAAAAAAATACTCGATTATGTATGGTTGCAACACAGTACTGCGTTTATATATCTAAGACGTTGTAAGACTATTCGTTATTTACTTCTATCAGGCATCTTCGAGTTAATAGTAATTATCAACGATTTTTAATCACGTGTTTTGTAGAAACTTGGAGAACATGACAAAGCCTAGAAGAAACATGCGTTTCGATCAGTCGTATACGTTTCTAGGTAGTCGAATTAAATGCTCATAGTTACACTCCTTTAATAAAAACGATGTACAACAATTTGCCAACAAAAAATCATATGTCGAGGCATGATTGAGGCATATGGTTAGATTGGTCGAAGGAGTTCTGTCTAATTATCCTCATCGGCTTCGTCGTTGACCCAATAACAGTCTGAAGAACTTTTCTTAATTCGCGAGAACGGCGCAAAATGATCTTCGACAGCCCGTTCACGACCAATCACGTCGGTCGGTCGCCCCGGCCACTCAATTCATCAAGAAACAAGTTCTCTTATACCCTCTCTGGTACGATTTTGTCGTAGTGGAAGGTGCTGCTCGAGTAGAAGCTACCTCGCTTCGGCATGTGAGGCGTGGCTATTTCCTCCTGCAGGGGTTTGTACACCAAACCGCAGTTCTTGTTGTCGACCAGACCCTGACGGAGGATCAGGGGTGGCCTGATCACAGGACCCCGTCCTCGTTTGTTCGCCAAGCAGCAGGCGATGCGCGCTACCAACAGGAAGACCACCAGAACAGACAGAACGGTACCGGAAACCAGCCAGACTTTGAAGCCGGGTCTCAAGTTGTACCAAGTGTGATATTCCGTGGTGACCGCAAAGTCCTCGTCGTATTCCTGATCCCCCATGAGCCGCGGCTCGTCGACATGCTGCATGCCGTGATCGATATTCAGCTTCTGCGACAAGCGCGTTGTCATTACAATTTAGAAGATCGATATACAATGATATTACCGAGAAATTTAAAATTATATAAATTGTGATGTTGAAAGATGTTAACTAGGGCCGCGGCTCGATTCGCGCTTATAGCGCTGTAAGCACAGTTCAATCTTCGTTTAACATTTGATGTGCAACGAAGACAGATTGATGCTCACAGCACTGCGAGCGTGAATTGGACCGCGGCTTAATTAGTGAAAGTATGTAGAAGAAATATTCTAAGACAGGTTTCGAAACGCTTGTTGTTTTACCTCATCGTTATCGAGCTCGTTTTTCAATAGAGGATCGGAGTCTTCAACAACATCGACATCTAGGAGAATATCTTTCCGGTGTGTGCCCTTGCCAGGAAGCGATCTTCCCGGTGGACCATCCTCGATTCCATCGCAGACTATCCTCGCCAAGTCTGTCCACTGACTAATATCCATCTTATCATTATCTTCAATATCAAACTTGTCACTGACGAGCCTATAAAAAAATCACGGTGGATTGGCAGAAGTTCTACGTGACATATTTAGCTGGCGACTGAACATGAATGCTCACTCAAGTACTTCTGTCGGTGCAACGCCGTGATCGTTGAGCCATTGCAAGGCTTCGCTGAAGTCGGAGTCACAATCCAGGGGATTGTGCGTTAAATCCAGACTGGTGAGATGCGGCATGGCCTTAAGTTCCTCGACGGTGATTCGCCGTAGAAGATTACCGCGAACCGACAAGAACCTAACCAGAAACGAAAATGTAAGATACTTGATCAACGAATATCTCGATGTCGTAGTAAATGAATATTTTAGCATGCCATAAGATTGTCATAATTTTGTGCAAAAAGTTTTATGAAAGCTTCAAATATTATTAAAAGAGAATTCTGAAATACGATAGTCCGCGAAGGAGTATAAATCGCAATGCGATTTTAATAATTTTAGTTCACTTGAGTTACTACCCAGCGAGAATCGACATCGTTTTGACGACTCACTTCTCGCTGGGTATCATTCTAAATATCATCAGGATGTAAATCGTGTTTTAAATATCAAATCTCTGTAAATTTCTCACCGAAGGCTCTTCAACGGTACTCTAGCTTCGCTCCAGACCCGTTCAAGATTGCACCGGCTCACGTCCAGCTTGAAGAGTCCCGGGATGCTCAGGAACGGCGTCACTTGCAGTGTTCTCAAGGGATTGCGGGAGAGAATTAGCTTATTCAAAGAGACGGCACCGCGGAACATGTTGGGTTGGAGGGTAGAGATGAAGTTGTTGGACAGATCCAATTCTCGAAGAGACGAAAGATTGTCCAGAAGTCCGTCGGGCAGGTCGGCCAACCGATTATTTGCAAGTTTCAGCCGAGTCAACGCTGGCATTTCGTCGAACGTGCCTAGCTTGATGCTGTCCAAGCCGCAGTTCGCGCACTCGAAACGGATAATGCTGTGAAATAACGACGATTATTGAATACCGACTAATTTATTTGTTTCTTAAAATAAAGTGATGTATTCACCTGAATGTATTATGTTCCAGGCCGTAAGTTTTAAAAACTGGCAGTTCTTGCAAACCGGGGTTGTCGTTCATCAGCAGAATCTGCAGTCTTGGATTCAACTTGAAATGGTGCTCAGTTAACAAGGAGAGCCTGTTATCGCTGATATCTAGATATTGTAATTGATCGAGCTTGCTGAAAGCGTGCTGGTGAATTCTCTTCAAATTATTCGTTTTAACATATAATTGGTCCAATAATGGTACGCCTTCCAGATCCTCTTTGCCGATTGCCTTGATCTTATTTCTAGAGGCGTCAAGCGTCGTCAGTTTCGAGGAACTTATGGTGGCAAGTGTCGATAGATTATTTCCTAAAAGATGCAAAATAATTTTTTCTGTATTAATTAGTTTCACAGTCACAAGAATTAAATTTTTACTCACTCATCGGCATGAGTGAACTAAAATTTTGAAGCAATAACCCGATTAGGTTTGTATTATATCTGTAAATTTAATCAAGCATTTCTGATTTTAATAATTTTAGCGTAGCAGTGGTATAATTATGCGTGTAAACATTACTGGAATGTAAATTGGATTTTAAATGACAAATTCTCTCGCTTTAATTATAAATAAATAGTATTGTGATACATGTGCCATTACTCTTACCAGCGACACGAAGAATTTGCACATCTTTGTCAACAAACAGATCGATGGGGATTTCATTTAGGATATTATCCGATAGGTCCACTTCCAAGAGCTGGTCCAGGGTGTCGAAGATCGTGCTGTCGATTTCTCTTAGCCGGTTGCCGCGTAGATTGATGAAATTGAGACTGTGCATCTTGGAGAAGGCGGTGCGTTTCAACCGCGATATTCCGTTGTTCGAGAAGTCGAAATCGGTGACCGAGGGTGCGTGCAGCAGATAGTGCTTCGTCGGTCTCGAGTCGTGCATGTGCTTAAGCGGATTATCGGCGATCGTGAGCAGGCTGAGTTGCGTGTTGTTTTGGAAAGTGTTCGGATGGATGTCCTGCAGGCCGTTGCGTGTCAAGTTGACGGCAAACAGGTACGAGATACCATTGAAGGCTGTGCGATCTAGCTCGACTATGCGTGTGTCGACGATGGTGATGGACTCTAATTGCTGAAGACCGCGGGCCCGCAGGGCGTTCGGGCCCAATTGTATCTCGCCGGCGTTCTCGATGCGCAAATGAGCGATCGATCCAAAGGACTGATCGTTCGTCAGTTTCGTGCACCTATGGATAAGTAAGAAAAAATGAGAATGATTAATGGCAAGATATTGCACACTGATACTGTTTAGCTATGCACGATTGTTATCATGAATATTAGACGAATTGTAATTTCATAATCGCTTTCGATTCGATCATTCTGTAGAATATTGTCTAATGACTTTGATCATTATAACTGAAATTAGATTTTTACGGACTTGCAAGGTATAAAAAAAATCATTGTGACTTAAAAAGGGGCATTGAATTAAGTAAGTCTAAATACAATTATGACATTTTACGTTGTGACGTAGAAAAAGACATTGAAACAATTACTTTGAAGCATAATTGTGACATTTTACGTAATTTTTAAATTCTTAGATTAGTCTCGTCCACACATATCCTCAAACTTTACGCATACAGTGACAAGATTCTATAACAAGTTGAAGCATTTATCTGATTCTTATTAACTTATTAATGCGTCAAAACCGTGCCATATTATTACGCTGTAAGCAAGAAGCGGCTAATCTACGAGTTCTTTATCTGCCGTCAACGCCAAGGGGCATTATTCAGTTATATAATGATCCGATTAGAAACGTACGTTGCAGTTGTTGCAGACGCGTATTGCCCGACGCATTTGCAGTAATCAGGGCACTCCGTCATGATTTCTTCATTATCGTCCACCCGCGAATCCTCATCCTCGTACTCCTCGTCGCTGAGATCGTCGTCGGTATCCTCGTAGCTATTGTCGTCCTCGTAGCCCATAGGCTCGAGTTTCTTCAATTCCTCACCTTGATCCAGAATCGAATTTAGTTTTACAATCGTCTTACTCGGCTTGGGAGTCGTCTTCGTTCGTAAGTTTATACTGTCCCTCTGCGCTTCGGCCTTCAAAGTCTTCGCCACCTCTTCTTGGATCTAAGTAATTTTTTTAACGCAATTAAATATACTTAATTAAGTAGTACGATGAAAACAAGAATTAACTGTGTTCCAAAGAGTTCGATTCTTTAAATTATGTCTGGTTAAAGAACTTTTTTTTCTTTAAACGTATTATTTATCCTGCACGTATTGCAATGACGCAAGCGATAGAAAATTATTCTCCGTCGATACTTAACTAGCATCATTATCATATAGCATTATCACATAGCTGACTGCGCTTGTATTTCGTTAGAGAGAATTAAAGGTATTGTAGAACGCAATACACTCTCGCGAAAATTTTTCATTTACCTTAGCATCGTCTTTGTCTAGAGCGTCTTTGTCTAGAGTCTGGATCTCGTGCATCAGTATGTCCTTCATATTCGTGAAGGGTCTAGCGTAATCTATAAAATTGTTCTTCGGCGTCGTTTCCACGATTTCGCCAGTCATTGCATCCGCCTCGCTCGTACGAACCGTAGTAGGTGATGTCGGAGTAGGCGATGCGTTGATTATAACGGCAGCGACCGCCACGAAGATGGTCAGCAGCCAAGCTGCTGAGTTCTCCATATTATGGCTTATTCTGAAAATAATCAGACTTTGTCATTGGATAAGACAAGGATGTCTTACGTACGATACTCGCTGGTAGTTCAGGCGCATTAGCAAATGTATTTGTGCTCATAATAGACTTTGACATTATAGAGTTTCTTATTATCAATTCTAGTTTTGCTTTATAAGTAAAGAATTAGGGAATAATATATAAGAGTACGAAATTAAATTTATATGGTATTGTAATTTATATTCTCGTAAATAATTCAATGCAATTAAAATTTTTCTTCAGAATTGTCGTGCGTTTCGGAATTGAAACTTATGAAAACCGTTAGCTTATCTTTTGTTTCTTAAAAGAATAATTAAGTGACGTTCTTTTTTAGTACGGTCTTAAAAATTTTTAGAATAACACCACTGAAAACGCATCTGAGATGCTCTGTGTAACGCGAGACTTTTTCTCGTCCGTTCTCAAATAACGTCTGCTGGTCAATTTACTACACAAAGCAAACATTGTTCTATGGGACCTTTCGGAACGTATTTGCTGAATATCGAAATGGACAATTTACAAATAAATGTGGTAAGCGTTAAAAATATAATTTTAATTTATTGAAATTAAATTTACGTAAACCGGGTTTGTATATTAATTATTTAAATTTTTTATATAAACGCCGGTTCATAACGCTTTGTTACTCCCCACGTAGCGTAATACAAAGAATCTGTATCAAAGTCTCGAAGAGATCAGGTTGTTATGTCGCGACGTCACGTTCGTGTTGGTGCAATCAAGTGCAAGAGCGGAAACGCGTGCGGTTTACAAAGAAACGAGAGCAAAGTTCTTCCGGAACACCTTCCATCGTTGCACTAATGTTTCTTACGCCAAACCGGATGTGCTATTTTGAGATCTCTTTGCAGGCGCAAAAATAAGATGTAATGGCTCTGCGTTGCTTTATTACCGCAAGTGCAAAATGTCGTAGTTCTTACCCAGAATGTAATTTATTTCAAAAAATGTTTAGGCTTACGGGAAACTTTTAACTTCCGCTTAAATAACGCTTTTAACAGAAACTGTTAAATTTCCGTGCAAGAATACATCCCGACGATATTCAGAAGTAATCGTGTCACGCGAACTCGAGCGACAATTCAAACACTAGCTCCGTTCGCGATGTCGAGGATTTTAACGAATGAGCTTGCTTTCGGTGCAACGCTGTTCGTGTTACTGTACAATGTTACTGCCCCACCTACAGACGTTGACGTTAGATAACCGTGACGGTTTACAGACTGGCGCGACTTCGGGCACATATGTGATCGGTATGGACTTTCGACAAACGGGGGTGAAAATGAACGCAGCGCGTTCTAGATGATTATACACGGCCATTAGATCGCAGGAGCCGTTAGAAAGATGGAAAATATTACTTTACAAGCGCTGGCAAGAGTTATTGAACACGCGATATATCGCTCGATTGTTGTTACGCAATAGCGTCGTAATTGCCCAGATAGCACAAGACACTCGCCTATGAACATTTTAAGAATATTCTTCAAGAATATTTGAAATATTCCATAGGTCATTCTTATATATTTATCTTATGTTCGTGGAACATTCGACTGGCACTACAATAAATCTTTTTCGAATGTGAATAGAATAATCTGTATAGCGTGTCGGTTATACATGGAATGATCACAGGTTTCACTGCCTTTTACATAAGATAAGTGTATTACACAATGAACAATGTGCAATACATAAACTCAATGAATATTAAAAAATTATTCTGAACAAATATTCCAAAGAAATTTTCGACCAATGTTCTAAAGACATTCTTCTTTGTTATGAATATACGATTTCTAATTGTAATAATCTATATATATATTTATCGGATATTCTATTGGAATATTCTGAAATTAAGAATATTTGCACTCCAGAAGAATATTCATAGAACGATGAATGCTATCTGGGTAGAGGCACAAGCAAGTATTTCACATGGAAAATACTTCATCGCACAAAACTTTTTATTATCGTTATATTTTTCGTGACCCGTTTTATTCCAAGTGAGAAATGATTCGTTGACTCGACATCAATTTGACGGTGTCACTGTCGATTCGACATAATTTCGATATCGATCTGTATTTATATATTGTACATTGGGCATCAATTTACTAAAAAGAATCGTGAATAATCGCAATTAGTACATAAATTATTTCAGTACAATAATGTTATTTTAATGATCTTGTAATATTATTTGTACATAATAGCTCTGAGCGTTACACAAACAATGAGGAAACCTGCTTGCATCGGTCGTGAACGTATTTGGCTACAAACGTGGGACGAACAACTTCGTAACTGATGTGAAGGGAGATTATTGTCTCGAAAGTCGATCGGCTGAAATAAAATGTTATCGCGTACAATCTAAGCGAAGAGTCGCTCAAAGAGCAGTGATTTTTTAAAAATAATTCACGACGAATTTCCTAAGGCACTGAGGTTTAAGCTTAATTAATTTTTGTATAACAAAGCTGCACGTTTATGCCACGTATTTTTAATCAATGTATACCTTTATCAGTCACGTATTTTTTATCGAGGGTTGTGTGACACGGGCTTAAGTGCGAAGATCGATTTTCTAACTGAGCGTTTTTAACACAATCGCTACTTTCAATTATTCGGCCACGACGCGCGTCTTAAAATCAGTTGTTTACAATAAACGCAAGATTTGACAACATTTATAAGAATTTCTCGTTTTAGCAGAGACATGGCTGCGTTCAGCAGAAAAAGCTGCTCTGCAACAGTTGTAAAATTCGTAGATTTGATTGGAGATGCTTAGATTCTGCCATAATTAAGAGCATACGCCAATTAGATTCAGGATGTTTACAACAGTTGCGAAACAGCTCTTAAATTTCTGCTGAACGCGGCCAATGGCAATGGTAGAAATGTTTATCAATTAAGAAGTAACAATATCGCGTTGTTCAATCATCCAGATATATCGAGCGGATTTATTTGCATCGAATTACGTCCCCGGTGCTGATCCGACTCGGCAAACGTGGATCGTGCAAATTCATCCTCGGAGCGGGATTTACGCGAGTTATTGCGAGAGTCCGCTCTTGTGCTTTTCCGCGTAAACAATTTCCTGGCGCGGACTTCAGCTTCGGGATGCAAATACAAGGAGCGCGAGGAATAGTTATCAGCGACGCGTACCTCCTGTGTAAGAAATTCATCGGTATGCGGTGGAAATGTCAGGACGATTTGCAAATGCTGAAATCGAATAATATTTTCGCGCGTCACACCAGTTCCGAGAAGCACTCGACTACCAGACGATACTAGAATCTCAACAGGAATCGAAATGGCGGATCGAAACGCAGACTGGCGATCTTATCTCCGTCAGCATTTCGGAAAAAAATGGCGACTGGTTAATGTCATTAGTATTATTGTTAGTGTTATTACACTAGTTAATTATATTCCGCGGCGTATTTACAACACGCACCATTGACGCGCTATGCAGCAATCACTCGAGATGCTTCTCGTCACCTGATGATAACAGAGTTATCTTACTCGATGCCTCATTTATTTCTCTCGGCAACATGTGCGATCGCCGAGCTGCAGATCATGAAAACCTGTCTGGTATCACGATTTGATTTTTTAAAACTGAATTGCAATCGAGCACAGAGTTAAAGATTTCCTTTATCCCTGCACGCAGCTCGGCGATCGCACATGTTGCCGAGAGAAATAAATAAAGCGTTGAGTAAGATAATTCTCTTATCATTAGGTGACGAGAAACATTTCGAGTCATTGTTGCATAGCGCGTCAATTGTGCGTGTTGTAAATTCTCCGAGGAATAGAATGTCGCTCGAATTCTCGATCGGTCAGTCGCGTCAATCTTTGGAATTATAATTGTATAGTTATATAAAAATATGAATTAAGCAAATAACGTTTATGCTTGACATCCGCTTGACGTCAGCAGAACGATTCCCCACCGTTTTGAGTACCGTTCGTGATACGTTTCGTTGAGATCGACTGAAAGAAGATATTCAGAAAACGGTCCCCGGTCCCCACAAAAATTTTCGTTCTTTTCAATCAGCGCCATATGGGCGGCTCTTTGTTGGCCCGGAGAAATTTCTTAAGAAAAGATGAGGATCGGCGCAGACCGTGGCAGTCGTCATTGGACTGTATCTAGAGGAAGATCGAGCGCAAAGTGAACAAACATGCGCGTTTACGCGTGATTTTAAGACGCGAAAGCTAAATACATAGGACCCACGAGTTCCATCTGGAGTCTTTGTCCGATCTCCCAAAGATAACTTGACGGTTCCTCGGCGGGATTTTAGCCAGGTAGAATTACTTGCTCCGAAGTGAAGCAAGCGCAGGTGGTCAGCTCCTCCCCTCGACTCCCAAATTGCCGACGGGTCCAGGAGAGCAAGAAACCAGCCCGACTCCAAAAGAGATCCAGCTAATCTCGACGTTTCGATACTTTCGAATAACGCAGCGGGTCATCTCGAGAATAATTCGTGTCGGAAGATGATGTCAATAGAGTTCAAACAGTAAATGACCAGGAGACATTCTTGGAACAAAAAGATGCTGATAATGAAAATATCAGGCCAAAGTAAAAAGGTAATCAAAAAAGAAGAATACTGATTGTCTGTATGACAAGCTTGGAAATATTTTAGGGATTCGTTTTTTGATAAAGCAGACTTCTTAAAAATGTATAGTTTGTCTCCGTGAACATTTATTTGAAAGTACGTCGGAAAGTCTTTAGAAATTACAGAAGTAATATATTTAGAAGACTATTTCTTTTCTATGAAAGAAAAAATGTCAAGGAAATAAAGTGTCTTGGTTATCTCAAGACAATAAGGAATGTAATAATAATTTCTATATTTTTATCCGTACATAAAACAATTATTTAAATAAATAGCTCGTCGAGATTTTCTTGTTTTTTCACTACGCTTTTCTGCGTATATAGATAATATTCAAATCGACTTAAATCGATTTATCGCGTTCTTTCTATTGACGAAGTCATTTCATTGTTTACATGTTTGCAAGCGTACGCAGTGCGATCGATAGAAGGCAATTGTATCGCATTGGCATCGATCTTCTTCCTTTCATGACAACAATAGTCTCTGCTAATAACAATAATTTTGATATCGTAGCGTGATCATCGTAATTCAAGTCCCAATTTGAATTTTAAACACCGAGATGTATCGGCGTTGCATATCTACGAATGTTCTTGCGGCCTGACATTTTTTTATGCGAATGTTCACGCCTTTAATCCAACACATTCCGTCGGAAGTACGCGAGCGTGTCCGATTGCAGCACGACGCGAACACGCGTCCTCGAAGAGGCATACCTTGCTTTCCAAATAGGAATTACACGTTCGTTCTATAGTACGTCTTGCCGTGGCAAACGCATAGTTGAAAAATTTGTGTTAAATTTAACAGATGTCACACGTCCCAAACGGTTCACACAAATTTTTGTGTTAATTTAACATAATATGGATATGTTAAATGATCATACTAATACTCTGTTAATATTGTAACACAAAATAAATGCAAGTCTCAAAATAATTTCAGATAAATTCGGTGTAAAATTAACATATTTTTAATGACAAAATAAATTTTTTTAAATGTAATTTTTACATTTTACAGGTGTAATAAGTGAAATGACGGTTTGAAATCGCTCTCACTTATGTTATATAGAATAAAATCAACATTTTATTATGTCAATTTTAACATAAGTATTGTGTAAGATTAAAAAATAACGTACGCATTGTGTTGTTTACCATTTCTTTTCAGTTATTTTAATAATTTTACATTTGACGTCAATTAACGCAAGAGCAATATGTTAAATTAACACGTGAATGTGTTAAATCTTTAACACAAAAATTTTAACCGGCATCTTTTTAAACAAGAAAACACAAATTTTCCGACTGTGCGCGAATGCGGTGCACAGGACTAGCTAATGTTATCAATGCTTTCGACATGTCAATCAAATGACAAAAAGCTTCTCGTTCGATCCATTTGCGACTCTATAATTATTAAACATGTATAAGTTGAAAAGAAAATTAACGATGAGCGATGCGTCGATTAATCCGCGACAGCAGCTCGCGCAGCTAAAAAGATTTTGTATTGATAGTCAAAGAATCTAGAAATTCTAGACGTTGATAAAATGTCAGCGTCTATTGCATATACGCACACAGATTGAGTAGTGTGCCAGCGATTATGATAATTATTACTGGTCACACTACGTTACTGCTTCTATCGTCAAATGTGCACAGATCGTAAATTGCTTTACTCATTAAACGAGAATGTTGAGCGAGGAATGCATTCCTTTCGTCCACAGCTGGCCTTTTCGCGAAGATCGGCATGTATAATGTTTCTCCTTCTTCCGCTTCTGTTTCGTCGCGTAAATGCTTTTCGCATCGTAATTGGAGCTTACGCAATGCGCGACCATTGCAATTATTAGTAACATGAACAGTTACGATGACAGAATACGCGCCCAGTCTCCTCAGTTTAATAGCAGTATCCGAAGAAGTATAATTAGGCATGTGATAAATTCGACGCTATATATGTACATTTTTATATACACAGTTGAAAAATTTGTGTTAAATTTAACAGATATCACATGTCCCAAACGGTCCACACAAATTTTTGTGTTAATTTAACGTAATATGGATATGTTAAATGATCACACTAATACCCTGTTAATATTTTAACACAAAATAAATGCGAATCTAAAAATAATTTGAAATAAATTTTGGGTAAAGTTAACATATTTCTAATCACAAAATGAATTTTTAAAAATGTAATTTTTACATTTTACAGACGTGATAAGTGAAATGACGGTTCGAAATCGCTCTCACTTATGTTATATAGAATAAAATCAACATTTTATTATGCCAATTTTAACATATGTATTGTGTAAGATTAAAAAATAGGTACACATTGTGTTGTTTTAACATTTCTTTTTAGTTATTTTAATAATTTAACATTTGAGGTCAATTAACGCAAGAGCAATATATTAAATTAACACATGAATGTTTTAAACATTTAACACAAAAATTTTAACCGGCATTTTTTGTAACAAGAAAACACAAATTTTCCAACTGTGTACATTTCATACACGCATAGAGCATTCTATGTTTAACTTCTCTCTCTCTCTCTCTCTCTCTCTCTCTCTCTCTCTCTCTCTCTCTCTCTCTCTCTCTCTCTTGTGTAAAGAAATGAATAAATAAAGATATGGATGACACTTCTATTTAATTGTAAAGCCAACGACACACGATACTATTTTTCCTACTGGATTGCTTACGAGTACCAATCAGGATTTAGCCTTACGTCATCTGATTTAAAATTCTGCGTCCTTATTAGCTCTCGTAAGCAATCTAGTAAGAAAAATAGTATCGTGTGCCGTTGGCTTAATTAATAATAATGCGATATTGCACAGTATCTT
>NW_011967244.1:2808989-2817174 GCF_000949405.1 Vollenhovia emeryi | reverse complement strand
TTGATTTTTCTTTAATAAAAACACGATTTTTATAATTTTCAGAGGTTATCATTTTTCGAGTGAATTGTCAATTGATTTTTCTTGAATAGAAACATGATTTTTATAATTTTTAGAAGTTGTAATTCTTTGAGCGAATTTTCAATTGACTTTTCTTTAATAGAAACATGATTTTTATAATTTTCAGAAGTTATAATTCCTCGAGTGAATTTTCAATTGAGTTATCTTTAATAGAAATATAATTATTATTCACAGCGACTTTGGACGTGAAAAATTTTGCGAGGAAAAATTCAGTGTAATGAATAATTTCCGTGTACTGAATAATTGAGCATTCAGGTATACGTAGTTATTAGTATAAATAACAACAATCAGCAACATACTTGAGCTATATTTTGTTTGCACCTTGACCGTCATAACATGCTTTCACAACTAGACTCGACGGAGGCATATGAATCGCGCTTCTTACGTGTAAAAATAGATCATCTGGGTGGGACACTGACCTTGCTATTGCGTAATATGGCATAATCCGAAAGATGCGAAATAATAATAGCGTCAGTCGAATTACGCCGCGTACATTACAGCGCGTCGCGCGAGAGGTTGAAACGTCAGATTTCGCCCGGATAAAAATGTCTTTAACTCAAAAAGAAGACAGAGTTAAAGGCGTGAAGCTAAAATCGGTATGTTAATGAACAATGATACTTTCGAAAATGTGAAACGGAGGATTCGAAATCGTTCAGTTTAGATATCACGGGCGAAATGATATTGGGCAGTGCGCGATAAGAAAGAATAAACAGATTAATTGTACTGACTTTGCCATCGTGTCCACAGCAACCAGATTGCTCTTTATTTTTCTTTGATTATTTGTTATTGCGTTAACACGAATGTGACAGATGATATTTTAAGTTCTTTACGCAATCGATTATTATTCGCTTATTTTTTACTTAAATTGTTGCGCACTCTTGTGCAAAAATTTACATATTTATCGCGTGGATTAAGGTACACGTTACGTAATTACGATTGCATATAAAGTGCACATAAATAATTGATAAAATGAATTGACTAAATAACACATTTAAATACAAATAGAATTAATATAATATGAGATACGATAAATTATCAAAAATATTTCTTTGCTCTCTATGTTAATTAAGATAAATTCTTACATTTTTTAAATATTAAGTAGGTAGTTCGAGAATTTCTTGTAGCACGAAACGTGTATTTCGTATCTAAGATAACGCAGAAGAGCGATAAGGGCCATTTAGTGCTCTCAAAATACGCTTCGTCTGCACAAGCAATCGCGCGATTTAATGGCGCAATTTGCAAAGAAAATTTATCGACTCTCTCGCTCGACACGTCTTCGCGAGCCCGAGCCCCGTGGAAAGTTTCGTGAAAGTCATTGTGACAGAAGCTGGCCGAAATCCTTCTGACCGATTGACGCGGATCCGAGCGATCGCATATACAACGCCTAAAAATACACGGTGAGGTCACTCGCGCGGTACACGCGACATTCCGTCGGCAGTCAACAACTGAGCTGCTTTACGAGCGAGCGACGTGCGAATTTCTATGCGTGATACGCGAACGCGTCGAGTGGCGAACACCAAGGGAATCTCGCGGCTAGCTCGCGTCGCGACGCGATATCTATCGCGCGCCGGAATTTGCATTCGGCGATTTCCAGGTCACGTTGCCCAGCGAGAAGGTGACTTGTCGATTCGACGTCGATCGACGAGTCATTTCTAACCGGCTGGCGTCTGTCTGAAGGACGGAATCGGAAATGAGGATGACTCGAGTGTCGCTTTCTGCCGATCGTGTAATTTCACGGCGATCGAAAATACGCTTTCGAAGTACCTGCGGCGGCGCTACGAATTTCTGCAATTAAAGGAAGTTACGAAACGAAGAGTAACGTAGCCTAACGCAGACGGATGCGTTTCTCGACTTGTCGAGGCACATAAATGTTTAACTTTGAATTTATTCAAAGGTTCACCACTCGTCTCAATCATTAACATAGAGTCGCGCGTTGCTTATAACCGATCGGTTTTATCGATAACGATGCAATTCATCTTCATAATCGTCGAACTCGACGGTCTGCGAGTACGAGGAAATTTTTTGCAAAATTTCACCAGCTCCATATCGAAAGAGTAAAATCTGGGACGATCTGAGTTCTTAATTTCTCTCACCGCACTCTAACTTTCGTGGGGCCTTAGGTGTTTTATATAAATTGCGTAAATTGCGACACCGTAGCGTTGGGTTTTTAAATTAAAAAAAAAACTGTTCGCAGGAAAACGCGGGCCGCAGCTGACTCCGGGTTTCCTCGAACGCGTATTTTATCCTGTTGACGCACGCGTTAACGGCATGCAAGGAGACTTCAACGAACATGCAGAGATAGCCTCGCGTGCTAATCTGGAACGCTAACAATTGCGAATTTACGCGGAAAGGGGGAAACGAGTTTCGCGCGATCTGGAAGGAGAAAACGGGACGAGGGAGGTTTCTCGCGGCGGACCGGGACGTCGTGAACCACGGTGAATTCGGTAAAACGATTTGCACAAAGGAATCGGGGAAGTATCACTACGATCGCACGGCGCAATAAAATGGCTCGCGAACGATAAGATAACGTTTCCGGCAGCGAACAATCAACGTCACGTCCTAACTTGGCGTGCCGAGGGACTCTCGGCGAGGTCGGAGCCATCTTGAGTGACCGATCGTGTTGCCGATCATCCGATCTTGCGTCGCCAGCCGAGGCCAGGAGGCGTCTCGCGTCCTGGCTCCGTCGCGATCTGAGCACTCACCTGGTCCGCGGGACCGCTGTCGACGTGCCAGAGAAAACGCGATCCACTCGCAAGGCGCACGATCACGCGGCGCAATATGCGCAGGACAATCGGTTCACGTTCGTTTATTGCGCACGGCGGAATTTCTGAACTAAATCCGAGCTGAACGGGCTATTCGAGGCGTACCTTCGCTCGAGAGATGGATCGAGCGCTGAGCGTGGGGCCCCAGGGTCGGGCGCGCCGATTGGTCGGGCTGGTCCCCGATCCGGTGGAGGGTCGGCAGGTAAAAATTATACGCTGGCAGGTGAGCAACCGATACGCCACCTGGAACCAGAGAACTCGAGCTCGGCGAGTGGGCTGAGAGATTGTTCGAGAACCGCGTCGTGGCTGCCGATCGACTGCGTGGGCGTCGATGCGACGGCGAGAGGCTGCGGCCCGACTGAAAGGAAGTGCGTGGACGATGGGAACGAGCGTAAATGAGCGCCAGTGTTGAACAGGTCGTGCCCAGAATCTGTTTACGGACTCGCGGCTCTGTGCGACGCTTAGCGACTGACACCTTTTGCTCGGCAGATTTCGGAGCAGAGACAACGGAATAGATTGATTAGATAGATATACGGATGGAAGATGTATTTTTAAATTCTGGGACGCGCCTCTTAAGCGCCGACGTGTGACTGAAAAGGAAGATATTGGCCGCGTGTTTGCAAATATCAAAATCAGTTATAATAGTTGATGCATTAATCGATAAGGGAAGGTCGGAGTAGGTCGACAAACCTGTCCTGCGAAAAATTTATTCCAAAATGACGATCGGGAATTACACAGAGATTTAAAGACAGAATAATGCATTTTACGTACCTGCAAAAATATGACGCTACAGCGAAGATAACGCGTTATTTTAAAAATGTGATAAAGATAAGATAATGACAATAGAAGTTAGGTACGAGTTGCGAAGCACACTCCACGTTTCACAATGCACGATAAAATACTCCGACGTTTGCAATCCGTGATGAATGACGATAATTGCGTATCGAAAGTAATGTTAAAATACTTTTTATTTTCCAAAGTACTATATATAATTTTTTTCTATTTATCAAACTAATTAAGCGCAGCGTGGAAATCTATATGATGAGATATTGGTTGATATTCCTGCTAGTCTATACAAAAATACAGATGTGGCTTACAACTGGAAACTTATACGTATATTTTGTGGGTAAATATTTGTACGAATCTTATTACGCCAATGAGAAATTATATGGTCTGTCATCTGTCGGCAACCAGCACAGTATATTGAAACTATCCTGGACGATCAAGAATAATCTGAGCTAAAAGCGTAGACAAATATTCTGAAAGACATAATATTGACGTTAAACTCGGAAACTCATACTACGTATTGCATATTTCGTAGCCTAGGCAATTAGAATAGAGTTCTCTAAATAATTTATGAACGTTATTTTTTTCCCGGCGGTAAAACTCCCCAAGACTCTCACATCGAACGTCATTTGGACGTAGCCCAGTATTTACACACGATACGGTAACGTAAACTTAAAATAGGTCAGATAAGATAATAACTTCACAGTCATTGCAAATAGGCTGCCACGTCGCGAACTCTGCGGTGTGTAAAATTCAATTCATTCAATGTGAAATTATTGAAATACTTCTTTTAAAGATAATCAATATTTTCATTGATATAGAAGATATCAGATATGAATCTCCAATAATGAAGAAATAGAAAAACATAATAAAAATATGTGAAGAGATAAAATTAGATCAACATTTTTGTTCTTCTTAATACGTAAAGCTTATGCAAATAAAGTCCTCTTCCTACAAGAGATTTAAGTGATAAATATTCATCATAATACACATAACAATCTTGCGATATACAGGGTGAGTTTTAGCAGAGAGAAATCTGAAAGCGGCCACGCCGGCGTTTTACTTGATACCGTTTTCTTCAACTGATTCCAGCGCTTTACGCCCATTTTCATTTTTGGAACTATTCTGCTACACCTATTTTCAAGCACTGCCGATAAAGTCTCCACTTGGTGCGTGTCCGTGCTACACCCATTTTTAAGAGTTTTTTTGCAACTTTTATTATTGTATGTATATACATATAATAAATATATAATAAAAAAATATATAATAAGAATTATAATATATGTTATATGTACATAATTAGGAAAGAGACAATGGAATCGATTCATGGATAGCCTCAAAAAGCGAAGAGTTTTTTCGACGTGGTATTCGTATGCTGCCAGAAAGATGGGAAAAAGTAGTGGCTAACGATGGACAATACCTTGAATAAATTATATATGTACAGTTTTTCACAATAAAGCTGCAATTTTTCCAAAACATCCTTTAAAATTAATTCACACTCCTGATACTAGATTAAAAAATCAGATAAATGAACAAAATTACCTCAGTAAAGTTAGTATTATGCTTGGTCCAGAATATCTGATTCCATTGTTGCGTCTTTTTCATAATTATGTATGTACATACATACATACGTATAATATGTATACAGGGTGAATCTTAATGCCTGCCCCAGCCTTTTACCATGAGAAATGGATTGCCGACTGCAATTTTAGTTCACCGAACGGCACAAGAGGGCAGCTGCTTAGATCTCATGCCCTTTCTACACCTAGGGATGATCCTACTTGTGGCTCATTCGATACCCCTTCTATACCTAAAGCTAATCCTACTTGCAGCTTATCTGAGGGAGTAGTATAAAGTGTAAAAGGGTACACTGTGGTTGGTTTCCAATCGTACCAAAGTACAACTACAGTGTACCCCTTTACACTTTATACTACTCCCTCGGATAAGTAGCTGCAAGTAGGATTAGCTTTAGGTATAGAAGGGGTATCGGAGCCACAAGTAGGATCATCCCTAGGTGTAGAAAGGGCATCAGGGATGTTGCAGGCAAGTTGAAAACTTGTTCCACTTACAGATATCACGCGGAGAAAAATAATTTGCTAGCACAGTATATCTTATGTAAACTTAAGTAAAGAGTGACTGCAAAAATCGCCTCTTTTGCGGCCCTCGATTTCGGGATCGATTCATACGCGAATCAACTCCTTATGATAAGATATTAATAGAAAAAAAGTTTCAATTGAAACTTCATAATATCTTATCATAAGGAGTTGATTCGCGTATGAATCGATCCCGAAATCGAGGGCCGCAAAAGGGGCGAAAAACCCGTCCTTTTTACAGTCACTCTTTGTTCATGTTTAGTGCAAGTTGCAAATGTTACTCGAATTGTGATAACTCATGAGTCGCGCGGTTGTCCGTCGATACGACGGGATCTGTAGACCCTGTACTCTTCAGTGAAGAGCTGTCCTCTGCTGAGAGCGAACAGAATTTTAAACAGCCGCTAAAAATATTCCTCAACGTAATTTCTTCACTATCACGTCTCGATAAAACAGAGAAGTGGATTTAATTGTCTGTTCAACCGTACTGATATCTCGCGCAAGGATGCTTGATTTATCGTAAAATGAAGAAGACGAAAAATTAATAGTTGCGAAAAGAGAAATGAGAAACCGAAGTGTTGGAAAATGTTCTTATCTCACGAAAAGCTTCCCTCGAAACTCCAACTTCACTCTAATTCAGTTTCTGTTGGTCTTGCATCACCGACCAAAAAATTGTTTTATCTGGTTTGAACACGCTATCGCGCGAACCAACGGTTCTTATCAGATAAAAGGTTTCATATTTGTGCATACCACTTCGCCGACGATGATGTTGTTAGGTGTAATAAGACACCAAAAATTCATATACGTATTCGTTTGATTCAAATGATATTTTCTAAATTAGAAAACAGAGCAACGCGATTTAATTATGCGACTTCACACGGTATTCTTTAACTCGTTTAGAATCGTATAGTAAAAATTTGAGCGTACTTTTATTAATTTGTTTTAAACTAGGGAATACTATTTAATTGTCAATACCGTGGGCCATTAAATAGTTTTAAACCCGTTTGTTTCTTTACCTAATAAATTTGCTTGTTCACTTTATCTCGCTAGTAAAGCAGACAAAATAAAAGAAAAGATGAAGTAATTGTTTCATGCAACTTTAATGTTTGATGCGAATTATACCTGTAATACTCTCATATTTAGTATATAGAGGAAAATTGTGAATTGATAGCACTATAAGTAGAAGAGCTATGAATTTTACAGTATCGTTGTCTAAGGATTTCAATAATTTTATACGTATTTCTGCGTGTTTTCCGCAAAACCACATATGTGCGATATAAAGATGCCTCTAAGCGTGGCCTTAGATTCACAGTGCGTAAATTTCTTTCCACATGAGGGTCTCCGTACGATATCTGCTATTAGCTTTTTCCTTTTACCTCAAAACTATCGGCCGCGCAACGCAATGTGTCTCTCCGCTCTCATATTACGGAACGGCAAATATTTAATGATCCCTTTTCCTTGCGAAAAAAAAGAAGAGAGCAATCGCTGCGTTCATGGACGAGGGAAACGAAACTTCATTGCAAAAGGCAAGTGCGATAGTAAGGGCATCAACGGTGACGCTGGAATGGCGATCGATGGTGGCAATTTATTTATGATTCCGAGAAAATAATCCCCTCCCATACTTCCCCTCGCGTCCATGAAATAGGCCCGCGGGTTTGAGGTCCCAAGATCACAGTTCCGAGAACTTAAATATCACTTTAACCTTGTCTCGATACGCAGCATTGTTGCAGGGCGTCGCAAATGAACGATGCAAATTTTTATGCAATTAATTTATTGCGTCATGCTCGAAGCTAATTCCTCAGAGCTAGTGTGTAGCATTATTCCCCCTCTTTGTTTTTGTATCAAATTGTCTCTAATCATACAGTAGAAAGGGAAATTTTTTTAAATTTAAAAGGTTACAGTTTTCTAAATTATCTACAAATACATTTTGGAAGTATACACGGAAAGAACAATGTAGCTGCTGTAGCTAAAACTTAGCAAAATAGGGACAGCTAATATTTTAGTTGTGGTAGCAAACGGTTTGCTGTCGCACCTAATACAATAGGCACAGTAGCAAAATATTGAGCTATCACAACTAAAATATTAGCTGTCCCTATTTTGCTAAGTTTTAGCTACAGCAGCTACATTGTTCTTTCCATGTATTAACTTATATGTGGCTGGCGTTTTTATTGTTTGCTTTTCATTGATTTCTTTGCTTCTACGATAATTTAATCGGCGCGCCGCGCATTGTGCGATGTCGCGCGGTTTATACATAGGCGCTCTCTTCTTTTTATTATCTCTGACAGGGTCACTCTGCGAATCTTCTTTTTATCAAAGTGAATGCATGTTTCGTAATGATTAGCCGCGTAAATTTATTCGAGATTTATTTTTTCACCGTCTCTTCGCTTGTATCATCGTTCCCTTTTTTCGTACGAAAAATTTAACATTATTGAATGATTATTTTAAACCTGGATCACTTTGTTTTTTTAA
>NW_011967244.1:2775363-2808707 GCF_000949405.1 Vollenhovia emeryi | reverse complement strand
TTTTTGGGGAAAATTTAAAAAAATTGTTTGCTATCGATTTCATACTACATTTCTTAAACATCGTCACGCTTGGCTCGTTGAAATTTTACGACTTGGTTGTCATATTTCTAACGTATGCTTTCCTTATTAGCCAATTAAAATGCAGCGCGTCAATGGGATGGCAAAACGCGGGGCATAAATTATTACATCGCGCCACGATACACGCGAGGAGAAACTTATCACGAAACGGGGCGAAAGTGAAACCGCGATAGTAATTTAATTACTTTGGAACCATAATCGTCATTGTCGTCGTCCCGTGCGCGATGACGTACGCGACGGCAAGAACTACAATTTAATTTTTGACTTTACGACCCTCGCGCGCACCAGGGCGCGTTTTAAATCATTACGAAAGATTGCGGATTGTATTCTCCATCTTTTTTTTTTCGAAGTTACACAGATAGCGAAAGCGCGACCGTGTCCAAGCGATCGATTGCATAATTGTAATTGTGCAAGTACGATGTATTTTACGTTAAGACGCTTTTCCTCGCGTGTCCACACTCGCGACGGATGCACGTGTTTCCAATCGTAAATTTCACCGCGTATCTGCAGGCAAACGCCTCGCTCGCATCTATACCACTTTGCACGTTGCAATTTATGCGGGGTTCTTTCTTCTTTTTCCTTCTCCTTTTTTCTTCGGTCTCACGCTTGAATTTCAGAGCGTGCATTCCGACTGGATCGCCGTAAGACCGACACGATAAGGATTTCAGTCGGCGCGCGCGCACGCGGTAGAAATCGCCGCGTGCGCCTCCGCGTTTTCTCGCCGCGGCAACGATATTTCATGTTGCATACGCCTAAATTGCAAAACCATAGGTGGCGGAGAAGAGATAAGAGCAGATTACCGCCGGCTGCTGAGTGCACCGTGTAGATTGCTGATTGCACAAGGTAGAATCGACCGGAACCGTCTCGGTTTATAAACTCTAACAAATAATGATATACTGCGCGTGCACGAGTGCACATTTGTTAAGGGATTTGCCGCGTTTTGCTCCAATCGCCCAATTGGTCTGTCGAAATGTACGAAACAATATTTGTTTTCAGTCCCGTACGATACCAAATGTCGTTATATAATTCTCACAAATATTAGAGAAAGGTTTTTTGAATAAACGGTAATATGCGAGGACTCTTCAGTTGTTCAGACTTGGTCTTTTATCTACTGCAGAATAAATTCAAAAATTCGTAATCCTTGTCCTAATACGAATTTTGGTCAAGCATCATTTAAGCATTGTTAAACAAATTTGTCTTCCCGAGGTTTCTTGATTTCCTCACAATTCACCCACGGTATTTATTTTTTATTTTATTGAAAATTTTTTAAATATTTTACTTTATTTTTATTATTTAATTTTTTTCTTGTAATCGGCTTCCTTTGCGGCTTCCTTTGTGGTAATCACTGACTGCTGTGAAAGCGAACGATGTCGATTATCGCACGAAAGAAGATAATCATACAGCGGTGTAAGGAAGAGATGAAAAGTAATTAAATGTAGCATAGTTGGTGATTGATTTATTTTTATCTCAATAATACTTTCCATCGCTTCGACTAGGCGAGTTAAATCTTTGCTCGTGTCTGCTAAGGCAAAGTCCTTTGTGCGATAATAACTCGATTCGTCACTCGTCATGTGCCGGTAGTAATGCCATGTTAGAATGAAGAATATAAGAAACATAATAAGAATGTAAAAGTTTTCAAACAAAAATGGTATTTGCGTCATTTCTTTTTCATTGCATCTCCACGGCCGACAGATGTAGGGCGATGGATTGACAAATGCTTGTATAATAAACCATTTTCATGAGAGAATAGTGCAGTTTTGTATAAATGTACCTTGTAACGTGTGATATTAGCGTTCAAGGTACACGAACTTTGATCACTTTATTTTCAGTGCAACGGTTTAAAACGTTATTATATTTCTTTATCTTCTTCTCTTCTGTTGTGACATAATTTGATTAAAGAAGGCTGCAACGAGATTAATTTGTTCACATTCTAATATTCTTGTCGAACTTTAGATTTTAAACTTTAAACTTTAATTGAAAAAAGGACGTTTAAATATAAAACCACATCCCGTCAACGTGAGCGAATAAAAATGACTACCTTACTATAGTTAATAAACATTTAGTTATTATGAATTACAATTGCTAACGTTATGAAAACGAGGAGCAATAAATATAATAATCATTAAATGTGTTAGAGATATTTGTGAGTTTTTCAAGCAATAATTTTACTGCCGTTGGAAATGTCGTACCACGCTACTGGTCTTTTCGTAAGTTTAGAAAAGTTTAATAGAGAATTCAATCATGAATCGATTGTGATATAAATCAAAGATAGCCAAGGAGGATATAAGTAGCCCAGTAGTTTATAGTTTATGCGATGTGTCTTATACCGTTTTGCACTCCTGCGCGCCGATTATTTTCGGTCTTAAAACAGTTTTAGAGAAGTTTATTATTGAAACCTCTCTTCGTTACTGTACGTTACGCAACACAATTAATAACGACAAGTACCCATTAAGCGTCTCTACTTATATCCATATTTACATCATTCATCGCTCGCGAGCGGAATGTTCACGTTGCATTCGTCAGGCAAGAGTATTACGAGAGAAACGGAATCCGTGGTGTCTACGACGTGACGTGACAGGCGGCAATGTCATTGTCAGCTGACGATTTGCTGCGACCGTCGAAACTCGCCATGTCCGGGAAGTCGGTCCATTAACGCATAACATTCTCGTGCAAACGCCGTCTGTGTAGCGTAGGCGTATCGTAATACCTTCGCGCGGTACCGACACTTTATCGGCTCATTTGCAGCGGCGGTGCGCACCGAATAAGCAGCGACTGCATAGCGCACCGACAAGCGACAGCAGATTGGTGAAGAATCGTGGGAACTTGTCAGGCAATTTGTCTCTATTGTTACGCAATGTACGATATGTATCTACATTATTGTTGCTATGTACAGACCCGCTATCAGTTTGTCTCCATCAGAGACAATATTAACGTATTAGATGACTATATTCAATACGTATATGCAAATAAAGAAAATTAAAATATTAAGTATGTCAATTCGTTGAAGATGATCGCCGAGATCTGTCTGTTCCCGTTGGAATTTATCTTGTAATATCGGCTTCATTATTTTCTACAAATATTCGGAATATTTAATTCTTATTCCAGATGAAAAGGATGTGTAGGTCGCTCTTGCGACTGTAGTTTGCAGTTTGGAAAACTGTATGATATGTCAGTTAAATCACGAACGAGGTCGTTCTGATGTTGCAATTATGAGATATGAAGCTAAGTGCTACTAAGAAAAAAGTATGGTAATCTTAATGCTTGTTGGCATACTCACAATCAGCTTTTTACAAGACAATTAGATTTTATTGCGAGACGCATGGATGTACAGTGAGCGTCATCGGCTACAATCCGAGGATTGATCTCACTCTATTCTCAGATTTCTTTTGTAATCTTCCGTTTATTACACTACTGTGCAACTTGCAGAATTGTCATTGCAAACGTTACTTTTTATCTATAACAATTTAATCAGTCTTAAATACGTACCTGTTAAATTTTAAATAAAAACAGAATTTATTTTACTTGAAAAATAATGTTTAAATTTTAAAGCTGCAAGAGAATCGATAAATTTCTTGAATTGATTAATTTCCTACAAATTAAAAATTCTTCAAAGGAAAAATTTTTTTAAAAAGTCGATCAGACTGGCATAAAAAGTGATCTTCATTTAAGTCACAACGTTTCGACTTCTTTATCGGGTCCTTTTCAAGTACAACCTGGAAACAGATTTCAACTGCTCAAGCCGCAATATAAAGAAAGAAACTTTTAGTATGTATTATACATAAATATGTATTACAAAGGTTTCGGCATAAATTGATTTTTTCAGTCAACATTAGATGTACTTTTCTCCTTTGTACATACTAAAAGTTTCTTTCTTTGTATTGCGGCTTGAGCAGTTAAAATCTGTTTCTAGATTGTACTTGAAGAGGACCCGATAAAGAAGTCGAAACGTTGTGACTTAAATAAAGATCACTTTTTGACAGTCTGGTCGACTTTTTAAAAAATTTCCCCTTTGTTTAATTATCACTGGCGACAATAAGCTTCACTCAGTTTTGTTTAGAAATTCTTACTTTTTCTCCATCTAAACTTTAACGTTAGAAATAAAGGTCACTTTTTGCCAGTCTGGTCGACTTTTTAAAAAAAATTTGCCTTCGTTTAATTACCACTGGCGACAATAAGCTTCACTCAGTTTTGTTCAAACATACTTACTTTTTCCCCATCTGAATTTTAACGTTAGACAATTCTCCACGCACTTTTATTTTAAAGCTGTACTTCAGCTTTATTACGAATAGCTATAAGGAATTGTTCGCAGTTATGACTCTCCTATAGACGCTCGCTAACTTATTAGAAGAAATTATTGTCGTGTCGGGCTGTTAGGTCAGGTTGTCACGCATAGCGACAGCGATGCGTGACAGCCGTAATAGCGGATTAATCGCAGATGTGTGACGATTAATCCCGCGCACAGCTCGTTCGCAAATCAGAGGGCTCGCTTCCAAGGTCTTCGAGGAACAGCGCGGCTCGCGGAATACGTTCCAGCAAAAAGCCAGGGATGTGACTGCGCGATCTCCTCGTCGACCGGACTGGTCGCGTGCGAGAGCACGTCGGCCCCGACCGCCCGGTCGACCGTCGCGAGAGGACGAAAACCGAGAGCTCGAGGGATATCGAGAGATTTTTACTTTAGACCGTGACGCGCAACTTTCTCGTTAGCAGGTGATCGGAAATCCCTGAGGTGCGAATGACTCACGTAAAATAAAATGTTAACCAGGTGAGGCATTAATGCGGTCATACGAGAGATGCTGCTGCGATCGAGCGATCCTCTTAGCACTTAAAAAAATAATACGACGAACTCGTTGAACCGAGATTAACTGGACGTTATTATGCAGTTTTGCATGTTATTACAAAATGATTAATTATACTACTCCTCTACTAGTTGATTAATTATACTATTTTCTACATCAGTTCTTCTACTCCAAAGAATCGATTAATCCGAGACACCTCGTATTGTGTTCCGCTTCCGCGCACCTCACGGCGGAAGAACCGATCGCGGGGATTTTATTTTTTTTTCGTTAAGTCGCATGTATCGCACGATTGCCGCGCTTTCTTACCACGTACAGTCTTACTCATTGATGCCTGGACGTCGGTTTTACTAGGATATACATTTTCGTGATCTTTATTACCCCCAACTGTACACCTATGAATTTCAGGCTGTAGTTCACACAGCCTTTTAAACGTACACACAGAAAAATATATACTATCTGCAAGTAAATATTAATTGTTCCAAGTATTTGA
The DNA here is from genome assembly GCF_000949405.1 of Vollenhovia emeryi. Taxonomy (NCBI): domain Eukaryota; kingdom Metazoa; phylum Arthropoda; class Insecta; order Hymenoptera; family Formicidae; genus Vollenhovia; species Vollenhovia emeryi. The sequence continues at coordinate 2,803,343 of NW_011967244.1, read as the reverse complement.
TAAGTTTATATATCCGCAAATCTATCATAATGTCGTCGCAAGTGTGATATTTACTCAAAACATATTCTGGTTCTTAGTAAGTCTAGTACTTGAAACAAGAATACATAGAATTATTTGAAGCAAAACAATTTTGTTTCTTCTGACTTTATTAAAAGAAGCATACGGAATTCTTCCATAAGTTTTCTAATTTTCTTCAAAGAAGAATAAATTCTTTCTTTGAGTATAAGATGGCAAGCTTTTCTAAGACTAGTAACAAGTATATCTTAAAACTATTATTAAGAAAATATTCTTTGTTGGAGCAAACTATTACTTAAACGGAATAAAATAAACTGAGTAATTACTTTTCTTGACTGTACAATAATATTTTTCTGTGTGTATAATACTATGTCTATAGCGTTTTATAGACGTCTGTGGTAGTACACTAAGAATCGCGGATGCCTTCCCATATGAATTTGTGCACGTATCAACACATTTATACATTTTGCATATACATACATGGAAAATGTATGGTATGTGTTCTACCTATGCCTAAATTCATATGGAAGGCATCAGTGATTCCTAGTGTACACAGACAGGAATACCTGGACATTTCTGTAATGTGTTCTACACCCACAGCAAAAATTTCCGGATCCAATGCTATTACACTTGAGCGTATCATAAAATAGGACCGATATAGCGCCAATCATATTTATTATAGAGAAAGGAATGTTTTAATCTTAAATGAAAAATTGTAAAATCTAAAATAAAATGACAGTATGTATCGTCTTTTGTCGAATCGTTACTTTACACTTAACTTTCTTGCAATAAAAATAAAAATGTCATATCCGCATTGGAATCGTACAGTGTTGATAAAGGCGTTTATGCGCAAAGTTAAGTTACAGTTACAGACGGAGAGAAAGAAACGAAGTTAAGTTAGAGCTACCGAAAGAAGTAACTCTAACTGGAACATCGTTACAAGTAACGAGTTACTTCCCAACCCTGTGTACAATTGTAGAAATGTCCAGGCATTCCTGCCTGTCCATTTACATACATACAGCCTGAGACTCGGCGATTTGTACAGATGAGAAAACTGACGATAAAAATGCAGGTCCAGGTATTAATGAATAAGACTGTACATACGTAATTGCAGTCAACGCGAGTGCGGTCGCACGCGCGTGTACAAATGCGTTACGCAGCCCCGCGGTGCAGTGACACGCGCGTGCCCCGTAATTGACAGGTATCCTCGCGAGAGAAATGACGTGCTACGCAAACATCGATCCGCGCCGGTAGCGTCAACGGGGTACAGCAACAACGAGAACAACGCGATGTGGGCGTCGGTGTCTGTCGCGTCGCGTTACGTGGCGAACGGTTAACGGAACTAATACCGCGGGCACACACTCGCATCGAGGCGCCCGCCTCGTGCAAATGTCATCGGCGCATATGCGGCTCTTGCGGCACACTCGCAACGCGCAAATTGCACATTGATAATTAACGAATAATACGTTTTCGCGCGCTTCGAAATTGGCGCCGGGCAGTGGGGCATTTAGCGGCGCGCGATTAACCGCTCTCGTCGGCGCGAGATGATTATTAATGGAGATCTGACGTAAATGCGGATTCGTTTAATTCGATTGGCTACCAGCGGGTCACCTCGCATCGTGGCCTCTGGCATTCTTTTTTTATGTAACGTTCACCGCTATCGACCTTACCAACATTGATTAATCGGCGATCGCGAGCAAACACAGTGTTAAGCAATTGAAAGCCGCTGTCATTAAAAACAGGTGATTGCTTCAGTAATCGCAGTCAGAGATTATTTGGCGAATTCAGCCAAGATAGAGTGATCGCTCAGATTTGGCGCAGCTAATAAAATAACCCGGATTGCGCAGAGAGAGAATATCATATACAAAGGATATTACGGTATCGGCTTCCTCGTCACGCAACTTTTTACATAAACGTTTCAGATAATCATGCTGCAAAGTAATAATTTAAAAATGTTCCTTGATTTTGTTCTCCAGTTTACGCAGCGTTAATTATGAGCAATAATATGTCACGTAGCAAATAACGATAATGACGAATGCCGAAATCTCTTATCGCTTCTTTTTACACTCGAAGATTCTGCGCGGTCAAGTATAATATATTTGCACGAATTATCTATATAGGGACCGCATTAATTATTTATATATAAATGCTGTACTCGCGGCATTTGCACTAGAGCTGGGATTTTTCTTCTAAGATTTTCAATTTCGAAGCTTCGTAAAAATTCTTCGAGAATTGAAGTTTTCAAATTTTTCGAAGATTCAATGTTTCGAAGCTTCGAAGCTTCGAAGTTTCGAAGTTTCGAAGTTTCGAAGTCAACTAACGCATTAATCGCGTAAAAAACGCAAAATCGGCACGGACTTATGCACAGACCCAATAATTAATATCATTACAAAGTATAAAAAACAAACGTACTTTTTGTCGGACACATATTTGTTCATTCGCTCAAAAAAAGACAGTTAAATCGAAGGAAATAAATTTTAGTACAGTCTTCGAAAACTTATATGTTAATGCATTAGTTGACTTCGAATATTTGAAAATTCGAAACTTCAAAAATTCGAAACTTCGAAACTTTGAATCTTTGAAAAATTTGAAAACTTCAAAAATTTGATATTTAAAATTTCTTCGTTTCTTCGGATTCTTCGAAGCTTCGAAGTTGCGAAGCTTCGAATAATTAAGACCACTAACTTGCACGGCAGAAGAGTTAGCTAAAATTAAATATTAAAAACTGTATTATCGCAAAGAGTGCTTAGATTAATTCGGACGATAAGAATGGTCGGAGAATCCCGGTGCGTTTTCGCGACGAGAGAATCTCACTTATTCTCCGAGGCGAATATCATTGTGGTTACGCGATCGCGTCTGTCGCACACGTACGTTGGTGCTGCGATTCGTACTTTGAACAATCAAAGTAAACTTTTGCTTATGCACGACATTGTACATACATTTACATTCTATTATCTTTTTGCATATGCAATCTCGCATCAGTATTCTTGTAACAACTTTTTGTGCTGTCAATCGACAGCTGAGAATGTAAATAAAATGCAGATTTTTACACAATATGGTATTGATGGTCCGGCACGAGTTATAAACTGTTTTTGAAAGGATCCCACAGCCATCTTTTTACTGACACAGTCAAATATAGTTTTTGCGCTTGTAATTCGTTTTATTGGCTTTTATGCACAAAATAATACCAGGATAAGTTGTGGACCGCATAGCAGAACATTTTCATACTTAAAACACTCAGTTCAGAAGTTTAATGAAAAAGAAATTGGCATTTGAAAGTTTCAATTCGTAGTTCGTATTGAATTTAAAATTGGCTCTGCAAGCGCGAAAACTGTATTTGATTGTGTCGGTAAAAAAGATGGCTGAGGGATTCCCTCAACGTAAAATTTTTCTCTACGCCCAGGAACGACGTGTTTTACGTCGGCTGTGTGGCACAATCGTTTATTTTTCTTTTCGTTTTTTTTTTGTTGAACAGAACCGCAGCTTGCCCGACGTAATGTACCGCATGCATATATGTATACGTGTTCCTCAGCCAGATAGCAATTTTTACAGATTTGAAATTATTTTCTGATCATTAGTATTCTTTCAGGCCTTCTTCTACTTTCTGATAACATCGCAACGGCTGCCACATTGCAGCGGATATCGTTATCGCACTTCGCATATGTACATTGCAAATTGGACACGCAAACCTGTACTGCAGTGAAAGCGCTGAAAATGGTCGCTATCTAAGTATTTATCGGAGACTGTAGTGCTAGTGGTAAATCTGTCAAGTCTCTCGTTGCAATAATAAAGTTAATATTTAATTTTAGCTAACTCTTCTGCCGCGCAAGTACCGCGAGTACCGCATTGATGTATAAAATAATTAATAATTAGAAAGAGTAACGCGTGTTTAGCTTCTTGATGCTTTTACTTTTTCATTCTTGTTAGTTCTACGAGTGAGGAAAGATTCTATTATTTCCAGATACAACGATATGTAGAACAATTACAATTACTTCACCATCTGTTATTTTCAGAGCACATTTCTAATTCTAAATTAAAATTACGCAACGTAGGAAAATAATTATACAGAAAGAGGATTTCGTTAGAGGTATTTAAAAAATGCGGGGACACGTAAACTTTGCATATTCTTTTCTGTGCCTATTACCTAATAGTAGAAAGTGAGCAAATATGCGACAGGTTTAATCGGGTTTTGTCTGGACCGACGATATCTTCAAGGCCGACCGGAAATTTGAAAGATGCGCTCCGTTCTCGAGAATTAGCACTGACCTAGGAAAGCCCTCGAGGTCGCCGATGGCACACATTCCGAGTGCGTCTATATTAAGTTAACTGCTTCATAGCTGTCGATTGGACCACCGGTCCGGCCGCTACCAATATATAGGTGGACGCACGTACAGAGCTGGACGCATAGGCAACGCCAATTGCACGCATCCGCAAATTTGCCACCAACTGGCACGCTTATGTTATAGAGTTACTGCGGCTCTATCTAAGTGGCTCCTGTCTTTCCCTCAAGGATGAAGGTGCCTCCACACCGGCGACTTTCTATGCGAAATGACGTAGCCTGTTCGTGGGAGTCGAATAATTGGAAGAAACAAGAGATTGGTTTAAGGAATATATCGTCAGAGGCGAGGAGTAAATTGCTAAGGGCATTGCGGCGTACAGATTTGTGGGGGATTAGTTTGGGCACTAGGCCTTGCTGGGGGCATTATACGAATAAAATAAGATAAAATAAGATCATAAGATAAAGAGATGCCCACTGGGTATTAATAGGCGTTGGTGTACATGAGTTTGGTCAGCGGTTTATCCCTCGGTCAAAGGGCAGCAGGGTAGATCGCAACTGCGCGCTTCGATTTGTAAATGGAGTTGTTGTCGGAATGGGAACCAAGCTGGACCGAGGTTTGCGGAAGACGTAGTTGTGGCTATTTACTAGCGTGAGTTGGCCATTAGTCGTGCCACTCATGCCGCTATTGACTGCAACAAGAAAAAAAGGAGCTACGGTCGCACGAATAGCGACTAACGCACCTGCGTAGCTCGTTATCGCGCGCGCCAAGTTGTTAGCACGAGCGATTGTGTGCGGCAACCCTCGGTGATCCGTGACTAATGAAAATACTGCGATTTCTCATCTATACGTAAGAGACCGCGCAGGACAGATTGAGTTGCAACACGTTACTTCATTACATTCCTCGAACCCGAGGTCCTCCTCCTCCCCCGCCCACGTATTTTATTTCTGTTGCTTGTTACGAGTGTTGACGCTAACCCGTCATTGAAACAATTCGGACAATTGTTTGATCATCGAGCGCAGTTTCGCAAATCTGCTCAAAACTATTTTCAACCTTAATGCTTTTACGTAACAATATTTTTTTTAAATATTTCGTTCAATTATGTTACTTTAGTTAATTTTAACGAAAGTATATTTCCAAGCGTTTAAAATAATACATTTGATTTTACGTAACTACAATTTCACGGTGAAATTACCGCTGCGAACGAATTAAATTGGTTTTTAATTGGCGTATAATTGGAGCGTAATTCTGTTCGAGAAAATGCAGCGTGCGCTTTTTCGTATTTACAAATTTAGAGCACGTGCGACGTAATACACCGATGATATAACGTGTGACATGCAATTTGGCTGTAACCATTGACATTCCATAATACCCTATCGCAAAAAGAGTCACTGACTGGCCACGATTGAGCCATACTCTGGGCAGCTCGATTGAAATAACCAGTCCCTTTTAATCCATTCTTGAGGACGCGCACTTCTAACCGCGAGATTAGACCAACGCTAAGGCCCGGTTTCACCAAACGTCGCTTAACTTTGATCTCGGTTTAATTCCCGTTTGTCTCTTTCAAAAGTAACAGTTGGAAAGAGACAAAGAACGAATTAAGCTAAGCTTAAAGATAAACGATGTTGGTGAAACCGGGCCTAAGTATAGGTAGGTAGGTAGTTTAAATAGTTGACGATTGCTTGCGCGCAATGCTGAATCAAATTGATTATATTTTCTAAACGGTACAGCGCGATGAGAAAGTTAGACAAACAAGAACGTGCAAATTCCAGGGTTCTCCTTCGGCGTTGAGATTCTCTTTAATATTTCACGTAGAGCTCGTTTATTTTTATTGAAAAAAAAACGTATAATATAATATAATCTCGTGGGATAAGCAGCGATATTTTCTTAATGACTCGAGCGATCTACGACCTGCATTACGGTCCTAATCGCCGATCCGTAATAGCCGCGTTTACGTCGGCGGCAACGATCGTGCCGGGCGATCATTTTAGTTCGACACAACTCGGTTTTTCTCGCTCTCTCCGTCTATGCCGCGCCTCCCAAGAGTCTCTTTCTTTCTGGGTCAGAAAATATACGGCTGCGCGCGACTGAAGCCTATCACACGATAGGAAAGCACAGACAATAGGAGTAAGGAGTAGAAGTACGGAATAGAAACCTATGTAATGCCAAGACACAATGATTCGTTGGCAATAGGAGCGCTGTCCAATCATCTGCTTTTTGAAACCACGCGCCTGTCCCAGAGGCTCAACTGCGATTGGTCAGGCCAGGTACAGGGAATAGGGAGCAGAAATCCAACGCGTCGGAAATTCTGTTCCTATTGCCTATTCCATATTCCATTGTGCATCGATACACGGTTTCTGCTAAGTTGGAATTTATTTATTTCTGTTTCCTGTGTTATTTCCTATTCCTATTGTCCGTGCTTTCCCATTGTGCGATAGGCCTGACTCATTGTGATACGTGTGATCGACGAGGGGCCCCGCGCACCCACCTGTTTCGCCCGAGAGACTTCAATCGAGGCCGTTTCATGGCGGCGCTTAGCGAAGTCTCTGTGGATTCTCCGTGATTCGTGTCCTGTACTCGCTGAAAGTGTACTGATAAGATATGTTGGAGATAGAGGAAAAAATTCTGAGAACCGCCGATAGGCATTTCTAACGTATCGGGAAAGAATGAGTCATTTTTTTTTCAACGAATCGATAGTTGCTGTATAAGGATGCACGATGCGTTCATTCATTCATTGTTAGGGAAATGTCGGATCAAGGGGATTTTACATGAGACACGATATGTTAATGGCTCTTCTTATGTATATTAACCTCCCCTCTCTCTCTTTCTCTCTCATGCTTCTCCTCCAGTAAAACTGAATTTTTATATCAATTTTTTAAAATTTATGTCTCTCTCTCTCTCTCTTTCTCTCTCTGTATCCAGTTATTTCAATTATGTAATTAGTGAAGAAAGTAATTTTACTTGTGCGCTTGTTTACGGGGTTCTCGAGTACGGGACCCGAGGTACCGACCGTTTCGTTACCGTTTTGCATCGCGCGCTTATTAACATACATACATATTAACTTTTTTTTTCTGTCAAAGTGCAACGCCTACTTCCTGCCGCTAGCACAACGTGAATCAGAGTCTTTAGCTTCTTCGGGGCCGCTTCTCGATAGGTTGACCGTAGGAGTCATCGGTTGTAACAGGGTCGTTATTGCAGGGTGAAAGATCCGTAATCCTGCGCGACCATGAAAGTCCTTGATTACCGGACGAACGTACCGAGCGGACGATAGATCCTCCGTGCATCGATGCATTTACGAGACAACGTCGCGTAATGTTCCTGGAGATTATCTAAATGCCTTCCTGAAACGTTAACCTTACAGATAATTCAAACTCGATTCATTTCCGGAACTGCTATCGCAAATTCTTGAGGCGAGCCGGCTTCCTGGTAGCGGGCGTCTCCTCGGATTGGAAGAAAAGATATCGAACGCGCAGTTTCCCATTTAAGTGGAATTTAACCTTTGATAAAATACACCGGTTCTAGCACGGCTTATCGCAATTTCGAGAATCAATTGTATGACATCATGCGAAACGTAATTAACATTTGTTAAAGGTCACGGTGTCAATAATTGTTGCAATACTAGCCGAATAATGATGCCATTGGTTGATATTTCAGATTTCGTGGCCCCTTTCATCTGATCACCAAAAACGAGCTTGAAGATGATTTATGTATTCCGTTGCTAACTGATTAATTGAAAAAGAAATTTTGTCTTTGTCAAATTTAGGTATGCATCAAAATCGTCGATAAATTAATGGCTCTTGCTGCAATCTTATGGTCGGTCTCTCCAACGTCGAGATTTTATTATCGCTGCGAAATATGAGGTAACAAGTAGTTGGCAATGAAGAAGCAATTAAGTTCTCATAGCCTCCGTACGTGAAGTGATTGATTAAATTCAAGATAGTACACAAGTAACACGTTTTTCCCTCTTCAAGGTTTTAGGATATCGCACAGGAAACGTCGCATTCTGGTAAGTAGTTGCTTTTTTTTTATATATAATGCCACGTATGGAAACCATAAATAAATGTAAAATCTTTTGGCGCGCAAACACGTGTGCGTGTGCGAGATCTGCAGGAGAGAATGTTTATTACTTATTAGGATAATTTAGCTCGTATATCGAATTTAACATGGCAGATGAATGTGTTGCGATACGCGCTGCGATTAATGAAATGCTAATCGTATCTGCGATAACAGCGATCATTTTAACCCGAAGAGATCTGCATAAAATTACAGACTTTATGAATCCTTTTATCACAAAAATCGAGGTTAATTAAATTCCTTTAAATATATATCTTACTTCTGCCTGCCTTCCGTACAAGATACCACAAGATATCTCGAAGTTACGCAGTGATTATATAACTGTACTTATCCTAAGTCGCAAAAATCTTAGTTATTATTACATTAAGCTTGTTACAAAGATGTCGCGGATGCTGATACTAAATATTTCCTCCAAAGTTTATTGCACATCAGTGACAGTCGAAGAATGTTTGCAACGACCAAGTAAAGAAGAAACAGTATGAGATAAATGTATAGACGTCTCAAAACGACAAGCATTCTAATTGAACATGAATCCCTCGTTTCACTTTGCATTCGATATTATTAATTATTGATTTAACCCTTTCGCGACCGAGTTACTTCTTTTGATTTCTTTTGGCTTTTGTCGATATGTTTTTTTTACTGCAAGCCAAGTCACTCTCAAGATCTTTTTAGATTTCGTAAGGGACTTATATGTCCCAGTGGTCGTGAAAGGGTTAAATGGGCCTACCAATTTCTTCTCGATGAAAGAACGAGGAAGACACAAAGGGTCAATTAATTTTAGTTAATATCCACGCAACTTCTCTCGCGCGTCTCAGTCAGGTAAAATTACTCGGAAGAAAACTACTCTGTGTCTCTCCTCGGTTTGTGGTACCGGCTATCAGCTACAGTTAGGCATCCATTACGACTGCAGGCAGCGCTAGACAACTGGCAAAAGTCCCGTGGATATCATACGCCTGTCGTATCCGACAAAGACCGCAAAGAAATCCACTGAACTTCTGCTGGATATTCGCGGAGTGGTGGATGACGTTTATCGACGCTGAAAACACCGGTCCTCGCAGGCTACTCTGGCCACCTGGCCGCTACACATTCGCACGTACAATTACGCGTGTACTCACACTTGCCTTGATTGAGTCGCGAGAGACGCGGCCATCGGGTGTCTCGGCGATTCCGTCACGCCGATTCCGCCGGTTCACCAAGAGGAGAGCGACCGGCGTGGCCCGGCGCGGCGCGGCGCGGCGCGGCGCGGCGCGAAGCGGTGTGGTTGCTCCTACCACTCCGCCCGAGCGCTACCAGGCGTGCACCAGGAGCCACGATGGTGGGGTCGTTGTCGCGTAGCCGGCATCAGGAGAGAAGCGAGGCGCGGAGTGTGAGTCGATAGGCTTGGCCCTCGCGAGCGAGAGAGCGGAGTCGCGGCCTGTCAGAGTCCACAGTCCTAACTCGGCCTCAGACTGCGATAGATCGTATCTTTCGCGGCACTGGTCCCGCCGCGGAGCAGCAGTCATTCAATCCTCGCGATCAAGCGAATCGCGCGCGATAGCAATCGCGGATCGCGAGCGTGTGTGTGTGTGAGCGCGCGCGCGCGGCGCAATCCGGCCGCTTTTCTTCTCGCCGGTTCGAATCTCCCTCCCGACCGATCGCGAGTGATCGAACGACCTTCGACTAGGATAGCGCGAAAAGTCCCGCGCGGGTGACTCGGCTACTCCCCCGCCGCGGAAACCATTGCCTTCCCGCCGAGCGTCACCGAAGCGAGGAGGCGAACGCGAGGGCGGATTATCGCGATCGCGTTCTCAAAAGAACGGGATACCGGGATACTGTTACAAGAGGTAAGATCTTCCTTTTTCTTGGCAGGTTTCTCGAGAAGGAGAGTAAGAGAGAAAGAGAGAGGGGGAGAACACGTGTAGGAGGCTGTGAGTGAGAGTATCGGCAGAGAATGTGCGGATTACGGTTTTGCGTCCGTGATAAACGAATTTATTCACGTTTTCTTTTTTTACGATTCTTCGCGAATAGCGCGTGTGCGCGTACATGAAGACGCGTGCGTACATATGTGCGCGCGCGTGTGCGTGCGCGTGCGCGAACCCCTTATGCGCATACGAGTGAATGAATTACTTTTGTGACGTAAGATCGTACGTGACATATGCTATGGGAATTTGGGAGCTGTAGAAATCGGCATATGTGCCGTTACTGCGAACTTATCATTATCGCACACGCGTTTCGTGAGGCCGCTATTAGAGCCTCAGGAAGTTACGGTTCGACAATAGCGAAGCGTACTTCTTTTCCGCTGTTAGACTGCCTTGCAGTCCCGGGAATATCAAAATATTTTTGTGAAATGAGCTTCAGAAATACCAAGCTAAATAATAGCATACTCTTTCCTTATTATTTTCTGGAATGAATTCCGTATTAATATTTTATTTTAAGACGTCATCTATTAAGTTTAAGTTGAGAATTCAAACGTGAAAAGAGACGTTTAATTTATTGAATGAGAATTCAAACGTAAAAAGAGACATTTTGTTAAAAAATTGTTTTTAATAAATTAAAATAAATTAACAAATGAGTATGGCTTAAATGTGTTAAACACAAATTTCAAGAAATAAAGGACTAAGAGCCGTGACAGGGTGGTGTCTAAATATTTTATTCTAAATTTATTGCGAAAAAAATATCACCTAAAATAAGTTAAATCTGAAAACGGAGACAGACAAGGCTGGGGATAATATTAAAATGTAATGTAAACTGTACGCAATTTATATTGTATTCTCATACTCGCAATTAACGCAATGTGCCGGCTTTCGAGATTTGAATACATTATGTAGTGACATTAATTATATATGTACATGTTTGATTACTCGAATGCAATTTTAATGTTAAATAATTTATGAGATGACGTTATATAACTGTGTTCGTTCAACTTACGAAATATCCTTACACTTCCCATGGAGTAAGATAGAGCTTCATTCTACACGCTCTGCTTTCCATGAACCTATAATATATTTCCGGTCTTAGTGGTCGAAGCGCGTTTTTCTAAAATTAGAACGAAATGCTGAAAGTGAAATAACACAACCTCATGGTACCAGGGTCGTGCCGCGGTTGGTGATTGTCTTTGTCCCGGGTTGTCGTGGATCTTCATAAAATTTCTAGAATACTGTAATCATCTTCAGAAACTTTTCGCGAAACTTATATCAGAGCCTGATACTAAATCTTTCTCGCGTGAGTAGCAAGGTTAATAATTTGTAATGGATTTTTATACGTTTTAACTACCGAAGTTATCAAGTAGTCAATGAATAGTACCTTCAATGTAAAATTAATGAATGGCCATTATCAAATTGATTCAGAAGAAACCTTCCACCATCAACATGATTATTTCTATGATATAAATAATTTCATAATTATTAATATTTAATAATTGTCGCTCAACGATCTATTTTTTATTATAAGCTATTTGCAATTTATTTTATTCACAACGTTTCTTAAAAGATGAGATGCGATTTCTGTGCGATGGGAATTTTTGTAAAGTCAGAAATTGTTTTTTAAATTGTGCTGCCTTACAAAATAAATAAGCTAAAGAAAATTCTTACGATATTTCGATATGAAATTATAAAATTTAAAATTAAATTACATAACATTTACATCAGCAAATGTACACCTTGTAGGTAAAATTATTACCTTATATAATAAGTAAACTGCTTGCTTTTAATTGTGTAAATTTTACAATTTTTTGTAATTTTTCATCATGCATTATAAACAAGCATTTACACAATAAAGAGTAAAGAAATGTATTGTAAAGATACATAAATTTATATATATCCGTTATCAATAGTGTAATTGCTACACTTATTACGTATGTAATTTTACATACTTTGTACAGTGTACGTGGCACGTGGCTTAGATAAGATACGAATCAGAGTTTTTATCTTCTGGCGAGTGGCGCGAAGTACTCGTACATTAGCGGATATAATTGCTCGATTAGTTTCTAAAGATAGATAAATGTTTTAATGTTACAATCCAGAAACAATTTTCATAATAGTTTCTGAAATAAGTTTTTACACAAAAAGATTCCCCCTTCTTCCGGGATTAACAATGAAATGGAGAAATAGCGCGTTCTTGAGAATGGAGTTGAATTTGATTTGAAGTTAAACGAGGTAGCGGCGAAACCGGCTATAAATCCTGGCACTTGTCGCATCGCGAAATGCTTCGCGTCGCGTTCGCGGGAAAAGTCACGCGAAAATTCTCAGGCGTTAATCGGGCGAATCTCCGCTCTCATCGCATGTGACAGCTTCTCGTGGAAATCTCGGGGCGTCTCGCAACGCGTACGCCTGCCCGGCGTTCGAGGATCGGAGACCGAGCGCGCTCGCTCGGCTGGGATTAAGTACACGAGATTATACCTGCGTAGCCTAAGATATCTTCGTGGCCGTCTGTGACGACGGTGATTATGTAATGACGTTAATCAGAGGTAGCGGCTGATCCTGAGCCCGAGCGGCACAAATCCGACGTTGGAAGCCGACTCATCGACGGCCCGAGAAAATTAAAAGCCTGAAACTAAATCTCCGGCGACCTTGGGGACGTAATGCCGCGGCGTGTCCGGCGATCGCACAGTGGCAAGTTAAAGCTGTCCGGCCGATGCGATGCAAGATTGACAATCGGCTGGCGTTGAACAATTCAATTGGCCGTGATCCGCGTGGCGTTGGCTTCGAATGCGAAACGTGGACCGTACGAGCCTGAGCAGGAAGATTGTCGTGGACCGCTTTAAGTCTTGCGATTCCGTCGTAAGACTTAGGCCCGGTCTACAATGAGTTGTTGGTCGTTAGTCAGAAGTCGGGACTGTATGTCTATCCTTTTTCTCTCCGGGCGAAAGAAAAAGGACCGACTAACGACTCATTGTAGACAGGGCCTTAGGGTCAGAGCACAAAGCAACGTAATAGCTTACGGCGAAGATGCAAGCGTAAACGTAGAGAGCGCATAAATTTTGGCGTAAATGTAACGTCATATGCAATTGGAGGTAAGTACAACATACGTCAAAGCTTGTGCGCTAATCTACATTTACGCTTCTTTGTCGTAAGATATTATGTTGCTCTGTGCTCTGACCCTTCAGTCGACGGAATCGGAAGGGCCTAAGCAGAATAGCTGTCTTGTAATCTTAAGTCCCAATAGAGTTTTTGTGCATCACTTTAAGACAAAGATTTGAAACGTAGAACATTGTCTTAAGACTAGACTTAAGGTAAGGCAGCTATTCTGCTCATGCCCTTAGACTTAGAGACGGAATCGTAAGACTTAGGTCGGTGTTAGAAGTCAACGTACAAAGAATGTATGTCGCAGCCATCGCATTGCGAGACGACATACACTCGATCGAGTCGAAATTTTGGTACTATTTGGACACTTATATAATTTACACCTACTCAGCTGATCTATGCACCTACATAGACCAGCAATAACCTACTTTGATGACATTACATTTTTTCACTCCTCCCGCGAATCTTTAATTCTCAAATTTTACTTTAACTCCTACTTAAAAGGACCTACTTTAATGCTGAATTGGCAAAAGTAGAAATTTCCGACACTATCAGTTTGAAAGTAGGAGCAAATTTTGTACTTGCAGTTCGACCTCTTTTACTGTCTTAGGTCCTGCTATATAATAGAATTAAAGGTTCAACATAGGGCCAAAATTTCGTCTCGGTTATCTACGACAATTCTTTGTGCGTTGACGTACCGACATCGACTTACGTCTCACGACGGGATAAACGATTACGACGATCTTTCTGCCCAGGCCCTAAGGTGGGACACGAGGAAATCGAACTTCGCAGCGGCCTATAGCGATTCATCGGGTGTAAATTATGGAAACGAACCGCTCGGACGTAGTCTCGGTTTTAAAAATCGGAGACAGTTTCGCTTTCTCGTGCGCGTTATTTCTTCTCTCTTGTTTTTTCCCCGCTAATCTCTATACGACACTTGCTAGCCTCGCGAATCTGCCGGCATTGCAAACGCGGGCAATCATGACATATTAAATTTTCCCCTCGGATTGATCGCGATCGCGGGCCGCACGTGCATGCAAATGACAAATAGAAAACACGCCGCATCCGTCCGCGACGTTACTCCGGAAAATTCATCATGATTTATCAGCGACAAGTCGCCCGGCGACTGTAATGAGCGTCAAGCTAGATGCTCGGAATTAATTCGCCTTTGCACCTTCCGGTTTTCGTGACGACCGACGGTCGTTCAGAGATGTAGGTGCAATGTTACTCCGAGCGCACTCCTCATTATCCGACCAACCCGAGTGACGATCAGCCCCGAGAAGAGTAAACGACTGAGTAAATTCCGTGATCAATATCTGCAAATAAAGATAATCGTTGGCAAATATTTCCCGGTTTAACTTAGCCACGAAAGCGTTTTGAAGCTCGATAAAAAGTTAGACGTCCGAGCGCACACACGGCTGAAGAAGAATGGCACGTGGAGATGAGGAAGACAAAAGGACAACTTCAAACGGCATTTCTCGATGAATTTTCATATCTGGCCTTGCGGAACTCCCGGAATCTGGCGGGGCCCGAAGCGGTTCTCTCGCAACGACGCTCCGAGATTCAATTTCCGAGCTTCATCCGCGCCGCACGCACGGGATGACCACGTGTCCCTCGCTTTGGGAACACCGTCCGGCACCGTCGAAATCGGCGAGAGACGCGGAGAGCCGCGAGCGTTTCCAAGTCGATCGTCGCGAATTACTCGTTCGGCGCGTCCACTCGTCGGCGCAGCAGGCCGAGGCAGCGATGTAATATCGCTTGGCGCGTCTGTATCGTCGCGATAACGAGTTTCCAGGTGTTTACGACCACGCGACGTCATCGAACCCACCTTTACCTTTCCGGCCGTGTCCATTCGTATGCATGCGCGGCATGTTGTACGGTACGCCACGTTGTATCTTCACTTCGGCGCAACGCGTCTCGCAGCGACGTCGAGAATGGAGAGACCTGCGAGCCCACGTTTCCGCCGATCCTCCACGTATCGGCCAGTCCTAACCGCAGATAACGATGCTTCACACGTGCACGCTATGTTCTGAAGATTCCCTCTCCACAGGTGTAACTTATGCAGACAATGCAACACCAATTCCGGGAGAGACTAAAAGTAGTTTATATCCATATGAATAGTGCCTGCAGTGGCTACGTTCGTTTTCTTCTCGAAAGAGTTTATTTCGAGGAAGAAATGAGAAATAATTATTCATGCAAAATAGTAATAACTAGATAGAATTTTATTAAGGTGAGCTGCACATCTGACTTTCGTTGAAGCTAATCACACATTGAGTGGTACAGGATTAATTTTCCGGCACAAGAAACGTACAATTGGTACGAAATACTTTACAACGCTTTAGCGCCGTGCGGCTAAAAGTTATACATAAAAAGATTGTTTTAATATTAAGAGCGTTAATGTTTGATGCTAATTATTTATTTCTCCTTTATATTATTTTAAAGTAAGAAATGATCTTCTATTTTATAATATTAGTTTATTCATTGTAAATCGATGTGAAGAAATTTCATATTAACATTGTTTAAATGAAAATGCGCGGATCTCACACTTGGTTGGTAACAGGCGGCTCTTGCAAAAACACGGATAATTGCGCTTTCCGGGATCGTATACGGTAATAATGTCGGAATAATTTTATAAACGACGGACGTCGTTTGTAAGACGTTTATACGACTCTTTGAATTCAGAAAGGTACTTGATTTTATCTTGCCAAGAGAAAAAAAAATTTACGCCCATTGACGTAAAGAAACGAGGTAACGACACTTTCACTTTTTGTCCGAGTGACAATGTTAAGCGTGACGTGAAAATAAAACGATCTTATTAACGCCAATTTTTACACGTCACTAAAGCATTGTGGAATATTAATTTGTACGTTTTTTTATCCGTGAATATTGTGCCGAAAAATTAATCCTGCACCGCTCAATGTGCGATTAGCTTCAATGAAAGTCTGATGTGCAGTCCACAATTTTTGCCAAGAATCTTTTATTTTTAGCCTTCTATATCTTGGCAATTGACATATTTACTACTATGACTAATCATGGCTGGGTTGCAGTAAAGCGCTAAATTTTGTAATAACAATTTCAAGTGGTAAAACGGTACGAAAACTTTCCATGGAATCAAGGCTGTTGATCTTATTACGAAAAAAAAGAAGAAACCGCGATAATTTATCGCGCCATTCGTGATTTAAAAATCGCACGAGGGGCTTTACTGCTCCTCCCGATATC
Organism: Vollenhovia emeryi; assembly: GCF_000949405.1. NCBI lineage: Eukaryota > Metazoa > Arthropoda > Insecta > Hymenoptera > Formicidae > Vollenhovia > Vollenhovia emeryi. The sequence continues at coordinate 2,786,758 of NW_011967244.1, read as the reverse complement.
TTATGTACCCCCTTATCGCGCGCTTATCGATACGTGATAACGGGCATGGAAAATCAAACAAATCGCACTTTATCTTTCAGGTCGTCCGTTATTTTTTTACATGAATTTTGAACTTCTTCTATATACGTTTCTCTAGCGTTCTCGATACGTTCGCCGCGAAACCTGCATGTGCCAAAAGGTCGTCACGAGCGAGACGCGACAGACATATTTTGGTTCATTGCGCAATTTATTTACGTATATCGCGGAGAGGAAACGAGAGCCATTCAGAACTGCAGACGAGTTACGCACTGCATATTTATTAATTACGCGCGATTAACATTCGGCTATTAATCTTCTTTCACTATTAATTTATTTAAATTAAAACCAAAAACTTAATAAAAAATAATTTAATATATTAATTTTTTTTCATCATGACTGATGATAGAATAATTGTTACTTTTAATAGATATATATATATAGATATTAATATAATCGTCATTTGACTTTCTTAAGTAAACATTTTGGAAAAGTAAGAGAAGTTGATTTTCTAATTTAAACAAAAGTATGTTAGAAGATAAATTTAAATATTTTTTCCGATATCAGGCGTACGAATAAATATTTTTCTTATTAAACGTATGTTAAGATAAAATCAAGCTTTTTCTAGCTGAAAAACAAGCTTCTTTATCGTTTCGCACTCTTCATATTTCATCTGTCAAGACAACTTAAATTTCAGAATTCGCTATCAATATCTTAACATTGAAGTAATCGCATGGTCTTGACCTCTAATATCGCACATTGAGGGAGCTGCACAGATTGAATATACCCTTGGTACCTTTTCTTCTTATTAACATAATATCTATCCTGTCGCTCTACTATAAATGCATTATTAAAGATTTCTTAACAAAACGTAAAATATATACAATATTGTAAAATGATTTAAAAATTATGAAATAACAAATTATTAATATCATCATATCAGAATACACGTATGCATGTCGCTAGATATGAAGAAATCTCTCTTTTTTTTTTAAGAATAATTATACGTGTCGTAATCTCGTAGATTAGTGGCGTCGTTTTAAATTGCGCCAAGAAATGAGACTCATTAGTACCCCGCTTATTACTCGCCAGTGCCGCCGCGTTAATTCGTAAATCTCAAATTATTGCTGGCTTCGCGAAGCCTGCATCACGTGTGTGTAGCCCTCGGGTCGCGTGCCTTTCGAGAAAAAGACGGCAGGTACAGAGACCGACGGTGCGAAATAGGCACGAAGAAAGATGGGGAAGTTAGTTGGGTCGTGTGAAATCTTTCCTCCACCAGGGCCTCTGAATGTGGTGAAGGTCGCCACTGACGGCTGTCATTAGCAATGCTGATGTTCCAGAGACGGCATAAGTGACTGCGACCCCTGTATATTTATTCTATCTTCTCTCATCTATTCTGCCGCTCTTTCTGGTTTTCATTTTCGAACATACCTTCCCGTACACAAATCATAATTTATTCTTTTCTACTCCTTAATTTCAAATCCTTATTTAGAATGGTGTTCTGTGCTATACTTAAAACAGACTCTTCAAAGTTTTGTCGTTGCTATGTTCACCTTATTGAAAATTTAAATTTGAACGGTTCATTGAAAAATATGGTCTAATTACTTATTGAAAAACTTGAAAGACAATTCTGAAGTTACGAAAAAATTAAATATATCTTTCAATTTCATTAAAAATGTTTACACACATTTTTCTCCTCTTTATACGTTACGATATACTTTCTCTCGCTACAATCATCTCCTTGTTTTTAAAATTATCTTTGAATAATTCGATAAACTTGTTTTAATGCAATTTGTCTTAGAATGTAAAGCCAAAGAAAAAAAAAGATATATATTTGGTATTATAATCCGTTAGTTCTCTAAAATAAGTTTATAATAAATATTATCTAATAAATGATATTCTTTGTTTCATTCGAAGATGTAATTTCTATGAAGCACATGGATTTTTATCTCCTCTCTTGGAAACTTGTCAAGCTATTAATGTTTAATAGCTAGACTATTTCATACTTGATTACTGCTCCGCGAGTTTCCTGGGACGCTACTGCGGACTATTTTATTCGATTGAACTGATTCAGTGCTACCAGCCACTTCTATTATCTCCGATAATGTCTTCTGCGGAGCATCTGATTCGTTCATGGCCGATTGCGAAAACATATAAATGTGCCTACCGATCTGTCTATCTCTCTTTTTTCATCTCCTTTGACTCTCCATGTATCCTTCGTTGAATGTACAAGGTACAGGTACCTGGAACATCCCGTAATTTCTTCTGCAGCTCGCTCGCTATCGTTTCTCTCTGTCGTTCCCTTCCTACCTCGCGTAGTTCAGAGTATAGACCTTTTAATGTATGCATACATCAATAGCTTGCGGTCTGAGAAACCGAGGTGGTCGAGAAAATGATCGCTATCGCCCAAGGCCCTTTAAGTTACACGAATGAAATTCTGACGTATCATTGCAATACACTGCGTTACGTAACGCACAGAGTGGACTAGTGTGAACGGAATATCTTAAATCTTTCGGCGAAAGGCGTCAGCGACTTTTAATTGACTCTCCTTAAATGTGATTGTTTCGCAACCGGAATGGAAAGTATTTAGAAAAGAAATAATACGAAGACAAGGCGAAAAGGTTGTAACATTGTTTTTCTGAAGGGATATTAAAAATTGGATAATTTTTAGAAATTTAAAATTTGTAGATTAAATTGACCGAGTACATTTGACTGTAGTTAACGGCATTGAATGAGTTGAAATAAATGCGTTATATTTTGTGTAAAATATAATGTTGTTAAGTTCACTAATGGTAAATTAAATAATGAAATATCTAACACGGTGAGAATCTGCACGGACGTTCGGCAGGGGTGTATTCTCCCGCCGAATTCTTCTGTTCAACATTTACTCGGAGAGCATCTTTCAGGAAGCGTTGGAAGATGTTGAAAGGGGAATAAAGATCAATGGAGCATGGCTGTAACCATATTCGTTATGCAGACGACACAATGCTGATTGCCGATAATGTAAACGATCTCCAACAACTTCTCGATGCTACTGCAGCATCAAAGGACAAAGCAGCAGGAATATGGGACTGGACATTAATATTAAGAAAACGAAATTTATGTTTATCACTCGGGAACCAGATATATTCGGGAACGCCGAATTAATATATGAAGGCTCACTAATGGAACAAGTGAGCAAGTTTAAATATAGAGAGAAATAAAATGCCGCATAGGAACTGCCCGTCAGGCATTCACGAAACTCAAAAGGGTCCTCGCTAACACGGATTTCGATTTCGGTATGAAGTTTATCAGAAGTTATGTATGGTCGGTACTTCTGTATAGCGTAGGAGGATGGACATTGAAAATATCCGCAATGAACAAGATGGAAGCCTTTGAGACGTGGGTCTACCGCAAGATCCTCAAGATACCATGGACAGCAAGGATGACCAATGACGAGGTTCTGAGGTGATTGGGCAGGGGGCGAGAGATACTGACCCAAATAAAAAGGAGGAAAACGGCATATTTGGGGCACGTTGTGCGCAACGCAAAGTACGAACTGCTACAACTGGTCATTGAAGGAAAGATTGAAGGCAGAAGAGGGGCAGGAAGAAAGAAAATGTCCTGGCTCCGCAATATAAGGCACTGGACTGGACTGAGCACCGTGAAAGACCTGATCCACGCATCGTGGAATCGGGAAGAGATGGAGGGTGCGGTCGCGAACATTCATTAGTGGATACGCACGGGAAGAAGAAGAAATAATGAAAACATAGAACATCGTTCGTTTCGTACAGATGTATGTAAATCTACCCGAGATGAGATATAATTATACTCATATGACAGATTTACGATCGTAGTCACTTATACAATTTACGGATTGTTATTTCGATTATCAAACTGTTAATTGAGGTAGACAGAAACGGAGAAATACTTAAGACAGTTTTAAATCAAATAAATTCGCAATCAAATATTTACTACCTGATAATGTCACACACAGGTACTTTACGTCAGCTCATGAATGATATTGCGACACCTGATTATTAATAGCGAGCACATGACATATAGGGTGCTAATGTAAATATTGCGCGATGCAATCTTCTTCTACATTTTGATGTCGATATAAAAAAAATATGTCTTATTTTATTTCTGGTTCTGAATCCTTATCTTATTTATTACGACATAGTGATATGCGTAATTCAAAATTATTATACAGCAATTTCATAAGATGCACATTCAATCAGAAATGTCATTTTAGATTATAATTATTATAGTTATAGGAAATGTTGTATACATCGTGCATATCGCATCGTTTACATCGAAATTGCATTACGATATTATCGCATTTAAAGTGTTAATAGCAATGGTAATACAATAATTTTAGTAATCACATAATTTTTGCATATTCACAGAAACATCACGTGAAATATATCGCGACATGCGTAGAAAATGAAAATATTGTACACAAGCGATTGCGTTTTCGCGTCGTGTCATCATTATCTATTTGAGAACATATTCAGAGATAAGCGTTTTATCAAGATGCCGCGTAGGTATTGGTTGGCACTACTGATAAAAATGTATTTTTTTACGTACTTAAAAAATTACATTTTCCTGGTTTTACAGGCGAATTAATAAAGCCGGATTATTTGTAAAGAAATTAAGTTAATAAAGACTTGATATTCAATTGCAATGGCGGGATTTAAATTAGCGAAATCTTTATTCACATACATCTTATATCTAGAAGAAAGAAATTTAATCAACTGGCGATAATTATATTAAACTTGGTAAAATTCAGAAAAAAAATTTGACTTACAAGTTTGTTATACTGAGAAGGTATCGTTTAAAGTAGATATCGTAAAGCTTATAAACGGTATAATTCTGAGAATTTTGGTTTCACCGTTTAATAAAAATGTACTTAAAAGTTTGTTAAATTGAACATATGTAATATTATGATAGGTACATTAAGAAAGGAAAAGTTTAAGTCATAGGGAAAAGTGAGGTACCTTATATTTCATACACTGTAAAGCTTACAATGAAATGGCCTTGAACTCTTTAGTTCTCTTAGTTCCATCGATGATTATAATGTTTAAAGATCCAGTTCTTTTTTTACACGAGTTACGGATAAACGTACAGTCGAGTGCATCACGATTGCGTGATATGAAACTGCAAATGTTACATCACCGTTGTCAACGAGGTGCAAACTGTGTTTCCGGGGTTTATAACTGACCCTTGCGACCAATTGAGTATAAAGAAGATTGTCAGCAAGTGCGTTAATCACACTGGTATTTAAAATCAGATTTTCATGCAAATCGAACTCAGGTGTTTGTTAATAGATTAAGTGCAGCAGTGACGTGATAATGAAAATTCTTTTATCAGGGTTAGTTGTCTACGCTTACTATCTCCTCGTTTCTGTTTCAAGAAATTTGATAACAAAATTAGTATGTAAGTGCAATAAATTTGAAAAGACATACAGTAAAAATAAGAAGAAGAAAATAAACTCACAAAACTGCGATAGCTTGCTTGCACTTGCTTGTAGAAACGTGAAGCCATACGTTTAATTTTAACTGTAACTATTATACGTACACACATATAATGTACGATGGAAAATACGATTCTGCTTTAGATATAAATGTTTACGAGATATCTTTATGTGTGACTGCTTTATATAGCAGTTTTATATTGCAATTTTTAATTAATTTATTAATTAAAATTATTTTTCTCAGAACAATTCTATTTGCGATGAATAAACCTGCTCTTAAGTCACGACAAATCTGTTTTCCTACGAGTTACGCATAATGAGAGGGCGAAGGCCGACCGGCTATTCACATGTTAATACGCGATGATCTCGACGTTCCACGGCATTTCGCGTGAAAATGTAACTCTTTTGATATCAGAGTGCGCATGTACTTTAACAACTCTTAGTTCTTTTTATTCTAATTTACATATTAAGCAGATAAGATTTATAGGATCGATCAATTACATTTGAAACATCATAGACAAGCCGAACAAGGTAGACTATTGGTAGATTTGAAAGATAAATGTGTCAAAAGTATCATCGTATTATTGCTGCAACCACAAAAGTAATGATTGATGACACGCGGTGGAATCAATAATTCTACAAGAGGCGCGAAACAAAATAACGTAGAAATTATCTGCGTAATCTCATTGGAGATTTGACGTGTGAGATATATTTTAAGTGCTCGATTGAATTCCCCGATGTGGAATTGCAAATAAATAGTGAAACTTCATCGTGGACAACAATCAGCGAACAAAACTCGCGGTTGCGACCTCGACGTTTGACAGGACACCATGTTAGGAGACTGTCAACTGGTAGCGAGGCACGTTCAACGACTGGTACGACGACTCGTTAGAAAACACGTTAGAAATGCCGTTTCGTCTGAGTTGGCTTTTGAGCGACGATCGCGCCTACCGTCTCGCCGCGAAATGTATGTCAGCACGACGATATTGTTCCTAATTGCCTCTATTGGCAGGCAATGGATATTATTTCAGGCACGGCGACTGCCACATGTGGTCTTCGCACGACGCCGATCTTGAATCACTCGCCCGGCCGTCCTCGCTCTGTTAACACGATCAGAACAGTTGCCGGCTATCGACGATCTATGAAAAATTATGGCGGACGGCGTAGTAATCTGATAACGACTTCAATTCGGAGCACAATCGGACAATCACCTTGGAAAGTAGGACGATTCGCACGTGCCTTAAGCACGAATGGATTTTTAATTGTTAGGGGAGAGTCACCTATTATGCGATAAGCTCCTAATATGTTTTTGCTAAATTAATAGGCAATATCTATTGGCTTTATTGTGAATTTGTTGCCCTTGGAGTGAAATCTGATTAGTGAAAAATTCATTGTCAGATCGTTGCGAATAAAGATTTGTGATTAGATTTTGATGTTGAAAACCTGCTACCTCCTATTAGAAGCCTGTCTCATAATAGAGGACGTTCCTTTATATCGTGTAAGTGAGCGACATTTGTGCAAATTGTCAGAAGAACAACGATCTTAGCTACCACTACAAATATTATTTCTGCTCATTCATCACCCTCTTCGAGGGAGAATAGCGAAGAGGCGAGGAGGGATCTCAGATAGCGTGGAATAAATAGAACGATTCGCACGTGCCTTAAACACGACTGGGTTTTTAATTATTGTATCGCGTATGTGAGCGGTATATTTCGCAAACTATCAGAAGAACAACGATCTTAGCTTCCGCTACAAATATTACTTCTGCTCATTCATCACCCACTTCGAGGGAAAGAAGCGAAGAGGCGAGGAGGAATCTCAGATAGCGTGGAATAAATAGAAATGTCGATACGTAAGAGTGTACTCGCTTCAAGATCAATAAGTTTAAGTCCTGTTCCAGCATCCAGTCCTGTCACCGGTGGCCATTGGCCCCGTCGTCGTCTGAATTCTGTCGTTCTTTTGCAATCGCTTCCTGAGGTTTACGCGAACTGACAGCAATCGTGTCTCGCATCTATCTGCGCTATGCGCGCGAATCGATCGATCGGCACTAATTGAGCCGGTCATAGGCAGCCTTAGGGGGACTTATTAGCAATGCGAATCTTGTTATTCGCGATTACTCGAGTTGACTGACCTATCCTGCTCCGACGCATGCCTCTAGCGTGATCTCTAGGCGCGCTGCGGCTTGCTAATCGTTTCGCACGAATGCGTGATACTAATACTTCGATATTATTTACATGAGAACCCATACAACACAAAAGCTTGCAACAAGATTGCCGCAAGATTGCAACATTGCATCTTGCAGTGTAATGGTACATAGATATTGCAGAGACATTATTTTATGTTACTTTAGCAATGTTGTAGCAATATTATTTTAAAATATTGATACAATTATGTTTGTAATATGTATATTTCCTCGTATCACTTTTATAGTTTACTAGAAATGACAAAACGCGCGTTTCGCGCGCGCAGTTTGTAGTTCAGCATTGTATATTTTTAAGGATTTGTATACATGCAAAGAGAAGTGATTCTATGCGCAACGTCAATTTAAAATAAAAAGTAATTATTCACTCACTGATACGACTCGCAACAGCACAGTTGTACATCGTCAACTAGGTATATATGTTAAACTGTAACAATACAAATATGCATATGATTATAAACTAATCATGTAAAATTGAAATTATTGTATCAAATGTACTTTATATTTTATATTTAAAAAATAGGCATTTATTAAAATAATTATGTAGAATGCTGAAAAAGTCTTCCCTTTAAATATAAACTGACCAAATTTTATACGTATGGTTTTGTCTCTAACACTTATTCGAATTCTCGTTCGAATCATTTGGCTAAATAAAAAAAACACAGAACAGATGCTTTATTTTGCACAAGTAGCAAATAAATAAAAATGTAAGACTTACCTTACGATTTCTCCGCCGTTGCCCGATGCCTCCCCGGCCTCCTCCTCCTCCTCTCAGATTTCCTCGTTGCACTCACAAAACACTCACTCGCAAAAATCATCGATCGCGCGAAATTTCCGGCACTCCCGTACGCGATGTGAAATACCGCGAAACGCACGAAATGCCATTGACAAATAGGTATCGCGTGACTTTCTATCATACAAATTACTCGAATTAACAACTTGCATTTTTGATTCGGAAGAATGGATAAATCACTTTTGAATTGGCGATATAAAAGGCAATACAAGCATCGGAAGCATAATCTGCGGTAAAGAAGTAGTTATTAGTCCGTAACGAAACGATATTTTACAATCTTTGTCATTTAATCTAATGCTTGAAACGAAATCGGTAGATAATTAAAAGCGCGGTGCGTAAACGAGATGTAACCGCGACAAAATACCACGGTTTACATTTATAATTTAGATGAGTTAGTCTCGTGAAATATCTATACGTTGATAAAGAACCGTCGCCTCAACATGCAATTCGTTTCTCATTACAAGTTGTAGAAACTTAATAATTAATCGAGGAACGTTAATTGTTACTAATAAAGGTGTGCAAATCAATAGTGTTTTATCCCTGCATTCATCGCGATCGAGTCTTGGAAACCGATAACGCAAAAATAATGCCACGCACGGAGCGACTCTCGCCACTGCTTGCCGGCACGACGTTCGGCGCGCGAGTGAGAGCGCAGCGACCTTCGGGTAAACTTTGGCCCGCGTAACGTCGTACGATACCGCGCCGAGTGAAAAACAACAAAAAAAAAACGTTGAGAATTCGTTGTCCCGCCTACGAAATGGAAAATTCCGTACTTAATATTTTACATTACTTTGTACCGTGACTGTTACTACGTTTTGTGTATCATTCTGCGGACTTATTGGTACCGATTAAATAAACGATTAATTCTGTTCAATCGAGAAAATGTATCGGAACAAAAATCATTGTTAAATTCTAACTACTAAGATTAGAGATTTTACCTCAATAGTTGGTGTATACAAATGTATATTTCTAAATTGCAAATCTTCATTTACTATAAATTTTAAAGAGAAGTGAAGCACACCGTGCTTCGAGAAAACATATATTATGCATGCATTATATTGCTATGTTGCTGTAATATTACATTGTAATATTTCTGGAGGCGGACATTTTACCGTTGCTGCAAGATTGCAGCAGGGTTGCAGCAACATTTCGCAGCGTTTAGGCAATGTTGCAATCTTGCGATAAATTATTGCTGCAATGTTGCTGAAACCTTGCTGTGCTGTATGGGAACGATGGGTCGTCCGGTGTGGTCCCCATCACCGTTCTTCACTTCGGGTTCGTTATCCGTTTTCTTTTTACTTTTACTTTCGCGATCTTTATTGGAATCTCGCGACAATTTGCGAGGAAAGAGTTGCGAAAGTGGAGAGAGAGAGAGAGAGAGAGAAAAAGAGAATTACTTACTTATTAGAAGTTGCATGTAACGACACAAATTACTTTTTGACATAACCCATAATTTGTGAGATAACTTTCCATCGTAATTTCGACTTTTCGTTTCGTTTATAATGATACGGAGAAATGTCATCCGCAAAAAACGAGACTCGTGCAGAAAGTAATGTCAGTCGCAGGAAAGCATTCCCAGAAGAGACGTAATGCCTATACGTTCCCGAATACGTAACACATTTTAGATATCCATCGATCGGTGCTGCGCGACGTATATATACACACGCGTGCTCCGAAACCAATTAACGCCTCATTTGCGGCCGGTCGCGTTACTATTCGACGGCTCACAATGCGACCGCCGATCGTGCGTGACTCCGGAGTTTTTTTTTTCTTCTTTGCAGAATTCGTCACGGTATCTCCAATGTCTTCGAAACTTCGGTACAGCCGCTCCCGTCCACATATCGCACGTTGGGGCACGTCTACGCCTGGCTTTCCCGGGCAACTTTTGTCTATTGTCGATGCAAATAAATTTCTAACAGCGAGATTCAGTCCGTTTATTGATCAACAAAATCGCTAATTCGATCCGGTGAGGAATTCTTGGCAAGCATTGTCGAGGGTCAGTCTAAATGTAGTCAAGCCGGTGAACAAGGCTGAGAAGTGTCCAGAGCGTAAACGTATCTTGTATCTTTAATGCACTGTTTCTTGTCTGAAGTAACGTTTGCAATCTCACTGTTTTCTGCAAACTCGTGTTCTGCTTTTAGATTACCCAACAGATTACCTCTTTCTCTTCCTTTCCCTCTCTACGTTATAATCTTATCTAAAATCTGTTCTTCCTCGACGATGTTTCTCGTAATCAATTGCTAAATGAGGATTTATAAATTTATCAAAAGTCTATAATCCGTAGTCTAAAGATAAATACAGATTGTATCGCTAATTTCTTAACTAGAGCATCTTTCCAACGAGACTATACATTGACGAGCAGAATTACGTGCCATCAACTTGACGATCAAAGTTCAATTTATGATCGAACGATGACGTCGGCTACTTACGCACATCGGTCGTGGATGATAACAGAATGATTTTGTAAATTCAACTGCAGACGAAAGAATGCATGGAATGAGAAAAGAAATACTGTAAAAGGACTCTGATAGAAAAGTCATCAATAAAACCGCGTTTGCATTATGATAGATTAATACTTGTCATTTCTCTACACGTTCGAGAAGTGATTTATCGATCGCGGCTCTCTCTCTTCTTCGAGAGCGGAATTAAATGCAGCTAATTGATTAATTCGCCGAGGTACAAAACGCCTCGATCGGTCAGACTGGAGTGCCGTTATGCCCGAAATATCATCCCAAATGATACGCGGTTTTATTACAGCAGAAAGTTCGTTAACAGCGACAGTCCGACGTTAACCCGTTAATAATAGTCCATTCATGCCCGTATGATTAATCACATTTTTATGCACGGTGCAAGGACAAGGGAGACGCTCGTCGTCTACTTTAAACTGTACGCTCGTTAGGTACTTTTTAAAACAAGCTCATTTTTTGGCGAT